>NW_020954590.1:2857076-2981255 GCF_900497805.2 Vombatus ursinus
AAAGAAAGAAAGAAAGAAAGAAAGAAAGAAAGAAAGAAAGAAAGAAAAATAGTATGCTTCAGTCTGTAATCAGACAATAATAATTCTTTCTCTGGAGGTGGAAAGCATGCTTCATCTTGAGTCCTTTGGGATTGTCTTGGATTATTGTATTGCTGAGAATAGCTGAGTCATTCACAATTCTTCAATTGTAGAATGTTGCTCTTACTGCATAAAACATTCTCCTGGTTCTGCTTGCTTCACTTTGCATAAGTTCATGTAAGTCTTTCCAGATCTTTCTGAAGTCAACCTTGCTTGTCATTTTAATAGCACAATAATATTCTATCACGATCATATGCCACAGCTTTAGAACAGGCCTGTTTGTCTAGGGGCAATTGGTGAGGGGAGGTTTTCGGGTGGACAAATCAACTAGATGAGCTTATGGTGACATAAAAAGGGTGAGGGTTTTGGAACCAAAAGACCAGAATACAAATTATGAGACTTTGAATAAGTTCTTTCATCTCCCCAAGCCTTAGCTTCCTCATTTGTAAAATGATTGACTTTGGACCTGATGATCTCTAAGATCAATCAATGGACCAATAAGCCTTTATTAAGTGTCTATTTTGTTCTATATGAGGGGAGACCAAAAAAAAGGTGAAACAGTCTTTGTCCAACTTTCTATAGGAAATTCTATAGAATCAAACAACATGGCCTTATATAAACACATACAAGACAAAATACAAGATGTTTTCTTGGGAGAGTCACTGGCAGCTGGAGACAGGTGACACTAAGGAAAGACCTTATTGATTAAGTCTAGATCTTGACTTCTAAACTCCCTACAATGCTATGAATTGGTGAAATAATCACTTTAACTGAGGAAGGATATTAAAGGATCCAACTGTACTCTCCTGAGAACTGGATCAGATCATACAAGGATCTGGAGGAATTTTTATGAATAATTAGTTCATAATGGGCACATTTCTGAAGGTTTTTTGGTTCATTTTAAGTCACAGAGGGAGTCAGGCAGAGTAAAAGCCAAGTCAAGACTGCAGGAATCCAAATTCCTAGCTCCCTATTCAGATTAACAGGACGTAACCACACTCCGTTCTCACAAGATTAACACCAATGAAGGACTTATCAAAGAAAGGTTATAAGATGACTATCTTTATTATTCCTTGTATAGGTTCTCATTCTGTAAGAATGATTTCTTTTGCCTGTTACTGATCAGAATCAGTCTAGCATAAGTTAATTTTAGAATTAAGCAATAAGGCCACACTTCCACAAGAAGCCTATTCTGTTCCTCCTCAATTCTAGGGTCTTCCCTTCATTGATTATCTCCATTTTATCCTGTATGTTGCCTATATGTATATAGTTGTTTGCATGATGTCTTCCTCATTAGACTGTGAGCTTCTTGAAAGCAGGAAATGTCTTTTTCCTTTCTTTGTATCCCTAGCACTTAGCACAGTGTCTGGCACAAAGTAGGCATTTAATGAATGTTTATTGACTGAATGACTCATGCTTTCTGTCTACTTAAAGAGAATTAAAAGCTTTGTATAATTTAGAGGTACTCTGATACTTTGGGAAATGATTTACATCTCTCAGTGACTGAGCAAAGATAAAAGCCAGGAGTCACGGGCAGAGAGGGACAGTTAGGTAGAGCAGTGGATAGAGCACTGGCCCTAGAGTCAGGAGGACTTATTTCAAATCCAACCTCAGACACTTACTAGCTATGTAATCCTGGCCAAGTCACTTAATCCTGTTTGCCTCAGTTCCTCATCTGTAAAATGAGCTGAAGGATAAAATGGCAAATCACTCCAGTATCTTTGCTAAGAAAATCCCAAATGGGGTCTTGAAGAGTTGGAAACAACTGAAACCACTCAACCACAAAACCCGGAAGAAAATTCCTACAGAGAACTGCAGTTTTTATCCTCAGAATGAAGTGCTGACATTAATCAGAAGAAGCACTGAGGCTTAGTTTCTCATCCCAGTTTCAAAAGGTTAGTTCATGAATGTCAAGAAACCTTCACACCATTCCCCACAATTGGCAGTATCAGTTTACACATGAACCATGACCAGAATAGCCTGGAGGTGCTGGATGTAACTAGTGCCATTAGACCTCCTCCTGACTTCCTAGCCTCATGCTGATGGTTTTAAAAGGTTTTTTCAAGGAAAAAGGGGTCATAAAGCCTCAGGAACCCAGTGGAAAATGCAAGGCTTTTTCTTTGCATGAATTTTTGAGAAAACTTAGTTGTATTATTATAAAGTGTTTTAATAAAAGCATTTAAGATAAATAATACATGAGAGCTCATCAACATGACCAACAAACCCTCAAAATATATACAAAAAATAAATATTTCTGAAGTAATGCACAAGTTAACTTTTCTACCTGGCATTGCCTAATCCTAGAAACTTGAGCCTCTGTTGCTGGAGGTGTTGCTATCTTGAATACAAAGACCAGCTTTAGAGCACCAGTCTGCTTGAGATGTTAATTAACAGCAATTCATAGTAATAATGTATAAAATGTCAGACACTTGGCCAATAGCAATATTTGGATTTTCCTAGTAATAGAGTTGAAGTAGACATTGTGTCTAGTTGGTTCAAAAACCTATACCCTAATTGCCTTCACTGAGAGGCAGATGCTGCCTTCCATGACCAAACACTTTTCTGTAAAACAACCCAAAGACATTTTGGTGTTCCTGGAGCTAATCTAAAGATTTTCTGCATGAGGAATTTAAAGCAAAGTCACAGGGCTCCACCACAATGAAACCACATGGTTAATCCTCTGGGAAAGGTTAGAGAAATTCCTTTTAAAAGTAATTTAGTAAAGTTAGGTATGCTTAAATATTTTATTTGCCTTCAAAAAATTGAAATAAAATTCTATACTGCCATTTGAGGATGGTAATTTTCTCCATGTTTCAATCAAACATGCTTTTTTAAGTGCCCACTCTGTGGAAGGCAGCATGACATATGGAACTAGCCTCACAGTCAGGAAGACCTGGGTCCAAGTACATTCTTTAACATGACCTTTAAACATTCAGGCCTCCCAACTTGTCTATATGACAGTAGGTTGCAAAGTAGTTGCTAATCTGCTTTTGTAGAGGGAGATTTTTTTTTTTTGTAAAGCACTTTAGAGTTATGCAAATAAAGTGACTAAAATGCCCATATCATTTAACCCAGGGATTCTTTTCCCCCAAAGAAGCTAGTGACAAGAAAGTCTCCCTATAGACCAAAATACTTACAGCAGCACTTTTTCTGATAATAAAGCATTGGGGCTGGGGAAGCAAATGCCCATTGATTGAAGAATGTCTAAACAAATTGGAGTACATGGGTGTAATGGAGTATTATTGTGCTATAAGAAGTTATGAATGTAATGAATTCAGAAAAGTTTGGAAAGATCTACATGAATTGATGCAAAATGAAGTAAACAGAAGCAAGAAAACACTATACATAATGACAACAACAACATAAATGGAAAGAACAATCATACACAAAAACATCAAAAGTGATTGCAATAAAATTATAAAGATCAAGCATGAATTGAATGAAGAGATATGAGAGAACACCTTCCACCTACCCTGTCCTGGAAGTGGCAAGTCGACAGGTATTATACATTGCACATGTTTTCAAACTTTTTCAACATATCAATCAGCTGTGCTGATTTTTTTTCCTTTTTAAAAAATACTATTTTACATAGAATAACTCTCTGAGGGAAGAAGGTCAAGGTTACTGAGGATAACTATGATGATGTTAAAAAACCAAAGACGTAAATTAAAAAATATTTTTAAAAAATTTGAAGTGAATGATGCAAAGTTGTAAAGAACAGACATGTATTGAAAGAAGAGATTTGAGAAGATGTTCCCAACCTGTCCCTTCGGGAAGTGGGAGGGCCACAGGTGTTACACATTGTACATGTTTTTAAACCTTTTCAATGTATCGATTGGTTTTGCTGATTCTTTTTCTTTTCTCCTTTACATAGGAAGAAGAGTAGTGATAGATACATCTAGAAATCCATAGGACTCAATGGAGAAAAAAAGGATTCCCAGTGCCAAGGAAGCAGTAAATCACCCATTCTGTGACGTGGAAACTTCACACTGAGCAGTCCCACAACCACGACGAATTGCAGGTTGGCCATTAGCCACAGGATTCTACCCTAGAACAGAGGTGTCAAACACTCAGCCAACACTCCCCAATGCTCCAGAGTGAAATGTAATTGGGAAATGTTAACAAAATAAATAAAGATACAATACAATATGAATAAAGTTATCTGTGGTTTTCTAAGTCAGTATGTGGCTTACATGAATCTGTTCCTATTAGAGTTTGACACCACTGCTCTTTAGGCTTAATTGCCACTCTAGGCTCCCAACCAACCTGTTGAAAAGGCCCAATAAAAGGGTCCCAGAGTCAGCTGCTTCACAGTGAGGGCTTCATCCCAGATAATTTTGAGGTGCATAGCATTGTCAAGGACTCACTGGAAAAATTCCCTGAGAACCTCATTGTATTGGTGTCCTTGTTTGCATAAATCTAGGAGAAAAAAATAGCATTTTTTCCTCTTTTGTCTTAGACTAAAATTGAATGATCTATTTTTCAATGTTTCCTTTAAAAATCAGACCAGTTCCTTTTAGATAACTTTGTATGTAAAAAAAAAACTTGGGTACTCCTTGGTGATGTTGTCCAGTTGTGTCTGGTTCTTCATGACTCCATTTGGAATTTTCTTGGCAAAGATACTGGAGTGGTTTGTCATTTCCTTCTCCAGCTGATTTTTCAGATGAGGAACCAAGGTAAACAAGGTTTAGTGACTTGCCCAGGGTCACACAGCTAGTAAGTGTCTGAGGTCAGATTTAAACTCTGGAAGATGAGTCCACTCTATCCACTCTATCTACTATACTACCCATTTTATGAATATACTCATTTTTTCAAGACCATAAAACTATTTAGTCACACATCAATCAATCAACAAGAATTTATTTATTAAGCATTCATCATATACTATGTACTGAACTAGGCAGCAGGGATACAGGAACAAAGAAAGAAATTATTTTTATTCCCAAGAAGCTTAATTCTAATATATATTACACAAATCATATATAATATATATATAACAAATTCTAATATATATATATAATACAAATACAAAGTCAATATGGTCTAAGTATTTAAATGTCAGGGAGGGAGGCAGGGTACTAGTAGTTACGGAGATCAGGAAAAGTTTCATGCAAGAGGTGATGCTTGAGCTGCATCTTTAAATGTATGAGGGTGTGATGAGGGAGAAATGATGTGTCAGTCACTATACAAAGTGCTTTACAAATGTTATCTCATTCCATCTTCACAACCCTGTAAAGTAGGTGTTATTATTATCCCCATTTTACAATTGAGGAAAGTGAGGCAGACAGAGGTTAAGTCACTTGCCTAGGGTCACAGAACTAGAAAGTGTGGGAGGGCAGATTTGAACCAGTATTCCATCCACTGCACCACCTAACTGTCTTTAAAGGAAGAGAAGAACTTTATGAGAGTGGTAGAAATATAAAAAAGAAGGCCTAGGGAAGAGACATGGAGAAGACATAGAGTTAGAGAACTTGACAGGGATAAAGAGCCAGCAAAAGAGACTGAGGAGTGGTCATACTGCCAAGAAGAAAAGTAGAATAGAGGAATGTCACCCCAGAGAGGAAATAGTATCTAAGAGAATAGAAGGGTCAACGATAGGTTGAGAATGATGAGATCCGAGAAAAGACCATCAGATTTGTCCATCAAAAGACTGTAGCTCTGAAAGGAGCAGAAATTTGGAAGCAGCCGTTTCAGTTGAGTGAAGAGGTTGAAAGCCAGATTACAAAGGGTTGACAGTAAATAAAAAGGCATTTCAAGCCCTCTAACTATTCAATTCCTCAACCTCCTCACTTCCTACTTCACTCCCCATCGCACTCATCTACACACAAAGATGTTCATGCCCTTGATCTTGCTATCACCCATAAAAGTGGGTATACCACCTTCATATTCAAGAATTCTGAAATCTTACCTGAACTGTTTTGCTCCCTTCCCTTACCAAACCCAACTCTTCATACACTCTGTGACCTCCAATCCCTCAACCCCTCAGTTCTTTTCCTGGCCATCAGCCCTGCACTAGATGCTCTGTCCTCCCTGCCTCATCTTGACCTTTTGTTGAACCAGTTCAACTCCATTCTGTCTTTTCTTGAGTCCCTGGTTTCCTTATCATATTGTCAATCGTGCCCTGCTAAGCCTCTTCCTTGGATGATTCTTACTATCCACTGTCTTTCTTCCTACACATGTGCCAATGAACAAAGGTGAAGAAAATCACAGAATTATTCTGACTAAATCCACTAAAAATTTATGTTGTGTAATCTTATCTGGGTCCTCACTGCTGCTAAGCAATCCTTCTACATCTCCCCTAACAACTCAGTATCCCATATGCCACAGCAGCTCTTTCAATTTTTTTTCATCCCTCAAACTTCTCATGGTGTCCCTACCCTGTCTTCTCAGCCAAGTACTTTGCCTGATATTATCCTGAAAAAATTGAGACTGTTGTCCTCGAGTTCCTTTTTTCTCCTATCATTCTCATCTCATATAACTTTGATGCTTTCTGCCATTATCGTCTTCTTCAGCCTTCTCTCACACAGAGACAGCTTTCTCCTTGTCAATATAAACCTCTCTACCTACACAACCATTGCCATTCCATCCCATCTTCTCCAACAGATTGCCCTGTCATCTCCACTCTAACATTAATCTTCAAGCACTTTCTATTTCCCTACTGCCTATCAATATGCTCATGTCTCCCTGATGATAAAAAAAAACCTTCATTTGATTCTTCATCCCTGCTAATTATCACCCTATATCTCTTCTGCACTTTGTTGCTAAACTCATTGAGAAAGCTATCAACAATGCGTGCCTCCAGTTTCTCTCCTCTCACTCTCTTAACTAACCCTTACAATTCAGCCTCCAACCTCATCATTCCACCAAACCTACTCTCTCTAACATTACTAATTACTTTTAATTGCCAAATCCAATGGCCTTTTCTTAGTTGTTCTTCACCTCTCTGTAGCCTTTGACAAAGCTGATCGTCCTCTTCTCCTTGATACTCTCTTCTCTAGGTGTCAGTGATACTACTTTCTCTCCTACCTCTCAGACTTGTTCTCAGTCTCCTTTGGTAGATCCTTATCTAAGTCATACCCTTTTACCATAGATGTCCCACAGGGCTCTGTCTTGTGTCCTTTCTCTTTCTATACTGCTTCACTTGGTAACCTGATCAGCTCCAATGGATTTAATTATCACTAATTTAATTTAATTATCACAATTGATTCTCAATTCTACCTATCCTGCTCTAACCTCTCTACAAACCTCCAGTCTTGCATTTTCAGCTGCCTTTCAGACATCTCAAAGTGGATATCCAGTAAATATTTTAATCTCAACCTATTCAAAAATGGAAGTCATTACCTTTTCCCCCAAACCTTCCCTTCTTCCAAACTTCCTTATTACTCTCAAGGGTACCACCATTCTCCCAGTCCCCCAGGCTCATGATATAGGTGTCATCCTCAACTCCTCACTATCTCTCACCTGTGCCTATATCCAATCTTGTCAATCCTATCAATTTCACCATTGCAGCATCTCTCAAACCCATCCCTTTTTCTTCTCTAATGCTACACCATGATATAGGCCCTCATCACTTTATCTTTGAACTATTGCAATAGCTTGCTGGTGAATCTGCCTCAAGCCCTTCCCTACTCCAAGCTATCTTCCATTCAACCACTAAAGTGATTTTCCCAAATAACAGTCATCCTTCTATAACCCCATATTCAATAAGCTCCAGTAGCTCCCTATTACCTCTAAGATTAAATAAAAAATCCTCTCTTCGGTATTTAAAACTCTTTATAACCCAGTCCCACACATCCATTCACCTTCATATTTTCTTATCTCTTACTTCCCACCATATACTCTATTATCCAATGAAACTGGCTTTCTGGCCATTCCTCAAGCAAGACATTCTATCTATGAACTTCAAGTATTTTCTAAAGTGCAGCCAGGTCTGGAATTTTCTTCCTACTGATCACCAACCTCCTGGCTTCCCTGGCTTCCTTCAAGTCACAACTAAAAATCCATTCTCGTATAGGTAGCCTTTCCCAATCTCTCAATTCCAGTGATTTCTCTTTTTTAATCATTTCCTATTTATCTTGTTTATAGCTTGTTTGTACATATTTTGTCTGCTTGTATTGCCTCCTCCATTGTGAGCTCCTTGAAGGCAGGGACTGTCTTTTGCCTCTTTTCATATCCTCAGGACTTAGCACAGTGTCTAGCACATAATAGGTGCTTAATAAATGTTTATTGACTGCTAGCTTAGAAACCTTGAATAGTCAAAATGCTTAATTCTTTTGAAGGAACCCTACATTTTTTAACCTGCTTGTGCTGGTGAGGGATCTTTGGGGAAACTTCAGATACCTGATTCTAAAGGAACCAGAGGAACATTTTTTCTTGGGACCTCCAGTGAGGTTACATTATGCATGAAAGGGATAAGTATTGATCTTTGGTGTGCCCTATGTTTGTTAAGACACCTAGAGGTACTTTTTCCCATCCTCTCATTAGATTGCTAGAATCATGGAAGAATTTTCAACCAAGCCAGTTTGGTTTCACAGATGATGGAGAGGGTGTGACTTCTTTGTATACAGGGTCCCTTATCTCTATGGAGAGAGTGTCATATGCTCTATAAGCTCTATAAAGACCAGGCTTTCCCTCTGAAAAGAATGGCTTGATTTTCTTTTCTTATATTTATTGTTCTGAGTTTGGAGGTCATTTGTAAGCATCAAGACAGGTGGCAACCAATGAGAATTTTATAAAATAGTATGTGTTTGTTAGGTTCTACCATCATGTTTTTGGAAGTATGAAACAATGTTAACTTCCTGGTTTTTTTATGAACTGGGACACATGAGTTTTTCTGAAACTCTTTAGAGTAAAGTACTGGGGAAAAAACTGGAAAAGAACGATGTTTGGAATTTCCCCATTTGGAACTATAGATTTTCTCAAAAGCTCTCTAGCAGATTTTCAGGGGACAACAAAAATTTAACTAGGGAATATATAAAATATATTTGGTTAGGCTAAATGAGTCAATTAGACGTAACTAGGGTTTTTTTAGGTATAAACAAGATTGTCTATACCCTATGAACCTTTTATCAAGATATTTAATTGGGTAAAAAAAAAAGGGATCAACATGATTGGTTAAAGCCCCTGAGGTCTTTAAACAGAAAGAAAATTCTGCAGTTTTTCAGTCTAGTAGACCAGTCAAGAAATGTATGATTTCAGTTCAGAGGATTCTGATCAAGCCTATTAGAGGAAATAACCCTTGAGAGAGAAGGATAAGGTCTCCATCTTTGTTTCTGTCTGTCTCTATTTTTCCTCTGTCTCTTTGTCTCTCTCCCCATGACCATGTCATTAGAGAGACTTGACCAGTAGTTGATAATCCAGGGGACATGAGTAGAATCATGAACATGGATGGGTATAGAAAGATAAACATAAAGGGAAGAAGCAGCTTTGAGAAGCATGATCCCTTGCCCCAGGGAAGAATACCAGATATGGATTCAAGCAAGGACTTCCTTTATGCAGGAGTTCAGATTACTTGTGGAAGAGTCTGTTCCAGGCACAGTTATACTGACTGTTCCTACTATACCATTTCAGTGAATCCCTTTTCTATAAACTAATTCAAGTCCAGCTAACTGATTTTAGTAGGGGCTTATAAACACTAATAGCAGGAACCTAGGCCTTCAGGGTTATGGTAAAACTCTGAGAGTAGTAGTTACCCCTCTGGGAATGCAACCTGTGATTAAAAATGTAGGTTGGAAGATGGGTCTCAGAGATGATGCTGATTCAAAAGTGTAATGGGCTTCCATTCGGGAAGTAGTGAGCTCTCTGTCACTAGAGGTCTTCAATCAGAAATTGAATAAACACTCATCGAGGATCTGATTCCTACTTAAGTGCATTTTAGACTATGTATCCCTTCCAATCCTAATATTCTATGATCACTCCTTAACATTCTTACTCTGTTTCCTAAAGCAAAACCATAAAATGGTTAAGTGCAATAGTATCACTTCCCCACAGCTTATCTAGATGGCAATACTAAGTTAATTCTTAGCAAACTGTAATGACTGCACACTGTGTTCCCACCATTAGCCCCAATTTCTTTTGTTGACTCCCAAAACACAATATCTGGTCAAGATTCCAACATCGAAGTGGAAAGGACTAACAGAGCAGTAAAAATAATTCATTTAAATGGGAACAGACTTTGAAACCACAAGGTAGAATATGATGTAGTTAGGCTAAAATAATCAGATGGAAATGTGATATGATGGCAAATTAAGTTTAATTTAATATGCAATGAAAATAAAAGGTGAACTTGAGGCTGAAACTCAGAATGATTTCCTAGGCCCAGTATAGTAAAGGTGACTAAGAGAACTGGTTCTGCATGTGTATATGGTATGTGAGCATCTCTGCCTCTCTCTACATTCATCTCACCATTTCTGTAGCACTCCTTGACTTACCATCCTCCATTCTCACTTTACCCAAATGCTTACATGCAGAAAATATCACAATCTACATTTAAAATATATAAATGAGTATTCTCAATATGGTCCAAATATTTATTTCAATAAAGACAACAAGGAATAAGACAACATGAAATATGAAAGAGAAATATTTACTAAGTCATCCTGAGCAGGATAGCTTTGGTTAGGACTAGATGAAACCCACAATGAGGTTATGAGTGTAATAAAAAGCCTCAAGACCTTGTTTACATTATTTAAAAAAAGTTAATTCTCTTTTGCAGGAGAAATAGTACAAGGCTAAAATGAACAATTCATCTCCTCATTGACTATAATTTTAAGTGGAATCTCAATCTATTTCTTATGGGACATTAGGTATGAGGCAGTAAATTCCTGACAATAATCCACATTTTTGGAGAGGGTGGGATCTACTCACATCTGTTTTTGGAGCACAGATCATAAGCTTCTTTAAAAAAAAGTGGATCAGGGAGCACTATTCAGGCTCCTGATTGAGGTAAAAATTGACATCATTCACCAAGGTGGTTGGGTTTCCAATAAGAAAAGGCAGATATAATGCCAGAAAACTCTAGTGTCCCTTCTGCCAGTCTCTTGGTGGACATTGGTCATATTTCCCACTCATTTACTAAAATTAGAAAGAAATGAGAACTTTCATATGCAGGGTCTTGAAAGACATTTTAAAAGGTAGAGGTGGAAGAATACTGCACTACATCATCTGAAAGGGGTTGACCTCAAATTTATATAATTAGCCCCTGTCTGTTAAAGTCCCACCCACAGTAAATTACACCATCCAGGAGTTTCCCTGGAGTCCAGGTGCTATGAAATGCAAAATTACAACCCATCCACATTGGCTCAGCTGTTTGGTTTGGCTAACCCTGATTTATGAGTTCTGCTGTTTGTTTATTTTTCCTACTATAAGTGTATGTTTTTCAAATTTGTCCATGTATCCTGAGATGTCTGTGATTGGCACTTTTAGAAAAATTGGAGGGGAAAATAGAGACATACTTATAGATTTGAGAAACAGTCAAGGCTAGATATTGAACCTCTTTTAACAATGAATATTCAGAATTCTCCAACAGAGTCAAATATTTAAAAGTAAAATCTCTAAAACTAGAAATTATTTCACCCATATTCTCCTCCCAATCAATCAGTAGGCCTTTACTAAGTGCTTGCTACATGCTAAGTTAGGACAGCTAGGTGGCACAGTGGATAAAGTTCCAGTCCTATGGTGCAGTGGATAGAGCTATAGGCCCTGGAGTCAAGAGGACCTGAGTTCAAATCCGGCCTCAGACACTTGACATTTACTAGCTGTGTGACCCTGAGCAAGTCACTTGACCCCATTGCCCAGCCAAAAAAAAAAAAAGCCCTAGTCCTGGAGTCAGGAAGACTCATCTTCTTCTATTCAAATCTGGCCTCAGGTGTTTGCCAGCTGTGTGACCCTGGGCAAGTCACTTCCCTCTATTTGCCTCTGTTCCCTCACCTGTAAAATTAACAGGAGAAAGAAATGGCAAACCACTCCAGTATCTTTGCCAAGAAAAAAGAGTTGGATTGAAAGGACCGAACAACAAAAAATGAAAAAGTCCATGCCCTCAAGGAGCTTATATTCTATTTGTGCAACATACTGCCCACAAATAAATAAGTATAAAATATATACAAATTAACACAGGGCAATTTCATGTCAAGGCTGAGCATCATGAGCTGGTGGGGCTCAGAAAATGATTCAGGCACTATAAGCAGCCCTTGAACTCAGCTCCATCTTACTTGCATAAGGAGGCAGTATAGTACAATGGGATTTCAGAGTGATTTCCCTTTGGATAGGGAAAATTTCTGAAATCTAAGTATGAATTCTGGGAATTGCAATCCTGGACAGAAAGAATTCTCTTCCTATTTTGGAAGGGACTATGACAGTAAGAAGCTCAGAGCCAGGAATGGAATCACATTTTGCCAAGAAGTTTTAGACCTGGCCTATGGCAGAGAAGAACACTTGACTGCAGCTGAGGTTGAAGAGGTGGCAGCAGCAGCAGCAGCAGCAGCATGAGGGAAAGAAGCCACTGCAGGTGTTTTGTGATAAAAAGTTCAGAGAATAGAATCTGAGCATTACAGATTTGGCTCCAGCAGCAGACCTCTATGGTCTCAAGTAAAGAGCTCTGCTGGGAGTAGTTGGAACAGATTGATCTTCCTGGCAGTGGAGGCTCCTTGGGATCAATGCAAGGCCAGTAAAAGTGTAATTCCCTCCACCAGGGCCTATAACTGGCAGACGAGTTTTACATTTTTTAATGATTTTTAAAATTTATTTAAGATGTTTCTATTTCCTAATTTTTTGAATAAACATTATAAACCATGACTAGTCATAAATGACCTGTGATTCAAATTCTTTCATTAATCAAAGGGTGTGGAAAGTGGGAAGGAGGTAGTTTGAAAAACTAGTTTTTAATACACAGAGTTAAATAGGTCAGAGGTTTTAACCTCTGTCCAGAAGGCTGGGGTTATCTTTCCTACTTGGGAGCAGATCTGGTTCCAGAAATAATGTTATTTTTTATTTTTAAAACAATTCCTCATAAGCTAGTAAATAGTTGGCTCTAACAAAATGTGGGAATGATAGACCACATACCCTTGGATAATGGAGTCATTGGTTAGCAAGATTCAGGCAGCTTAGACGAGAATACAGACTTCTCAAGGAAACTATAATGTCTGAATTGAGGAATGGAATAGAGGCTTGTACCAAAAGAAGGCCATTTATTCTCAACTGACAAGTAGAAGGAAGAAGGTTTGGTCTGGAAATAATCTGCCTTGCCCATAGTGCTAAGGTAGGAGAGAGGAACCAAAATAATGAGTATCTCTTTATCTCATTTTCAATTTCGACACCAACCTTCACTTTTTATTTCTACCTTAACCTTGCCAGAAAGTGATATTTTCTGTTTTTCCTGGTATAGGAGAAAGAGTATGAGCTCTGAATTCAAATCCTGTACCCACAATGTTTACCACCTATATGTGTGATCTTAGGCAAGTCATTTAATTTCCCTTGTCCTCAGTTTCTTCCTCTATAAAATGAAGATATCCTCTAAGGTCCTTTTCTGTTTAGAGAAGAAAGAAGAAAAAAGAAGATAGAAAGAGAAGGGATATGGGACAAGAAGGAGAAAGAGGAGGAGGAAGAGGAGAAGAAAAAGATGATGGTGATGATGATGATGAATGATGAAGGAGAAGGAGAAAGAAGACAATTCATATGGAACTTTTAGGTTTGCAAATATTATTTCATTTTATCATCATAACAACCCTGAGACAATGTAAGTGCTATTATTATCCTAATTCTGCGGATGAAAAAACAGAGGCAGGCAATAGTTAATTAGCTTGCCCAGGGTCATATAATAAATGTCTGAAGTTGGATTTGACTTAGATTTTCCTGACTCCAGGTCCAGCACTCTATCTATAGTGCCACCTAGTGTGATATACCTGCATACATGCATACATACATACATACATACATACATATATGTATGCATGTTTGTATGTACATGTATACTCATTTATGTATGTATACCATATGTATACATACATCTATGATAAAATGTTCCAAAGTGTCATCAAAGCAACTCGGGAAAAAGTAGAAAGAGAGGCAACATTTCATAGAGATAGAAACAGAAAAATAGAAAAAGCTAAAGCAGTTTAAAGATAAAGTAAGAAAAGCTAAAGCAGTAAATAATGCTTTGGATTCCATGAAAGTCAGAGAGTCTAGCTATTGAAAAAAAAACAAATAGTTACTACTGGGAAATTGAGATCCAAAATTGGAATTGATTCTAAAAAACCAGATAAGCCAAGTATGTAAATTTAATATTGCTCATTCAGGCCACAGTTCATAAACCATCCACTTTAGTCATTGCTTTTGAAAACTTGGTGCTTTGTAATGCTCTAAAGAAAATATTACCAAATGTTCAGAAATATGTAAAACTTTGACTAATTTCTCAAAACATTCCACACTGACCAAATGTTCTCATCCTTGCTTCAGGATTAAATTAAAATTAAATTAAAATATCCTCAATGCTATAAAATACTAAATTATAATTATAAAATACTAAATGCTATAAAATATTAAATTGAAAATGCCCTCAAATACTAGGCTCAGAGTATTTTGTATGCAAAGCTGAAAAATGCTTAATTCCTGAGCATTGTAGAGGAGGAAGAGGTAAATACAAGGATGTTTCAAAGTCCCCAAAGGTTTTCCACTGGCCTCTCTTGCCCCTTATGGGGAAGACAGGTTGCTTCTATCATCTTTGGCCAACTGCCTTGAAACTGGAGAATGTAGATAAGCATAACATGTTAAAAATAAATATTAAAATTAAGTTTAAATTATACAAAACACACCAAAAACTGAGTATGGGAGGCAGCTAGACTATTGATTATATGATCAAAATTATATTGTGAGTGTTTAACACTTTGCAAATATTCACTGCAGCAACCCAAACCAGGACACTCAACCTGCCTCTAATACTTTTAGGACCTATGCCAGAGGTGTTGGTCCCAGCATCTGTTTTCATTCATAGTCAAGATTAAGAAACTATGTCTTAGGGGTCACAAACCACATCAATGTCAAATAGTTCCTGAAAATTAAATTTTAAATCCCATTTGCCTGATTCTCTGCTTTCTGCACTTTTTCTTATACTCACCTTTAAAGAAAAATTCTATACTGACCAGGATTGTGGACAATAGGAAACTTTAGAAATTCTATGAAATCCATTGTACTCCATCCCAGTCAGAGCCAGAGATTTTGTTTGTTTTGTTTCACTTATTATTTTAATGGAAAAGCCTTTTAAATGTGCCTTTCCCTGCCAGAATCCTTCCACTTAGCAAATAAAAAACACAGACCCCCAATATAATATATAGTCTCATAGTCTTGCAAAACAACTTTTTACACTAGCCATGTCCAAAAAATGCATACCTTTCTGGTTTTTTAAGTTTATCACCCCTCTGTTTTATCTTTGTTCTTTTAGATTTGTAGTTTATCATTGTATTGATCAGAATTCTAAAGTCTTTCAAAGTTGTTTTTCTTTGTAATGTTATCACAATGTAAATCATCCTAATTCTGTTCACCGCTTTCTGCATCAATTCATAGACATCTTGTTAGTTTCCTCTGAAATTATCCATTTCATCATTTCTCAGGGCACAATAACTGTCCATTACATCCATATACCACAATTTCTTTAGTATTATGTAATAAGAGGACACCCCATTAATTTCCAATTTTTTGCTACCATGAGAAAAGTTCAGAGCAAGGGATTCTAAAGGGAAAGTAACATCAGTGGTTGGGTTGGGGATAGGGGTGTGGGTGGGCCACTCCAACTCTCCAGAGAAAGTAAATTGACCATTTCTGAAAGAGAGTAACAGATTATTCAGGCGTATTATGAAGTCACAGAGGCAGCAGTCAATGGCAAGGATATGATGACAGATTTAGAGCTGACAGGGATATGAGAAGGATGTGTAAGTACTTTTTAGCATATACTCCATGGCTAGCACTATAGAAAACAGAAATATAGAACATGATACCTTTCTTCAGGGAGTTTATAATCTGGAGGCGGGACAAAATTGGCATGCATGGAACAGTGGCAAGCAGTGTGAAAGAGTATTATAATGAATTGCAAAATTATGTGGTGTGGACTAAAATACTTTGAGAATTCAGAGAAGAGAATAGTGAGTGAAGTTTTCATGGAGGAACTTGATCTGAGGCTAGAACACTTAAGGACATTCAAATAAGTGGATCAGAGAAGAGAGAGCATTCCATGAAGGAGAACAACATCAGTAAAAGCATGGAAGTAGAAACTAATTCCCAGTGAAGAAACAAGTTTGTCTAAAGTGGTGGGTATATGTTGGAGTGTATTGGTAAAAAGATTAAATGTGTTGAGTGGGGCCAGGTATCTCAGGGTGAAAGTCATACAGAAAAGTTTATATTTCATATAGTAGGAAATATGGGTCCATGAAAGTGTTTTAGATAAGTATGTTGTTGTAATTCAACTATTTTTCAGTAGTATCCAATTCTTCATGACCCCATTTGGGGTTTCCTTGGCAAAGACCCTGGAGTGGTTTGCCATTTCCTTCTCCAGCTTGTTTTACAGATGAGGAAACTGAGGCAAACGGGGTTAAGTGACTTGCCTAGGATCACACAGCTAATAATGTCTGAGGCCATATCTGAACTTAGGAAGATGAGTCATCCTGACTCCCAGCCTGGGGCTTAGTACACTCCACCACCTAGTTGCCCTTTAGGTAAGTAGGCACCACAGTATAAAGTGGTATTATCAGAATATTAGTTTAGCAGTGGTATAAAGAATGATTTCATAGGGAAATGGAAAAGACTGGAGTCATAGAAGCTAAGCATGAGGTAATTCAAGGGTTCAAGAATTATAACAAACTGTGTACATAAGGCATTGACTTAGGTGCTGGAGATGCAAAGACAAACAATGTCACAGTCTCTCTCATCAAAGAGCTTACAACTGAGGGGAGATAAACATGTTTATAAATAAGCATGATATAAAATAGACTATGATTAAAGCAAAAGGGAAATTCAGGAAAAGACCTCAAAGAAAGTATAAAGATGCAGAGATCACATTGATTTGTAGGAATCATAAAGAAAATATTGTTGGAGATGGGCCTTGAATGAAGAGAAAGTTTTCAACAGAAAGAGGTGTGAGTGGAGTACATAATGACTTGGCCAGATGTGTGGAGACTGGAGCATGCAGACCAAGCCTGGGAACAGCCAGTGGTCCACTTTGTCTGGAACATTGAACATAATGAAGGGGAACAGTGTGAACCAAGGCTGTAAAGTTAAATTGAGACCAGATCCTGCAGAACTTTAAATGCTAGGCTAACAAATTTGTGTTTTATCCTATTAACAGTAAATAAACACCGAAGGTTTTGAAGCACGAAAGTGAGCTGATTAATTTTGCAGCTCTGAAAAGTATGTATTGGAGAGGAGAGAGAATAGAGGCAGGATGACTAGTTAGAAGGTCATTGTGGTAATCCAGGCCTACTTCTGGCCTAGGCTTTGAAGGAATTATGAAAGAGAGAGGTCCTTAAGGAGAGGACGCCTATCTTCCTCATTACCACCAGCACCAACCACTGACCCACTGGCACCAATGGGCATGTGTGTCCAAGAACCTTGGGAATGACAGTGCCTCCAGGATTTCTGGTCCTACTTCTAGCCTTGGTCCTGCAGCCATCATCCTGGGAAGCAGCCCCTATGGAGATGCAATCTAGAAACTGCTTCTGCTAATGTTGCAGACTCCTGACTTCTCATCAACTACAGCTATTAAAGACCCAGAAAAAAAAAAGCTTCCTGACATCAAAATTCTTGGCTCTGTCAGTAGAAATGGCATTAAGGAAGGTGTGTTTTCTCATGATGGATTGTAGGACCTTTCTATCTTACTTGCCCTGAAACTCCTATGTGGGTTTCCTCTCCCATTAGAATGTGACCTCTTGTAGAATAGGGACTATATCCCCTTTGCTTCTGAATCCCTAGTATTTATCATAGTACTTTGCACTTAGTAAGTACTTAATAAATGACTTTTCACTCATTCATTCATTCATTCTTTCATTAAGGTAGTATCAATGTAAATATAGAGGAGGGGACAAATGTGAAAGATTTTCACAAAGAGAATGGACAGTGCTTGGCCACAAATTGGATGTGCAATGTGAGAGAGAAAGAACCATTCCAAGATTTGAGCCAGAGTGACTAGCAGGATGGTAATAATATTAATAGAAATAGAGAAGCTGGGTGAAGGTTTTGGGGGAGAAGGAAGGAATGGTAAGTCAACAAGCATTTACTAAATACCTAAAATTGTTGCAGTGCTGTGCTAGATGCTAGGGAGACAAAGATTTTTAAAAATTCAAAATTCCCTGTCCTCAAGTAGCTTACCTTATGAAAAAAGGATTTTGAATTTGACAATCAAGGTCTTGGTTAGAATGATTTTGCCAAAGACTTCAAAGTTGATTAGTGAGTAGGTGGTGAGTAAGAAGTAATGAGGATATGCTACACTATCTAGAAGTTTATCTGTAAAGGGGATGACAGAGTCAAGGGGAGGTTTTTATTTCAAATAGGAGAGACCTGAGCAAGGCAGAGAGAAGAAACCAGTAGTAGATGAAAGATTGAAAAAGAGGGCAGCAAAAAGCTATAAAACTGTGTATAATCTTTGACCCAGTGATACCTCTGCTAAGTCTAAATCCCAAAGTGATTAAAGTAAGAAGAAAATGAATCATATGTACAAAAATATTTATACAACTCTTTTTTGCAGTGGCAAAGAATTGGAAATTGATGGGGTGCCCATACATTGGGGAATGGCTGAAGAAGTTATGGTTATGCATTTGATGGGATACTTTTGTGCCCTAAGAAATGATGAAGGGGATACTTTCAGAGAAACCTAGAAAGATTTATATGAATTTATGCAAAGTGAAATGAGCCAAACCAGGAGAATAATTTCTACAATAACAAAGAATAGTGTAAAGATAAACAACTTTGAAGATTTGGGAACTCTGATTAATGCAAAGACCAACTTTGATTCCAAAAGACTCGTGTTTGAACTAGCTCTCCACCTCTTCATAGAAAATGATGAACTTAGAGTATAAATCGAGATTTTTTTTGGCATGGCCAATGAGGGAATTTGTTTTGTTTGACTATACATGTTTGTAAGAAGAGTTTTTTTTTCTTGCTTTCTCAATAGGGAGAAATGAGAAGGAAAGAATGTGGATTTTCATTGCTTGAAAAAAAATTAACCTAAAAAAAGAAACTCTCAGAGGGCAGGTTTTCAACAGAAGTACTGAGTTTCTTATATAACCCTCTGTCTTGTTCTTTTTATGTATATTGAAATGTTTGTGTTTGTTTATGCTTGTGTTATGTAATTTTGGAATTATTCTCCCAACCTACATATAAACTAGGTCAAAGATTCAGAACTCAGCTGCAGAATTCTGTGGATACCCCTGAGGGGCAATGGGGTTCTAATGCTATCAGCTCAAGCCTTGATTAAAAGTTTGTTTTCCCCAATATAATTGCCTTTTGCCAATTAATATCTCCTCAATATATACACTAGTGATTAGCATTCTACTATCAACCTAACCAGTTGATTTCTTCCCAATACTATCAATAAGCAATTAACACTGATTAGCTTTTTAAAAGGTTATTTACTGGAAAGATACAGCATAAGGAGAAAAGGTAAGTGAGCTCACAACTTAGTCTAAGTTCTATCTATAAATCTGGAAACAAAGTCATACGCAGAAAGAACTGGAGGGAAGTAGAGTTAGGATGCTGAGGAAAGCGGTAAGTTTTAGGACAGTCAGTAGGAGGGCTATACATGGGATGAAAGATTTGGAGCTGAAAGTTACCTCAGAAATCATCTAATCCAACCTAGAATTTTACAGATGAATAAACTGAGACTTAAAGAGGTTGATGAATAAATGCCACTCAATGATAAATAATATCATTCAGTAAAGGCCCATTTGAGCTTAGCATAAACTGGAAGAAGATTTAGTATAGCACCATCCAATAGAGAACCGAATTGCTCAGAAATAAGAATGGAGATAACAGATTATAGGGATAATCCTAGAGAGATAAGCAAGTGATTCAAGGATAGAAAACAGTGACTTGATGAAAGGTTAAGAAGGATGGGAAATGAAATCAGGACTTGAGTTATAGATTAATAAAATATTGACCATTCTAGGGACTAGAACTTTCTAGTGGTCAAGATTAGGATGGAGGTTTAAGAGAAGTGAAGCTGGTTGAAAAATAAAAAATATAGGAGATTAATCAAAAAGAAAAATTTCAGAGCTTAAGATCGCATACTAAAATATATTCAGATAATGATCAGGTCTAGGATATAAACACCCTGGGGGGTGCTAAAATTCAGAACAAGCAAGAACCATGGACCTTATGAAAATGATGAACAGAGCACCAGAGCTTTTAGGACTATTCATATGAATATTGAAGTTATCAGAGATGTGGTCAGGGTAGAAAGAAAGTCTGTATCTTATTTATAAAGAGATGGGAGGGTCCTGAATAATTGTGGACGATAGCATGAATGGAAAGAAAAATATAGAAATGAGCTACACTTCATGGGAATATTAATAGAGGTTGAGGTGTATCATGGAGGTAGGGGCTGGAAGGTATGCAATAGCAAAGCATGTCAAGAAGAAGGTCTTGGTGTAAAGTGAAGGATGACTCCACTATAGGCCACTATAGGCTTACATGAGACCCTCACCAATGAGGCCAGAGCGGTAGAATAGGCTGTGTTTGCCTTCTCCTGGACAGCCTTTGAGAAACCAGGGTTGCCTTTGTGTACCGTGAGTTAAAAATTTTTATCAAAGTTTTAAGCATATGCTTAGGACAGGGGTGGGGATCCTATAGTATTAAGTCCACGTGTGGTCGTCTAGGTCCTCAAGTGTGGCCTTTTGACTTCAAACTTCACAGAACAAATACCCTTAATAAAAGGATTTGTTCTATAAAACTTAGACTCAGTCAAAAGGCGGCACCCAAATACCTAAAAGGCCACATGTGGCCTCAAGGTCGCAGGTTCCCCACCCCCGCCTTAGGTGAATGAAGAGGGCTATTGACAAGGGAAATGAGAGAGTTGGTTTGGGAAAGAAGACTATGTGCCTAGATCGGGACATGTTGAGTTTTTGTTTCAGTGAAATATTTAAGTGATATTGTCCAATAAGTCAATGGAAATATAGAACTAAAGTTTATGGTAGGGGACTGAGCAATGGATAAGGATTTCAGAGTTATTATTATGAAGATGGCAATTTGATTCTAAGAGAACCTAATTTATTATTCTTCCGTAAGTTAAGGTTTTTGACCATTGGCAATTATAAGCTGCCAGTAGTAAGTCCACCACATTGGAGATATCACGTTAAAGGGGAATTTAGATTGGGACAATGTGTGGGGTTTTTAAATAAAGAGGGAAGACAAAGACAGAATCAAAAGAATACTACTTAATTGAATTCATAATAATATTAGGAAAATGTGAGCTAAAGTTAATAAAAAGGAGGATAGAGAGAAGTTCATTTTTCCAAAGTACTTATGTACTTCATGGGGCTTAAATTTAAGGGAACCTAAGGGAAACACACTGTGGCAGACAGCACACCCAGTGCTATAAATGTATTTTCCCATTCAAAGTTTCCTTAGTTCTGAATATCTGCATCACCAGTGTACAAACTTCACAAGTATTCCCCAAATAATCATGACCCACAGAGATAACACCTTCCATCCTTTACCACTGTCTCACCCCAAATTTTATCATTTAGTACATGTCACCTATGGTTACACAAAGGCAACCCTGGTTTCTCAAAGACTGTCCAGGAGAAGGCAAACTCAGCCGATTCTACTGCTCTGGCCTCATTGGTGAGGGTCTCATGTAAGCCTAAAGTGGCCTATAGAGGAGTCATCCTTCACTTTACACCAAGACCTTCTTCTTGACACGTTTTGCTATTGCATTACCTTCCAGCCCCTACCTCCACGATACACCTTAAGTTCAAGAACCATAAACAAATCAATTCTGCCATTGTTACTGGAAATAATGCATCTATCTACTCTCCTAAATCTTTATTCACCACCCTTGTAACTTTCCAAGCCAAAATAGATCAGCTGGACTTCATTCACCTACATGTGTTGTCTCCCCCTTAGAATGTATGCTCCTCAAGGGTAGTGACTCTCTCACCTGTGCATTTATATCTCCAGCAGTTAACATGGTGATTGACACATGGTTAGCCCCTAACCAATGCTTTTATTATTCATTCATTCCTTCTAAAAATCTGAAGATGTGTTGGACATGCACTTGACACCAGGCGATGTTGTAGTTTGAAGACCACCTTAGCCAAGTGACAATGTTCACCACACTGGTAAGCCAGGAAGTAATGAGTTTTTAGGAGACATTATTGACCCATAAAATAAACAAAAGTAAAAAAAAAAGTAATGTTCTTAAGTCCTATGTTGCCCCATTCCATTTCTGCTACAATTAGGATGGAGTGGTAGAAAAGTGATCAGAGAATCCTAAAATAATAAAGATTTTTAATATAAAAATTATGAATGAAAAACATTGGAACAGTAGAAAATGCAATGAATGTACTTTGTTGGTTTTAAAATGTAAAGTTAATATTAGCAGATTAGGATCTTGTCACGGAAAAATGATTTCCTAGTACTTTATATGTAGAGAGCTGGAATCAAAACACAGTTTCAAAGATATTAATCTTGTGACATTTCCTCTGTAGTGAAGACTTTTGTTTCTGTACCATAGGCATTTACCAATATAGTACCTATTTGTGAATATTCCCCTTTAAAAAGTAATCTCCTTGGGGCAGGGTCATTCTGTGTGTGTGTGTGTGTGTGTGTGTGTGCGCGCGCGGGCGCACGTGCGTGATATGCTCTCTAGATTAGACTCCATAAGCTTTCACTTGCACTTGAAAGGTGAGAGTGGCTACTTCCTTAGGTTCTGGGGGGAAGCCTGTGGGAGGCTAGTTCTTTAGGTTTAATAAACTTTTGCTATTAACAATCAGGTAGTAATCTATTTGTTTTTAGTAAAGGTATTTACTAAGAGGGCATGGTAAGAATAGATGCTACAAAACATTGCTCCAAAAAGCAAGGCCACTTTCTTAGAACTACAGACATGGGAAAAGTAAGCCCATTCTCTCACAAATTAAAAAAGTGAGAAAAGTGGGCCCAAATTTGAGTTACATTGGGTTACACATGTGGCAAATGGTAACTCACAACTTCTGGTACTGAATATATTGAAAGTTCTTTCTCTCTTGGTAGAACCTTCTTACAGTTCCCCTGGATGCAACATTTCTCCTGGGCAAGCCACTCAGCTGGGCTCCTAGAATCTACTCTCTACTGAGAAGTTAGTGTCAGTCAATAAGCATTTACTAAGCCCCTACTACGCATCAGACACTGTGCTAAGCACTGGGGATACAAACAGGAGCAAAGGACAGTCCTTACCCCCAAGGAATTTGCAATCTAATGCATTGTTCGTGATGCTCCTTTAAATGGATTCCTCCCTATAGTGATTTTGCCTCTGTATCCACACCTCTCCTTGGTTTTATGTCTTTGCTTCCAGCTACATGTATTGATTCCTACTGGTCCAGTAGATTCAATGGCATAGCTAGTGAGGTTGGGAGTAGGTGGGGGAAAGAAAAAAATATCCTCTACCCTACTGATGAATTAGCTTTGAAATACTTGTGAAAGGATATGTGCAAAAATTAAACAGGAGGGGCAACTAGGTGGCATAGTGGATAGAACACTGGACCTGGAGTCAGGAAGACATAAGTGCAAACCTGGCCTCAGATGTTTACTAGCAGTGTGACTCCCGGCAAGTCATTTAATCTCCATTTGCCTCAGTTTCCTCATCTGTAAAATGGGGGTAATAATAGCACTTACCTCACAGGGTTATTGTAAGGATCCAATAAGATACTAATTGTAAAGTGTTTAACATAGTATCTAGCCCACAGTAAGTGCTTTATAAATGTTAGTTATTATTATGTGTAGGCATGGAGCCATTATAATCTGTATGGCTAAAAGAATATCCTCACCAGTGGCATCACAGGTACATCAAAGTAGCAAAATTTGGAAGGCTAATCTTGCTTTCTCCTCCTTTGTTAGTTTACAATTTTCCATTTTCTAGGGAGGGATAGCCCCTCTCCATTCCTAATTGAACTGAACCCAAGTCACTAGCCCAATAACATTCACTTGCTAATGTCAATCTAATTATAGAGCCCACTGTAAGGCCCCATGGACATTTCTTATAGTTGAGTGACAGTCTGCATCTGCTTGTGAGACAGACAGGAAAACAAATCCTACCTTAACTCATGTCACCATATTATCATATGTAATTAGAGGAATTTGATAAGAAAATGTCATTTCATATCATGTTGCCTAATATCCTTAGAATAAATATGATGTCTTGTATCATAACCATCATCAAATATCTGGGTGCCAAAGGTATCAAAAAAACTAAACATGGAGGATTCAGGGACTGCCTTCTCAGAACTTATAGTCCGAAGGGAGGGTAATACAGTCAAAAATAAATGTAACTAACTAGAAACAAACTATTAAGAATGAAAAATTGGGGTTACAAAGGAAGCAAAGTGTTGGGTTATTTAATCCGTATGTCATATATAATGTATAGGTTATATATTTCCAAAGATTCATGATTTCATCAGTATGGATATTCACTCCAGTAACACAGTTTGTAACACCTCTATGCCTTTGTAAACAGTTTTGTGAGTTGCTGTTGCTAAAACCTCTTCATCTGGTGGCCAGTCTTCTGATGTGACCACTGAACATGGGCTGATAGTAGGATAACAGATGAAATCCATTTCCCAGCCTGTACTCAACGCCTTTCCACTTGGTAGGAGATGACAGAACTTGTGTTTAACCTTCAAGAAGGCAAGGTAAAACCCAAGCCACAATGACTCAGGACTTTAGTGGAAAGTATGGTATGTACTGTGTAGACCCCCCCCACACACACACAGACATGCACACATGCGTGCACACATGTATACACAGATACTCAAAGAATATAGTGTGTGCTAAAAGGCGGCCAAAACTAAAAGGAGGAGAAATGGTGTGGCTAGTCCCGAGTGATGGGTGAAAGTGAGAGTATCAAATAAGTGGAGAGACAGAGAGCAAGTGATTTTGACCCACCAGTCATCTTCATCCTCCTGAATATCAATTATTATCAATTAAAATCAGAATTACTCCTCAGCAACATTTTCCCATTGAGCACCTATGGAGTGGTGGGTTTAGAATCAGGACACCTGGGTTTGAATCCTAGCTCTGTTACTTACTACCTATATGACCTTAGCAAAGTAAATTTACCTCTCTGGACCTTGATTTCCTTATCTATAAAATAAATAATAGATAAGATTCTTTACCACTGTAAATTTATGATACTATGGCCCTGTAGGACCTTGTTTCCCCGGCAAAAAAAAAAAAAATCTAGAAATGGTAGTTCAGTTTGTTGTGGTTGTTCAGTCACGTCCAGCTCTTCATAACTCCATTTGGGGTTTTCTTTGCAAAGATCCTGGACTGGTTTGCCACTTCCTTCCCCAGCTCATTTTACAGGTGAGGAAACGGAGACAAACAGAGTTAATGACTTGCCTAGGGTCACACAGCTAGTAAGTACCTGAGGCCAGATTTGAACTCAGGAAGTTAAGTTTTCAGGCCTGACAACTCTATCCACTGTGCCACCTAGCTGCCTTTTATGCAATCACCTTACTGTCACCACTGCTATTACTACTGCTTCTACTATGCTTCACTCAAATCAGCAAATCCAAATACTCACACCAAAGTTGCTCATGCCATCCAGAAGGTCCTAATAGTTCCAAGTCTATGTCCTTGTAGAAAAGTAGGTCCAAATAAGTCCAATATCCTTCCAGGAACTTACAATTTGATTTTAGTCAACACAAACACTAATCTAGTCATCTTAACACAGAGCCTAAGCTATCTTCATGTGATATGACATATGAACTATGAAAGCCAGAGTAAGAAAGACAGCAGCAATCCAAAACCAGGCAAATTGAAAAGTTGATCTTTTTTAAGATATCTCCCTACTTCCTAACCACAGGCATATACAACCATGAAAGTAAAATGCTATAAACTTCTTTTCTTTTTTTCAAAAAGAAAGTCTTAAGGCCAAGATGTAGATTGAATCTGAAGCATTTTTATAGCTTTCAATTATTTAATTAAATTAATGATTGATTAAAATAGTTACTAGAAATCATCAGAATTAAAAATCCCCAATCATCCCTAAAAATTCCAAAATCATGAAACAAATGACAAAGTATACATTAAGCATTTACTGAGTGCTTTGGGCATAAAAAAAATATCAAAAAGCTGGACAGTCTCTGCCTGCCAGGAGATAGCATTCAAATAGGGGAGACAAATACATGAGTATAGAAAAATATAGGTCAGGAAAAGAAGTCAATGGAGTCACAGAGCTCGTGCATTGATCCATAGAATTTATACCCCTTTTCAAAAAACAATAGTAATATGATACTGTTGCTTTAAATACTGAGCCAGGATTAAACGTATGAAATGGAGGTGGGGGATGCGATGGAGGGACAATGCAGAAGAAATTGGGAACAGAGAATGGCAAGATGGGAGGTAAGAAGAGAACAGAAAGCATCTTGATGGGATGTGAAACTGTTCTGGTCTAGTGGCCAGGGGTTGGTTTTATATAGGGCCCCCAAGTTGAGTTTATTGTCACCGATTCACCAACCAAGATAATTGGGCCCAGGAATGGAGTTCCAAAACTGAGTAAATTAAGTTCCCCTAATAGTATCAGCCATACTTTTCCTCAGGATTTAAGGTCATATCTAATTGTTGTTGATGTCCGTGTCTCATCATGTTCATTTTTAACAACAATAAATAGCCAACATCCCAGGCATTTCAGTTAATTCAGGTTTTCCTGTGTTCGTTTGGACTGTGATGTTAAGATCTGGTTTACTATCTCTTGGCTTTAACTCTGGAGTGATCTGATTTGAAGTTACTGGAAAATGATTAAATCTTACAAATTATAAGAAATGAGAATTATGATGTTAGGAACTTTTCAAGGAAATATTAATCCTTAAAAATTATCAGTGACTTTTTTTGAAAACTCTTTATTTTGAGGTATAACTAGGCAGTTGAAAAGAGCACTAGATTTGAAATCAGGTGCTGAGGTACAAATCCCATCTCTGTCTCTTGTATCCCTGTGTGATCTGAGGAAAACCACTTAATATTTTTATGTTGGACTTTCCTCATAGGTAAAAATGAGGAGGTCCTACTCAGCTCTAATTCTATAATACTATTGTATTATGAAACATGTATTAAGTGTTTACTGTGTACCAAGTTCATTTTGTGGAGGGAGGCAATAAAAACCTTAGCTAAGGCAAGGCCCCTGCCCTCCTGGAACTTGCTACCCCTGCTCAATTTCAATGTTGAGTATGTGGATGGAAAAAGGCCTCAGCTATAATATTGTTCATCATCCTCTAAAGCATGTTTTACTACTTCACTAAAGAAATTGCTTTAATTTAAAATATGTAATGAGGAAAATAGGCCAAGAATGTAAAATTTAATCATCAGGGCATAGTAGAAATACATAACAGTAAGCCAGTAAAACTTTCCATAGATCTACTATCTAAATTGATTATGCTCTATAGTTCTTGTGTCATTCTTCCAAATTCTATATTTCTTTATCTGAATAGCTGACCCTGAACTTCTTTTGCATAATTCTTATATTAGAATCAATATCATATCTCTTTTCACCATGGCTTACTCCTGAACTGGTTAATGTAAACTTTCTACCTCACAACCCATATTTATATAATTCTATAATGCCTTAAAAGTTAATGTCCTCAAAAGCAGACCGTGCCTTAATATGTTTATTTGTTTTTTAATTAGGCCTCATCCTAGATGACCTTGTACTAATAGGATGCAAACTTTAAAAAATTCGTTGTTCCTCTATGTCCAATAATATGGTCTTATAATTTCATCTTAATTATATTTGAAAGACTTCTATAGATATGTTCATTCCATTGTTAATGTAAAAGAAACAGGATGGAATAGGTCTAGACAAGGTCTCAGAGGATATAGAATCCAAAACTCTCATTTTAACAGCTGAGGAATCTGAGGCTCAGAGAAGTAAGGTGACCTATCCAAGGTCACACACATCAAAGACATGATTTTAACCTGCCAATGATCTTTTCGGTATGAGAGATAGAAACATAGCTTCTATAATGGCTGGGTTAAATGAGGTACATGGTAGCCTGAGTTCACATGTTTATGTAGGAATCTGGAGATGTTGACATCCTCTGGATCAAACTGCCTATCTTCCTTTCCTTTTCTATTCTAATCCCATCTTCTGAGCAGAGTAAAGGGGGGGTGGGAAGCAATGTTTCAAAAAACATCACTGGACCAAGACTTTTGCCTTGTAACCAGGCAACAACACATTTAAAATAAAATCAGATGGCTTTCTTCACTAAAAACCTGATGATCTCCTAATTATCCCCTAGTGCCAATGTTGGCAAGCTATTAATACAAGAGTTATTAGGCATGGTGACAGTGGTAATAAATGCTGATATAAGCAAGGTCAAAACTGGATACTCCAAACAGATTTTTCCAAAGGCAAGTGGAAGTCATTTTAATATGATGTTCATGCATTACCATTAAAATATGTGTGAATTTGAATCACTCTTGATGGCCATAAGTCGAATTAATTTCACCATTCTTTATCTGCCAAGGATTTTTTTTTTATTGCTACACCTGTCTCAGTCCTCTGGTGGGAGAGGAACAAAAGAGAGGGGAAAAAAAGAGAGCGTGAGAGGAAATTATTTCAGATTTTTTAAGTGAAAAGGAATTTAGTTTGTTATTTATCTGCTTGAGGATTCTAATGAGCCATTCTTTTGATGACTGTGTTGCAACAGAATGGCTCAATCTAGCTTTTACTGAAAGTGTTTTTAGTTGATTCTTAAAATTGGGTGAATTATCCTTAGCTCTCTTTGCAAAGAGGAAATTGGAAGCAGACATGGAAAGTTCTTACGTTATATCAGTAACAAGATCCTCCCTATACAAAACAGAAAACAATTTTTTTAATAAATTTTAATTATTAAAAATATAATGGCAGTACAATACAAGTATTTTTAAAAGATGTATTATGATGAAATCAGGACACTTGTGTGAATGAGATTCAGACAGGTTATCCATTCAATTTTTTTTTATTTTTAAATTATTTATTGTTGTTTCTTATTTTTCTATCAATTTTATTTCCTGAGATAGTAGTAACTAGGGCTGTAAGGGCACAAGAATTTGGTGGGGTTTTTTGCTGGTCTTGGGTCAAAGATTTTGACTTTTTCTAAAAGAGCATAGCAATACTGTAGCTAAAGATTTCAATGGAACCCTAAACTGGAAAGGATATAATAGCCAAGCACCATAAGTACCCAGCAGTCAGCATCTGGAAGAATCTAGTGGTAGAGATTCAGATGGAGACTATAAGACTAGTGTTGGAGGGAGCAGTACAATAGCATCACTAGAAGACATCAGTAGTCCCAAAGAATCAGAAGCAAGAGTTGGCCCTGTATATAGGGTCAAGCACACATTACCTGTGTGTAAGCCTCCAAATGTGAATCCTGGTCACATTTTTCCAGATGTAGATACCCCTCTAAACATGTGTCCTAGAATCCTATACATGTCTTCTCTGTGTGTATGCTTTGTCCACATATTTTCCCTTTTTGTGTCTCTCCACATATGTATCTGTTGTTGTTGTTGTTGTTATTGTTCAGTAGTTCAGTTGTGTTACCCCACGGACCATACCCACCAAACCCTTCTATCCTCCACTCTCTCCTGAAATCTGTCCAAGTTCATGTTCACTGTTTCCATGACACTCTCCATCTCATCCTCTGCCATCCCCTTTTCCTTTTGCCTTCAATCTTTCCCAACATTTGAGTCCCTTCTCCTCATTATGTGGCCAAAGTATTTAAGCTTCCACTTCAGTATTTGAAAGTGAATAGTATGAAGTAATTTCTTTAAGCATTGACTGATTTGACCTCCCTGCTGTCCAAAGTGACGGGGTTATGTGCTCACCATCCAGTTTGAAAACCCTTAGGTTTTTAGATTCCCCTTACCTCCCTTCCAAAGCCTAAGCCTTGCCTTTTTGATCTTATTCAGATGCGCCTTCCTCCCTGGCCCTGAAAAGAACCTGGCTCCTGTTTGTCCTTAGAAACTGCCATTATTTCCCTTTGAAAGCTCTCTTTATCTCCCTTTGAAAGCAAACTTCTATCTTCCAGTTCCCTTCATTATCTATTCTCATTGTTTATTCAAATCTCTCAGACCTTCCAAACAAATTCCTACCTGGACCCTTTTTCTCAACCATGTTCCCCTTCAACTGGCCTTTCATTGTGGCTATACCCAATCTCCTTTCCATTGTTTTGCCTTCCTATGACCCCTGGCCATTTCCCACCCTTAATCCTAGTTAGGCACCACGAGGTCCAGGACCCAGGAGTTCTGTTCACCCCAGCTTACTAGCCACTCCCATCCAGATCTCCCTAGGCCCTTCTTCCCGTCACCCCAAACTACTTGGCCGCTCCTAGATCCCTCCCACAGTCTTTCTGTACTTAAGATTCACCTTTGCCCTCATTCTGATGCTGAGAACCTCTCACGCCCAGAGGCTGAGACTCTCATCCCCACTCATCCTCATAGGCCTCACCTGGCCTATATGTGATTTATCTTTAATAAACTTTTTCTCTGGCTGGAAGAAGATTTGGATTGAATTCATTCAGGCAGACCTGGTGCCACGATCTGGGGCTTCTCCCAGCACCCCAAAACCTCTTGCAATCTTGGGGTGCCTCTGCACATAGGAGCACCCCAAAACCCCTACACCTCTTCAAAAGGACTCTCAAAAGTCTTCTCTTGCACCATAGTTCATTATTACCATTGAAGCTGTATGCATAGGTTAGAGAACACCCTTCAGGCTTATTGTGAAGGAAATGTTTTGTTTCAGTGAAATGGGTTTTTGTTACTTTTCTTACCATACCACTTAATTAACTGCCTTTTCTTTGAACAGATTGTATCCTCTGACTGACTATTAAAGGTAAATACGTCACCAGAGCATCATAAGTAATAGTTTTAGGGTTGCAGAATCCAGGATAGCTATTTTCTGTGGGACTTACCCTGCAGGTTGGGGAAAAACCCAGATGCTATATGCATATCTTATTATGCTTATAAGCAGGATGAAAATAGCACAAAAGTGGATGTTGGGAATTATCAGATTAATTTATGCCATATAGCCAACCTGATCATTTGGATTTAAAGTTTCATTTGGGACTCTGGATTATCTTTATTGTCTGCTAACTCTTTTCCTTTTGTCTAGGTAAACAATTAATATCACTGGAATCCAGCGCAAACAAGAATTATTTAATTTCCAATTGTATGTCACGGTTTTGGACCAATATCCCATTACCTATCCCCAGTCCAACTTCTATGTGGCAAATGAGACATCAGTGTCTCAAATGATATAGAGAGATTGTATCTCCCTAGGTTCTGATTATTGGTATAGAATTAGAAAGTAAGCTATTTCTGGGAACTCCAACAAAAATGTGACAAAGTTAGTTAATTAATGTCATACTTGAAGATCGTTTGAAGCTGAACATTATGGAATCTCTCTCAGCTGTACCCCTGGGGAAGGGAAGGAGTCTTGGACCTTCTTTTTACTTGAATATGCAGCTTTTTATAAAATTTGAATTACAATTTCATGACAGACCTGTTTCCCCCATACATACACTGCCCCCAACTCATAGCTGACCTCAGCCAAATCAGCCACAGTGCACAAGACTATGCGGAAGGACACCACATTTTAGTAAGAACACTGATAAATTGGAGAATGTTTAGAGGAGGGCAACCAGGGAAGTGAATGGCCTTTAATCAATGTTGTATGAAGAGCAATTAAAGGTACTCGATATGGAACCAAGAAAAGAGAGACTGAGAGAAGGATCCCAGTAGCTGTCTTCAGGTATTTAAAGGATTGTCCCATGAGTTAGGATTTTTCAGCTTGGTGCCAGAGGATAGAACTAGAAGCAATGGGTGGAAGTGGCAAGGAGACAAATTCAGGCTTGATGTTAGGAAAAATATTATAATGTATAGAGCTATGCACTGTTTATAGTAAACAGTATGGCTTATGTAAGAGGAATTAAAGAAAGAGAAGGAATCACCTATGAAGAAGTCACTTTGTTAAGCTGTTTCAGTTGTATCCAACTCTTTGTGAGGCCATTGGGGCTTTTCTTGGCAAAGATACTGAAGTGGTTCGCCATTTCCTTCTCTAGCTCACTTTATAGATGAGGAAACTGAGGCAATCAGGATTAAGTGACTTGCCCAGGGTCACCCAGCTAGTAAGTGTCTGAGGCCAGATTTGAACTCAGGAAAAATAATCTTCCTGACTTCAGTTCTGACACTCTATCCACAGAGCAACCTAGCTGTCCCTCATTAAGATAAAATAACATTATATTTTCTTCAGCTTTTGTAGATCCCAGTTATCCCAGTTGAGTCAGGGACTCTCAGCTAAAGAGTACCACTTGTATGCTAAAGTAATTGATTAACCAGATAAAACTTGTGGGTGGGGGAGACAATAGTTCTGCCTCCAGAACTATTCAGAATCTGCCTTTAAGTGGGGGGGGGGGGGGTCATCAGTCATTGCTAAATGATTTGCCTTTATGATTCTAAAGTCATAATTCCTTCAAAGCAGGCACTACCAATGGTCTTTCTCCATCTTTCAAAAGAACTATCCTTTATACCTGGGAATTTCTGACTGAAAAAAGTTTCTCAAGAATTCTGATATATCAGAATGGGCTAGCCTCCCCACCCTCACCCAGCCCCAAGATAACACAGGAACAGATGATATAGAAAGTGAATGCATAAGCATTAGACCAGAAATCTAGGGTGAGATGCTTACAATTGTGCCTCAGGGCAGTGATTTTGAGTTAGTGAATTGTAAGCTCCAGAAAATCCAGGGCCTTGTCCTATTTAATCTTCCAATCTATTCTAGCAAACACAGGGCTCTGAAGATGGTAGCCACTTAATAAATGTTTCTTGAAGTTGAGGTATATTAAAGATAATTGTTGTTGTTCAGTCATGTCTGACTCTTTGTGACTGCATTTGGAGTTTTCTTGGCAAAGATACAGGAGTGGTTTGCCATTTCTTTCTCCAGCTCATTTTACAAATGAGGGAACTGAGGCAAATCGGGTTAAGTGACTTGTTCAGGGTCACACAACTGTGTCTCAAGCCAGATTTGAAATCATGAAGATGAGCCTTTCTAACTCCAGGTATGGCTCTCTTATCCACTACTCTAACTAACAGAATCAAAATCTCAAAGATGCTGGTGATTGGCAAACTGGCTTCTATTGTTATGCTGAGGAAGAATGCATTAGAGGATGATGAACAGACCCATGGGCTAGCCTAGAGGTGTCAAGCTCAAATAGAAGTTATCCTTGTAGGCTACATGTTGACTTAGAAAATCACAAATTAATATTATCTATGTTGTATTGTATGTTTATTTTGTTAAACATTTCTGAATTGCATTTTAATCTGATCTGGATAGGAGTTTTGCAGGCTTCAAGTAGCAGCAAGAGTGCTGGATTTGAATCGAGGAAGACCAGAATTCAAATTCTGACTTATATTCTTACTAGCTTTCTGACCTGGGACAAACATCGAATCCCTCTAAACCTTAGTTTCTCCACCTGTAAATGGTGGTGACAACATCATTTTCCTCCTTCTGAAACTGAATGAAACCCCATCACCAGAGTTATTGTATTAAATGAGATAATATGTTTAGTAAACCTTAAAGTGCTAAATAAATACTAACTTTCCTTATCATAAAATAGCTCAGGAATAATCATTTGAGGCGATGTCCTGGACTTGGGAAAGTTTTCCTTGTCAGATTGGTATCAGGGAATTTAATGTCTTTCCTGTCTCTTATCTAAGCAGTGTGTCTTCCTATGAGCTCTACCTGGAATATAAAAGCAAAGATAAGAGTTGGAAGAGGCTACAGATTAATCCATTCAACACTTGTTTGCCTGATGAGGAAGTTGAGGCAAAGAGAAATGAAATAATTTGTCCAAAGCCCCAAAGCTAGTAAGTGGCACAACAGGAACTTGAGCCTAACCTTTCCACCTCCAATTCTCATGCTTGTTATGGGAGATTATACTTCCTTTCTTCTGAACACCAGGAGTTAGTCTTATGTTTTGGTCCTGGATCCCTAGGGAACTCCATTTCTTTCAGGAATGTGGGTTTCAAGAATGGAGAAGGAATATAACCCAAGGATATTTTGATGATACCTACTGATGTAGGGCTATATCCTACTCCATATTTTAAAGGAGACATAGCAGGAAAGTCAACCATCCTGGGAGCCTTTTTTTCCCAGACAAATTATATGCCCCAGATCCAGATTCTATTCTTTTATTGCTGTTTTCAAGCTTTTATCAAAACTTCAAAACACCACTGCTAAAATCAGAGAGAGTAGGAAAGGTCTCCTGAGAGTTGTGTTTGTTTACTCCACCACCAACATTGATGTGGCCCTTTTCTTTGTTAAGAGTAACCCTTCTTTTTATGATTCTCTCACTTCCCATTTCCTTCAAAAATCTGATCCCTCAATCATTTACTTTCTCTATCTTATCTTCACTCTTATCTATTGACTCCATCTCCATTGTTTACAAGCATGTTAAGATCTTTCCACACCCCTCCTCAAAAAAAATTCACTTAACTCTCCCACCTCTTCAGGCAATTCTCCTATATTTTCCCTTTCACTGCTAAAATCCTGGAACATTCACTGCCTTAATTTCCTCAAAAACCATTTACTTCTCAAACCATTGTAGTCTGACACCCCCCAAATGTGTGACCTTTTTCTTGGTCTTTCCATGTTCTTTGACCTCTCTTCTTTCTGGATTTGAAAGGGTAGTGCATGAACTCATTAAACTTTATGCAGAAACAAAATACAATTATAGTTATATTTCTCAATTTCATTCATTTTCACAAACACAATATATTCATAAACATAATTTTATAAACATAATGGTAGTTTCTCCCAAAATGCAACCTTTTAAAAGTTGAAATAACTCAAGAGTAGTATTCATCATTTGAAATTTTAGGCAATTAAATTTAAATTTCTCTTGATCTGGCATTGTCATCAATAGGCTTACAGATTACCAAATCGTCCCTAACATCAACTTCAATTTAATTTAAATTTAATTATTTTTTTTTTCTCTGTCTAAATCAGAGGCAACATAGTATAGTGCAGCAATTGCCAGAGTATGGTCTTGGGATTCCTGGGATCCTCAAGGCCCTTTTAGAGGGTCTGTGAAATTAAAACTGTTTTTATTATAATATTAAGATATATTAATTTTAATATGACAAATATTAATAGATATAGCCTACAAAAACAAGTGTAAGGGCTTCAATAATTTTTGAGTATGTAAAGGAGTCCTGAGATTATAATAATGATGATGATGATAACAACAACAACATTTATAGTACTTACTCTGAGCCAGGTACTGTGCTAAGTGCTTTACAATTATTATCTCAGTTGATACAACTCTGGGAGATAGGTGCTATTATTATCCATATTTTAGCACTTCTCAAAGAGTAGGCTCTTGATAAATACTTTTTTACAGTTTCTCCTCCCCCTGCATTTCTGACTCTAAGTCTAGTTCATTAAACTAACTGGCTACTGCCTCTGCAGTTGAATGATGAGGCTGGAAGCCAGATTTTAGAGGGGTTAGAAGTAAGTGAGAAGTAAAGAAAGTGGAAGCACTTGATGTAGATGGCTTTCTCATGGAGTTTAGCCAAGAAGGGAAGGAGAGTTGTAGGACAATAGCTAGCAGGGATGGTTAGATCAAAGGAGGGGTTCTTTTAAGGATGGGGTAGACTGGGGTATATTTATAGGCAACAGGAAAGAAGCCTGAAGATAAGAGAAATACTGAGAATGATAGAGGGGGTAATCTGCTACAAAAGACAGGCAGCATTAAGAATGAAGGTAAAGGGATCGACCTTGCCCAGGAAATTGGCCATTTTTTCCTGAGAGAGAAGGGTGAAGGAGATGGATAGTAGGGAGAGAGGTCTGAGTCATAGGAGATGAGGAGAATGGGAGAAAGGGAGCACTATTCAAATGACCTCAATTTTTCTGGTGAAGTATGACTCCAGGTTATACTTCCTCTATAGAAAGAATGGAGCTGCGGAAGGGCTTGAGGACAGATCAAAATATTTGGAAGCAACCTCTATGGAGCGAGGAATAGTAAACTGACAAGGTTGAAGTAAGATGATTACCTGGGCCTCACTTTCCTAATCTGTTAAAAAAAAAAAACGAATTGGATTCAGTAGCCTCTGAGGCCCCTTCGGTCTCAATAGCTATGATTTTATAATAGTCAACACTACCACCTCCCCCACATCCCACACTTAAAGCAGGTGAATGAGCAACCCATCGCAGCTATGACATTTAATTTGAGCACCTGTGGTCCTTCAGTCAGTAGAGTGACAGCTTGAACATATCCCAAGTTTTTCTTAAAAATAAAAGTATTGGTTTTATATTTAGGTACCCCTGCTGGTCACACCCACGTTGAAGTGAGACGACTTTCTGTCTGAACACAAAAAATGTTCCATTTTTGAATTTCTTCAAGTGAATGTCGACTTCTCCTTTCTCATACCAAATCCTGTATTTAAGTGTGTTAGATGTGCCAAGTACTAGAGTCTAGAAAACAACTCCTATTTCTACCCTTTCAGGGAAGGGCCTGGTCCACCATTCAGTAACCTAAATGGATAGGAAGCAAAGACAAGGGTCCCCCACTAGACATACCACATAAAGTAACAACTTGAGACGTTATTTTATGAAAGCAATTTACACACTATATTCCCTCCAAGCTGAATTACCTTCTCACCACTGTCATCCTGCAGACAGTAATAAAACCTTTAGTTTTAAGGAACAGAGGAAGGATCACAAGATCATAGGATCATATATTAGATCCAGAAGACACCACAGAGTCATTGAGTCTAGCCCCATTCATTATTTATTTTAACGATGAGGAAAATGAGGCCCAGAGAGGATTAGATGACTTTTTAAGGTTCACAAAGCTTGAAAGTATCTGAGGCAGGGTCTGTATGCAGGTCTTCCCAACTTGAAGTCTGGTGCCCTATCCATCATATCATACTGCTCTTACATAAAGGCCTATTCTTCTGAAGGCAAGATTGGATATTAAGAGGACCTAATACAGAAATGGAACATCACTGAGGATGCCAATGAGATGCTAATGTTCTGGAATCATTGTTGTTGTCCTTTGTACCCAAAGAGGACCAAAATGATATCATGATGTCAGAGTCAATGTACAGTGTATCCAATGATGGCTGATCAGACCAACGTGGACTCAGAAGTCTCTACCTCAGGTTGGGCACAAATAGTCTGTATGAGAGCTTACTGGTGGAGAGGTACAATAATGGGGGTAAGTGGGCCTCTGGATCCATCTGTCACAGTTTCTCTCCCTTACGGAGATGTTTATGGCTCTCTTTTAAATTTTTTTTTTTTGAAAGAAAGAGAGAAAATTTTGGCACTTCAGGCATTTGTGAATTGAATGTACTCCAGCACCTGTGCAAAGCTGAAGACATATGATATTTGAAAGAAACTAGCTAATGGATGTGTTACCTATCCATTCATCTAGCTCCTCTCAGTTTCATCCTTGCATTAAGTTAGTCTCAAAAAGCTAAAGATCGAGACAGCATTATCTCAAACTCTCACAGAAATGACTTTGCTGAGTTATGATTTGTCATATCATCAGCTTTTATAAGGGGGTTGGGAGGTTGATACAACTGTTTCACTGAGCTGTGTCCCTGAGTCTTTCAGAAAAAAAATGGTTGAATACATCATCTGCTGTGTTATTCAACATCCTCTAACAAGGACCTGTGTGCTAAATTCCTGCTCAAGTAAAATTCTAAGAAAGATTGTGTCTCTGCAGATGAATTCCTGTATTTTTTTGTGGTCAGAAAATGAAAACTGTATAACCTAGAATGTTGTCCATTTTGCCTTATCTGTGGGAAAACTTTCAGCCAAGTTCATTGCTGGAGTGCTGCAGTCTACTTGGGCTCTGTTGCCTAGGAGCCAAGCTTTCTTCTTTTGGATAGACACTATTTCGTTTTATCCCTAAATGCCTTATTTTGTACCAGAATTGATCCTGCTATTCATCTCAAGTCCTTTTTGAAAGAAGCAAGTATAGATCTTTTAAAAACGCCATTCCATTCAATTACTAATTGCTAAGACAGCGAGGTGGTTCAGTGGAGAGAGCGCTGGGTCTGTGGTCAGGAAACCACGACTTCAAATCTGGCCTCAGATACTTACTAGCTGTGTGACCATGGGCAAGTCACTTAGCCTTGTTTGCCTCAGTTTTCTCATCTGTAAAATGAGCTGGAGAAAGAAATGGCAAACCACTCCAGTATCTTTGCCAAGAAAACCCTAAATGCAGTCACAAAGAGTCAGGACTGAACAACAGCTCTTTACTACTCTGTTTTGAAAGGACAACATCCTCACTACAGTGATGCATGTGAGGGAGGATGCAGGAGACCATTTTTGTATTCATAAAGTACAATGGAAATCTGGTTGTTGTATATCCCCTATCCCCAAAAAAGAAAATTGTCTCCATTTCAAGAATACCATCAGTAGATTGCCTAGTACTTGTGTGACATTGGGCAAGTCACTTAGCTTCAATTTTCTCATCTGTAAAATGGGTCATAAAGACCGAACAACAACAAACATAGCATGAGTGTGTGTGTATATATACATATATGTGCATGTGTGTGTATGTGTGTGTGTGTGTATGAATCACATATATGATTTTATTTGAGCCTGTGAGGTAAGTGCTATTATCCCTATTTTACAGATAAGAAAACTGAGGTCTTAGAAAAGTCAAGTGACTTGCCCAGACCTATACATCTAGTAAGTGTTTGAGGTAGGATTTGAATCCAGATCTTCTTAGACCCAAGCCTAGTGCTCTATCCTTTTTGACACCCAGCTGCCTCTCTAAGGATGCATCCCTCTGTCAGGGACAGAAGAGGAATACATTAAGACACGAAGATGATATAAAAACAAAAGACATCAATAATCTTTAAAGAACTCTTTAGGGGGATTCATTAGGCTTTTCAACAATAAGGAAGATATAAATTTCAGCCATGATGGTTAGCAAAACAGACTTTTTTTTCTTACTTAATGGACAGAAGGGAAGGTTAAAAATCCATGCACCCTATTATCCCTGGCCCAACCTAATATCCCAAGTACCCATCTGGAGAGGACCACATTCCCTGCTGCTATGTGCTACTGATTCCTGGTAGGTGAGTGGAGCTCAGGCACTAGAGAAGCCTGTTTTGGGAGTACAAAAACAAACATTTGAGAATGCCATAGTGGAAATAGACATCTGAGGGTGCAATCAGCCACAGGGTGGATTTCTGCCTGCATAGTAAGGACAGGCTATGATTCCTCCCAGCTCTCTAGGTGATCTCAGCTGCTCAGAGAAAGCAGCAGGTCCAGTCACAGTGGTGAAACAGACTCGTCCCTTCAACCATAAAGGGCTGTTTTCCAGACCCTTCTATCTTCCCATATAAATAAATTTTAAGAAACCTCTGGCATCTCAAGGGGATCTCTGTTAAGAGAGATGGATTCTGAACTTCTCTTCAGGGATGTCCTTTTGCTTTTACTCCCATGTCAATAATGGAAGAAAAATTCACACAGAAATATAATAGCACCCAAAGAAGGAAAAGGGGTTCAAGAGCCAGGAATTTCTCTTTGTTCTAGTAGTTACTCAAATGTCTCAGATTTGTCTAAGAACGTCCAAAGAAAGCTTAGTGAATTAAAGACTTTTATCAATTTTAGGAATTGCAAAGTGCTATGGATTTGGCTTTATGCTAGCCCACTTTGTTGACAAAATGAAACATCAGGATATGATTCTTGTATCCCACTTCTAAAAAAATGCTATAAACTGAAAAAATGAAATTAGATGTGGTTTGGCCAGGTACAAGTATGCAATCAGGAAAAAACACACATCAAACCCTAAATTGCAAGTTTCCTATAAAAACGTATGAGTTTCCTTCATTTGAGTCATACAGCCAGAAGTAGACTGGCTGAGTACTGTATTTAGAGCAAGCTGTCCATTACATTAAGTTGACAGATATTGAGAAATGGAATTTCTATTGCCTTGGCCTCTTGGTTTTTTAGCTGATAGATTTATGCTACCAGAGCACAGAGGGATATCAGAGATCCAAGCAGATGCTTGTGATGCAAGTGTTATAATATCTATATCTATCTATATATATATATATATATAATATATTAAATAATATATATAGCAATAATAGTAGCTAACTACTATGTGCCAGGCACGGTGCTAAGTGCTCTACAATTATTTCATTTCATCCTCACAATAACCATAGCAGGTAGTTGGTTTAATTATCCCCATTTTACATATGAGGAAACTGAGGCAAACAGAGGTTAAGTGATTTTCCAAGAGTCAGACAGCTAGTAAATGTCTGAGGCCAGATTTGAATTTTGATCTCCATGACTATAAGCCCAATGAGCTATCCACTGCTCCACCTAGCTGGGGCAGGGCTGGGGTGGGAGAGATGCATGGAGACAGAGGTGAGGGGAGTGAGGAAGAAGAAAAGAAGAGGAGGGGGGAGGGAGAGAGATGAATACACACACATATATGTACATGTGTGTATGTATACATATACATACATACATGTGTATATATTTATATATATGTATATGTATATATTAATATACCTCTCCATAGCTGTGTATGCCATAATTCTCTCTCTTAGGGAAGGTTTAGAGAGAATTCAATCCATTCTTCAACGATGCATAACCAGAGGAAATGTACTTGGAATTGATGGCAACAGAAGCAACCAGAGTAAAAGCCTAGAAAGAGCAGTTCTGATCTTTGAAAGATGTAGCAAGTTTGTGTCTTACCCAAAGGCAATACGTCAATCTGCCACCCTCTTTTTTGACAATTTTTACTCAAAATGTTTGGAGGACTTTATTTCTTTCTCCCTTTACCCTGGGATGTGATCTGGGGTTTTCCATTCTTGAAAAATTGGCAGTAGTCAGAGGTATCATTGGAGAAAATAGGAGTAGGATGTTTTTCTCTCTGCTGAATCTCTCATTAGCTATGGTTGATTGCCTTCCTGGGCTCACAGAAAATAGAACATAATTTTCTTATGTCACATAATGGAGGACGGGCCAATGAGGACTCAATCTTTAGAGCAGGTGTGGATATAGCATTCCTGGTTGGAGTCAGGAAGACTTAAGTTTTAATCCTGCTTCAAACACTTACTAGCTGTTTGACCCCGGGCAAGTTACAACCTCTGTCTACTCATGGCCCTCATCTGCAAAATGAAGATAATGTACTTCCTAGGGCTGTTGTGAGGATCAAATAAGAGTTTTGAAAATCGTAAAGCACTATAAAATCACTAGCTATTATATATGTGTATGTGTGTGTTTCTTATATATGTCTATATGGTTCAGATATAAATTTGAGAATAGCTACAAAGAACAAGATAATTTATTAGACCTCTGTCAGGAAATGACAAAAATTGGAAAATTGTGTTATAGTAATGACAATAAAGAAAACTTTTTAAAACTATACAAATGATACAGAGCATTCTCTAAGGACTGAGCCCTCATTGACCAATCTCCTAATTGCACTAAAGTATCTATTCATTATCCTTTGTTAAAATCTCTAGTATCATAAGCCAGTCAGACTAACCACAACAGGTGACATTTTTTAAAATGAAGCAATACATTAATACTATACTCCTCTCTAGAAACATTCACATGTCTATCATTGCAAGGATACCCCACCTCTGGTACTTATCACCTACATGACTGTGAGCAAGTCAGTTACCCTTTTTCGGGCCAGAGTTTGAGCTGTGAAATGGGAATACTATCCAGAGCACCAAGCTCATTGGACCACTGTTAGGCTGACATCGATAATCTTATATAAAGCAATTTGCAAACTTCAAAGCTTCGTCTAAACATCCATTGTTGTCATCATCATCACCATCATCGTTATTCATGAGTTCTAACTCTTCCCTAAAAAGGTGAGTATTGATTGAGATAGCATCCAGTTCAGACATCCCAATAGAACTCTCACATGAGGAGGTTCCAAATGTAATAAAGTGAGATTAAAAATGACAAGGTTTTACCTTCAAAGTCTGTTGCTTGATGTGATTTTACTGACATTGTTTTATCTTTTCCATTAAAGAAGTTGTGAGTCACAAACCAAGGACCATGTGTAGAATAATTACCTATCTTGCTAGCAAAATCTATCTCCATATAATCTCTGCAGCTCCATTAAATACATAAGCATAGAACAGTCCTCCTGAAAAGATAACATGCATATTAAGTGGAGAATTAGTCAAGGTTGGAGAAACCCTGTCCTAGAGGAGCGAGCTTTGATTTTGTTGCTCAGTTGTTCTTCAGTAATGTCTGACTCTTTGTGACTCCATTTGGGGTTTTCTTGGCAAAGATACTGGAGGCATTTCCTTCTCCAGCTCTTTTTTTTTTACAGATAAGGAAATTGAGGCAAAGAAGGTTAAGTGATTTGTCCAAGTCACTAGCTAGTAAGTGTCTGACATCGCATTTGAACTCAGGAAGATGAGTTTTCCTGACTACAGGCCCATCACTCTATCCACTGCAATCACCTGCCCCCCCCCAACTTTGATAAGTTACCTTATGTACATAAAATCAGAGACGTTCAGTTTCAGGTATCCTCTCCATTAATTTTCTTGAGATTTTTCTTCCTGTTTTATTTTTTATGTCCTTAATTGTTTCTGTAAAGATATTATAAGAATTAGGAATTTCAATACTCTAATAGCCCAAAGGATTTGTGATCTCAACGATGTGGAAATTCCCTACAATAATATAGATTACCACTCTCCCCATATATCTCTTAATTTATTAGCCAACTGCAATCCTTCCAATCACTCAGGTTTCCAACCTAGGTAGGTGTCATCCTCAACTCCTCACCTTCTCTAACGTTCCAAATCCAATCTGTTTCCAGTGCCTGTCATTTTTGCCTTCATAACATCTCTCACATATGTCCCTTTCTCTCCTATGACACTGCCACCACACTGGTGCAGGCTTTCAGTATTTCATTCCTGGACTATTGCAAAAACCTTCTGATAAATCTCCCTATTTCAATTCTCTTCCCTCTTGATTCCTTCTTCCACTCAGCTATCAAAGTTATCTTCCTAAAGCCAAGGTCTGAACATGTCACCTCCCAACATGTAAACTCCAGTGGCTCCCAATAACATTCAAGATCAAATATAAAATCCTCAGTTTGGCTCAAAGCCCTTCATAACCTAATGATGCCCTACCAGTCTTCTTATACACCTTTCTCTACATCCCAAGCACTTAGCACAGTGCCTGACATATAGTTAAGTGCTGAATAAATTTTTATTGACTGCCAGTATTATGCACTCTTGCCCCCATATCCTCTTATAAACTTGCTATAGGAGATCCATGATTGAGGGGTGGTAGCCATCTTCATGGGTTTTTTTTATACTGAAACAATACCAATGGAACAGTCAGGCTATTACTACTCTACTGCTACTACTACTACTGCTGCTACTACTACTACTACTACTACTACTACTACTACTACTACTACTACTACTAATAATAATAATAATAACAACTACCATTAATATGCTTTCTTAAGATTTTCAAAGTGCTTTGCAAATATCTTCTCATTTTAGGTAAGCGAATCATTTCCTTTTCAATCATAGATCTCCTTGATGACCACCTTTATACAACTTCTCTGGCATACCTAGTCATAGCTTGTCATAGACAAACCCCCATGTCTACGAGAAGTCGCAGCCTGCCCATCTCCACTATATATAGTTCCATGGCTCTTTGGATGATCCTCAACTTCTATTTTTCAGCCTGTGCTCTCTGTCTCTGAAAGACTCTATGACTCTTTTCCAGGGTTAAGGACGGTCGATATTTAAATTAATTTGCTACTGAGGTACAGCAACATGTTGAAAGGCCTAAAATGTCCTTCATTTGGCATCAATGTGTTTCATTTCCTTTGTGTTTTTCACGATAGTATATTGATAAAACTGTGGAAAATCTTAATTTAAAAACCACATTATCAAAATAGAAATGAACTCAAATGAATTAAATCTATAATTAGGTATAAGTGTGTGGGTTATGTTTAACTCACGCAAATAAGGTATAATAACAAGGAAATGCCACTTGATATTAACAATCAGTCCTGCTCTTTTCCTAATCTGGTTGTGAAGAAAAGGATAAGCAATTTAAGGAATGTCTCTGGTGTATTTTTACAAAGGGTAAGAGGAATTACCTATATCACTGCTAGTGTGTAGTCAGGTCTTTCCCTTTATGGACAGACAAGATTCAGCACACAAGGAACGTATTTTACAGTATTGTGTGGTATGGGGTATGACTAGAATGGGACCCTAGTGGTGTGCTTTAATTTACAACTACAGTACAGGGTTTTCATGGCAAGATACCAAATTTCTTTGCCATTTTATTCTCCAGTTCATTTTACAGATGAGGAAACTGAGGCAAACAGAGTTAAATGACCTGCCCAGGGTCACACAGCTAGTAAGTATCTGAGGCCAGATTTGAACTCAGGAAGATGAGGCCCTGCATTCTATTCACTGTGCCACCTAGCTTCCCTTCAGGAGTCTCCTACTAAAATACAAATATCCCTAACAGGTTATTAGTTAATATTTTATAATAAATTAATGTCAGATCAAGATGATGCTTCTAAAAGTTTGGGGAGATCATGCAAAGGATGAGGAAAGGGACAGTGACAAAGAAGATGGCAAGGCTGACTGCTAAACATACCCTTTCTTGTTTTCATAATCCTGCCTGCCCTGAATTCCTTCACACTGAATTTGTTTTATGAGTATGTGGGTTTTTTCCCCCTTACTGGGAATAGTGACTAAGTCTCTGCGTAGGACCTTCAACTATGCAACATTTATTTTGGAAAGATCAGTGGAACTTGGCCTGAATAAGTGCTTTTAGATCAGCCAGATGTGAAGGAGATGCCAGGAAAGCTTTTTCCAACTGTTCTCAAAATGGCACATAGAATGCTGGCCTGCCATATTCCTGGTTGGTTTTGTCTGGCATATGTTGAATGTCAAACTGAATGATGGTTCAGGCTGCCAAATTCTGCTTTGCTCATGCTCTAGGTCAGCTTCAGGTAGTGATAAATTAGTGTATTACTTTGATTACTCAACCTCTAAACCCAATGACTATTCATTTACTAGTTAGAGTCCCTTCCAACCTGGCTTGTACCTATTCCCCCCATTGCATAGAAACCACTCCAGCCAAGATAACATACCTCCACTGCCCAAACAAAAGGATATTTCTCTACCATTTCTCTTCATCTTCTCCTCAGCTTTTAGTCATATCAGTCACCACTCATCTTTAATACCCTCTCTAATGTTATTATTCTGGGTTTTGTGTCCCCCGGGAGGTTTCAATTAGTTTTAGATATCCCCCTGATTTTTTTTTCTCTTTTTTGTGGAGGGGGTGGGGAAGAGGGAGAACTTCTCGTTTTTTCTCTATGTAAGAGCCTTAGGCAAATTCATTTGTTTCCATATGTTCAACTATCATTGGTTTATAGCTAATATAAAAATCTCCCTCTCTACCCTAAACATTTGCCCGTCAGTAAATCAATTCTTCATAGAACTCTCATTTACAAAGGCATCTCAAACTGCATGTCTCATCACCCAAGCAATTACGTGAGACAAAGTCAGGACTCTTCATTTAACAACAGTTTAGTGAATCACAGGATCACAGGTTTAAGGTTAGAAGGAACTTGAGAGTTCAATTAATTCCAACCTCCTCTCCATCCTCCCCTCCTTTTATAGATGATGAACTTAACTCAGCCGAGAGAGGTGAATGGGCTGAGCAAAAACCACACAGGTAGAACCAGGATTTGAACCCTTGATCCTCATATCCAGTGCTTTCTGCTGCACCACAGATTACTTCAAAACACAATGAAACATCCAATTAGTATCCAATACTAATATTTTAAAATGAATTCTTAATCATACTTTGAGGCAGTCTGGCCATAATGAATGCCTTTCCCCAGAGGAAAGGGGAGGCACATATAAACAGCCATAGTGACTAATTAATCTACAAGTACAACCTATGAGCATCAAAACAACTTGGTTAACATGTGTGCATCTCTTTATCTGGCTTGCTTCTGATTGACATATCAAAGATGTTTGGTGATCCCCTCACCCACATAGATGCATTTGTAAAGAGTAGTTGCTCCCTTTGCTTACTACTGAGGATGAAACAGTGTAAAGTCCAATGTTCAAAAGCCTCCAGGTCTGTCTTCAGTCCTGTCAGAGCTAACAAGCTACTGATTGGACTGAATGAATGTGGTAAGGTGTTCCAAATTAGTAAAAAAAAAATGTACCCAGGTGGCCATGTCCCGGCCTGGAACTTCTTAGCTTCATTCTTTGTTTTGTTAGCAATCAGTTATAACTAAGCTCTCTCTAAGTCTAACTTGTCGGTCTTCTTTTAATTTAGCATTAACCTAGTGCCTATTCCTTGGTAGAAAAGTTGACTTTTTATTCATAAATAGTTAAAAAAAAGTCTGCCAATCAAATCTTAGTGGCGTATCATATAATAGTTAGAATTCATATATATATATATATATACCAGAAATATGGCTTAGTGGATAAAGGGTTGACCTGGGAGTCAAGTCCTGTTTCTAATAAGTACTGTGTGATGACAGACAAGTCTCATAATGTCTTACTGCTCCAGGCAACTCACTGAAACTATAAGTTACAGAGACATTATTGATTTGCATGGGCAGTGGGATTTTCCATACTCAGAGTCCCTACTTGATAAAATCACAGATCTAAAGAATATGTGTGTATACATATATGTATATGTATATAAATATATAAATAAATATATATATATATATACACACACACACACACCTATACACATGGTCTCTCAATTTATTCCTGCTTCATCCTTTTAATGACCTAAAGTCACTTGTGACTTTATGCACCTATCCTTTTTTGTGCATCTATCCTTTCTCTGCTAAAAGAAGGAATAAATCAGACATATCTTGGTCAGACATATACAAGTATAGTTTGCTCTGTTTCAAAGCATAACATACTTCAATCTGACGTATGCATGATGTCCCAAAAATCTTAGTGCAGTTTTAAGCTTTAATGGCTTAAAAATACACTAAGAATTTAAAGTGTTCCTTAAACTACTAAAGTTTGAAACTATACTCAGACTTTTGTGATGCTTTATATATTTGATTTTTACAAAAACTCTGCTAGGTAAGTGTAAATAAACTAAAGAAGCTAGTTGGCTCTACTAACTATAGTGGGTAGAGTGCTAGTCTTGGGGTTAGGAAGACCTTAGTTTCAATCCTGCTTCAGACATTTACTAGCAGTGTGACCCTGGGCAAGTCATTTAACTTATGTGTGGCTCATTATCCTCATCTGCAAAATGAAGATAATAGTACCTACTTTCTGGGGTTGTTGTGTGAATCAAATGATATAGATATATAGATATAGATATTTATAGAGAGAGAGCTTTGAAAATCTTAAAGCCCCATATAATTACTATTATATATGTATGCTTCATATATGTGTGTATGTGTGTGTATATGTATATATATATATATGTGCATATGTGGTTCAGAAATTATTTAGAGAATAGCTATAAGGAGAAAAATAACTTATTAGACCTTTGTCATGAAATGAGAAAAATTGGGAAATTGTGTTATAGCAATGACAATAAAGAAAACTTGTTAAAACAACTCATGGCTGTTCCTCTCTGACTCAGACCACATCAATAAAAACTGACTGTTCCATCTGTTTGTTTGATCAATCCTCCTTTGTTTCCCACTGCCTCAGAGATTTTCAAGATTAAATACTAAATAAATGAACTTACTCCTGATGAATAGTCCCTGCTGAATAGTCCCCCACCTGGCAAACAGAACACAGTACCTGATGGTGAACAAGAAATTTGGCTCTGGAATCTGCAACCAACATCAATAACAACCAAAACAATGATAAAGATAGGTTGCTTATCTATAAACCCTTTCCCTGGAATCATAAAGTACTTCAGAAAACATACAGCAGTGGAAATGAATCTTACTTTGATTTTATGGGATAGTACACAGGAAAACTAACTCATTTTCTAAGTTTTATAAGGAAACACACTAGAAAAATCAAATTGAATTGTTGTGTCTTAAAAGAGTGCAGATTATTTTTGCATATAAATAACCAAGATGTGCCTGATCTATTCCTCTCTTTAGCAGAGAAAGGATGGATGCATTATGAAAATCTGACTTTAGATCATTAAAAAGAATAAACACTAAACAATTTAAAGATCTAAACAAGTTTGAAAACTGTGTTACTATACCATGTTTACATGTACCGGGTCAGATTTTTCTGTTGAGGGAACATCCATTAAAATTACATTAAAGAAAAAGAATCTGGCTAATGTATGAGAAAACATCATATGTTCTTTCTCTCACCCACAGCCATTGTGTTTGTTGTTTGTTTATTATGAAAAGCATTTTAGTAGAACAAAATGGCGGCCTTAATAGACTTTTTTACAAGGTGCCTCTAAGGCATACATTAAAATCATGCAGAATTCCTTGAAATATATAACAGAAATAACCCTATTGAACAACTTTGATAATAAAAATGGGTGGTCGAGGCATAAGTACACATCATTGTAACAGAGTAAATCTAGTACAGAATCTAATTTGAAAATAGATTCCTTGTGGATGGTGGATTTGTGGAGGACATTGTGATGATTCCATTAAGCCCAGAAACATTTCAAAAACTCCAGAAAGAGCTCTGTAATCACTAATAGAAGTTTGTCCTGTCTATCCACACAGAAAAGACCAAGTGCATAAAAAATGTCCATTTTACAGATTTCAACATGTATCTGGATGGATACAAGACTGTCTAATCAATTGATCAATAAACATTTATTAAGCACCTACTGTGTACTAGGCATTGTGATAAGCACTGGGGATACAAAAAGAAGCAAAAGCCCTGAAGAAGCTAAGAATCTAATGGGAAAGGCAACAAATAAATATATACAAACAAGTTATGTACAGAATAAGTAGGAAATAATTAACAGAGGTAAGGCACTAGAAGAAAGAGGTGTTGGAAAAGACTTCTTGTATAAGCAACGCCAAGACCGCCTTCAGGGAACTACACAAAACTACCAGCAGGAGTACCTCACCAAAGAACCACAATGAGTAACACCTGAAAAAAAAAACCTACCTTGCACATGACAGTAAGTGACAAAGACTATAAACTAATCTTTGGGGAGAAGGCCACTCATTGATGAGTGTCTATTCTATGTGAACTCAGTTGTGAGAACTAATTTGCTTTCCATGACCAGTCAATTAAATATTTCTCCTATGGGTTTTATGAACTGTGTGCTTAAAAGAAGATTTGGTGTCCAAACATGTTAGTGTCCTATGTTAACTTCCCTCATTTCCTGTGTCCTACAACAACTTTTCATTTTGGGGAGGATAGGAACTATAGCAAGAAGAGTATCTATCACACTCCTCCACTACATGGGTTTTGATAGGTTTTTTTTGGTTAATGTAATGAGGGCTGGCACTCAGCTACAGCAAACTCCTATGCAGAAATTGTTGGGGAGCCAGCTTCTGAAAATGCATCATGGCAAGTAATAGAAGTGCCTTGTACCCTGATTTAGAACATGGGAAGACATTCTATGACTAGATCCAATCTACTAATCATATGATGAAGACATAAAGTGTTGATTATTTGTGTAGCCAAAACTGAGTTGTATTCAAAAGTACTAATCAGGAAAATCAAGGTCTTTGTTTTGCTCTGGGTCTTGCTTGCCTAATTACTGTTGATGTAATAGAGATAATGTTGTAAGAGGAGAGGCTTTGGGCCCTCTGTGTCTAAGGCTGACATGTGGTCCATGAAGACAGGCCGCTATTCTTTGCCTCCTTTATATTTGTACTTTTAAGAGGAGTATTGACAACAGCTATGACCTTGTGAACATCAAAAGATCAGAATGGTGAACTATCAGAAGTCTAGGAGCCAAAGTCTATACTTTGTCTTTGTAGTCAACCAGCCCAGCATTAAGACCACAAAGAACAACCCTCAGAACCTAGTTCAGTAACCAAACCAATTCTTCGGGATTCAGTCCAGAAGTAGTAGAGAGATGAACTCACCTATCCACTGGAAATGAAATTGGTAGGGTGAATGATATATAGAAATCACATTTAATTTGAACCAATACTCCCTGGGAACTGAGTGATATAAAAGAGAATGTGCACCCAGATGTTGGGGAAATGTTTGTAATATCTGTCCCTACTATATCTTTTCAGAAATATTCCTTTATAAAATCTAATTTATGTAAATTTTTAAATGGAAGGGAAGTGCTAATCACTGGTAGCTAACAGTGAAAAGAACATGACAAAATGATGACTCAAGATAACAGCATTTAAGAAAGACTTTTTGAGGGAGATGTAGCTAAACTCCCTCTTGGAAAGTGAGTCCAAAGCCTCATTCTAGTTAAATATTACCATTCTCAAGTCTTAATGGGCTTAAAAGACTGAAAACTATGCCTTTGACTATATTTGCTGATTGCCTGAATACAAAAAGCCACAATGAGTTCCAGTCATTTTCTGATGCTTGGCTACCAGACCACCATGTGCAACTCAGAGGCAGGGATCTACCCTCAGATGAATTAACAATCAGGGTTCTCACTGTATATCTTTATTCAATTTCCTCCTCTGATATGAATAAGTAAATATCCTTCTGTTAACCACTGAATAACCTACCAGTGTCCTATCAGACTTATACTCCTAATGAACCAGGCCTGGCCCATAACAGAAGCTATGAGCTAGGAATATGAGAAACACCTCAAAATGTACCAGTATCTCTTACATACCTTACATTTTTTATCAAAATAAACTCCGACACAAATTTTATATATGTAATCAATCTGATTCCACAATTTGTGAGTTACAAGTCAAGATAATATCAAGTCTGAGTAAAGCCTTCCACTAGTTTACAGCGTAACGACACAAGTAATTTACACCTTTTGTCAGCGTGGTATTGTTTTCTGTTCTTAATGTCCCTAGAAGAGCCAAAGGGAAAGACATTAAAAATAAATTCATTAAAACTAAAATATCTTGGAAAATATAGTAAATTTATTAAGCTAGTTATTACATTTTCTTTGATCATACTAGATATTGGGATTCATTAAAATTATTGTGAGACCTTAGGGTTTTGCATTTTAATGAACATCACACTCATGTTCAAACCCTGAGTTAGACTAAGATCATCATTCTAGAGTTGAAATCCTTAGAGATCCTCTAGTTCACCCCCTTCATTTTATCTATGAGGAAAATGATGCCTCTATAAGCTAGGTGAATTTCCCAAGACCACACTAGTAATAACTGCAGATTCTGACTCAGAGCACATGACTTCAAATTCAGTTCTTCAAGTGGAAGTTCCCTGCTTTTTTCTACTGCACCACAGTGCCTCAAAAACAGAAAAAATTGCATCTTCATATTCACTAATTTCTGATTTCCATTGTAATCCTATGTATTTTTATGCATTTAGAAACATTATTTCAAGAAAAGGTGAATAGGCATCATCAGACTGCCCAAAGGGTCCTGCTCTAAGGGGTATCAAGGGTAGTGAAATGGTAGAGTCTTTATGACCTGTTATTACCTGCAGGTTCCTGTTGAGGGCCTCTAATTACATGCTGCTATGATTTCCAGGCTACAGATTTCTCCTGAGTAGTTTTGTAGCAAAGAAAGCACAGTCAAAATCTTTGTGTCAAAGAAATAACATGTTTTCTTGTTCTCGATCTGTTTATATCCCTGCTTGCACAGCTCTCTTTTAATCCCCTTCACCCTCTCTGCTGAAAGAACAGGGGAAGTGAAAGGATTGGGTAAGAAGAGGACAGCAGCTAAGAGGATAAAGTCATCAGCTAGGAACAGAACGTGTGAGAACAGGAAGGAAGCTTAGAGATCATCTGTGAGGGCAAATGAAATCCTATGTGTGAAGCACTTTGTGAACCTTAAAGCACCATATAAATGGCAGCCATTATCATTGTCATTATTGTTATTGTTATCTAGTCTTACATTTTCATTTTATAGAGGGAGAGACTGAGGCTGAATTATTATTTAGTCCAACATTTTCATTTTATAGAGGAAGAAATTGAGGCTGAATTATTAGCTCTATTTCCCAAGTTCCAATGCTAAGGCTGATACTTTAATTATCCCACCTGAAATGTCCCACCAAATGCCATCAGCTACATTTGAGAAAGGTCGGAAATAACTAATTTCTCAGATCAATCAATAGAAATAAACAAAAGTAAAAATGATATCATTTATCCCACTGATCGGTATGTACTCCCAAGGAAGACAAAACTGGTGGAAAGGTCTTATACTCATCAAAACATTCAGAGTAGAATTTTTGGGTTAATTTAATTATTAATTAGCTAATTAATTATTTAATTAATAATTATATAATTTAATAATATCTAGCATTTGTATAACACTCTTAGGTTTTCAAAACACTGTCCAGTTATTATCCCATTTAATCCTCACAACAACCCTTATAAGTAGGTATTATTATTATCCCCATTTTGCAGACAAGGAAACAGCCAGAGAAAGGTTAAGGAACTTGCCAAGAGTCACACAGCTAGTAAGCATCTGAGATGGGATTTGAACTCAGCTCTTTTTGATTCCAAGCCCAACTCTTCATCCCATGCACCACCTAGCTTCCTTGAAGAACTGGGAATAAAGTAGATTCCCATCAACCAGGAAATAGCTGAATAAGTTGCGATACATAAATGTAATGAAATATTACAGTGCCATTAGAAACCGATGAACATGAAGAGTTCACAGAAGCATGGGAGAAGGAGAATTGACGCAGAATAAGTAAACAGAACAATGAAAACTCTATGCCCAATGACTATAAAATTAATAGAAAGAACAAAAAAAAAAAGAAATGGCATATAGCTTTAGCCTGGAGAGAAGATGAGAAAGTGAATCTGGCTCCTTTTTTTTTTTTTTGCAAGTGTGTGTGTGTGTGTGTGTGTGTGTGTGTGTGCGCGCGCGCGCGCGTGTTGTTTTTGTTGTTGCTGTTGTTGGCAGAAGGATAAAATGAGCAAAATTGTTAAACTCTTGCTTTGCCTCTTGTTCTCTCTGACAAGGAAAATATCTTTGATGAAGAAAGGACAGAATAAAAATGATTCCTAGGGATTGGAAACATAAACAGCATGATAGTAAAAACCACCTGATTGCCTTTAAGTTGCCAGGTTCATATGCTCTATGTTATAGAATTATATTCCAGAAGAAACCAGAAAATTTGGTTCCTGAGCAGTCATTGTCAATGATCTTTGAAAAATCATGGAAAACTAGAGATGTGCCTCAGAACTGGAAAAGGTCTAACTTTCCAAAGGGCTGCAAATGAGGCTTGATTTTGACTCTTAGAAAAAAATTCTAAAATATATTATCAAGAGATAGTCACTGATGCCCTAGAAAAGGAAACAGTGATCACAAAGAGCCAACACCACTTCATGACTTTTGAGGTCCCTTCTAATTATAGGTAAATTATATCCACAATATTTGTCTGCTCTAGTGATTTGACACTAGATCAAAAAAAGGGAATGAATTTAGTCAAACAAACCCCAGTCTTGACCATAAGATCATAGATTTAGAATTGATTTTTAACAAAGGATTAGAGACAGTCCCTTGTGCTATCCTCTTATTAAAAAAAAATAGAGTCTTAGCCCTTCTTTGGTTCTTCTCTTTTCCTTCAAAAAAAAAACTCTTTTCCCGGCTCAGCTTATGATAAACTTCAGCACTCCTGACACTAGAGAATCAACTTGCTCTGGAATCCAAGATCTGGGTTTGAATCCTTACTCTGTCACTTATTGTATGTGTTATCTTGAGTAAATCATTTAATCTCTCTGAGTCTGTTTCCTTATTCATAAAAATGAGATCAGAGAAAACGCTTTCTGAGGTCATTGCCAGCTCAAAAACTATGGTCCCAAAACACTGTCCGTAAATCTATACCATTCTTCTGTATTCATTTTTATTTACCTATACTCACCTCTGTCTTCTATACATATCTTTTTAAAAATATGTTAGTTGATGAGCTCCCTTTGCATCCACACTATTCTCTTTTATTTCCTCACATTATCGGAGTTGTGTATCTTTGTGCCTTCATAATTTCTTGCTTGAAAGATTTTCATTTCTCCTGAGATAATGCCTCCATAGAATTTTAGTCTATGGGAGCCTCTTTCCTTTCTCTGAGCCCTTTGGAATCAGTTTTCCTAAAAAGCAAAACAAAACAAAAACAAAAAAAAAATGCTAAATGTCATATTTTTCTTTCCTTTTCCTTTTTTTTTTAATTCAATGCAATAAACATTTATTTGGGGACCTCAATGTACAAGAACACTGTGAGAGATGTCAGGGTAGATCAAATACAAGTAGTTCCCATTCCCTCCCGTTATGGAGTTTACACTACAGTGTGTGGGCAAGTGGGCTTCATAGGATTGAGAGTGATTATTGGAGAGAGCTTAGAGATTATTCAGTTCAATGCTCTTACTTTACAAGTAAGGAAACTGAGACTCAAGAAAAGGAAACAAATTGCAGAATGTGACACAGCCATCACAACAGAACCAGAATTTGAACCTAGGACCTTTGACTGCAGATCTAAGGTCATTTCTACTCCATCCAGATTCCTCTGCAACACAAACACAAATAACTGTAAAAAATACGAAGAAAGATCATTATTGACAAGCAGGATCAGGGGAGGTTTCATGGAGGTGAGTCTAGAAGGATGAATTAATATTCTTTTAAAATTTCATATTTATTTTTAAAATAGATTTCTATCAATGCCTTTTTACAACACCAAAATATCCTCAGTATCCCTACTTCCCTTCCCCTCATGGAACCATCCTATATAACAAATAATATTTTTAAAGACAAAAAGAAAAAAAAAGAATCTTAAAAATTGATCAATATATCACAAAAGCCTGAAAAATACATGCAATGTATCAAACCCACAGACCTCCTCTCTTTGCAAAGTTCTGGTCTGTTGTTTGTTGATTTCTGAGGTATAAATGCTCACACAGAAAATTTAACGATTGGCTCAGAGCCAGTATGAGCTGACCTCAATATCCCATTCCTGCATGGGGATGTGTTCTCATAGCTCTTCTTTAGGGCCATGCTTACTCTTTGTAATTTTGCAATATACACTTTTGTTTGTTTGTTTGTTTTTATGGTAATTTTTATTTTTATTTATTTTTTTGTTTTCAACATTTACTTCCACAAGATTTTGAGTTCCAAATTTCCACCCCATCTTGCCCCTCCCCCCACCCCAAGATGGCATGCATTCTAAATACCCCTTCCCCTAGGCTGCCTTTTCTTCTATCTCTCCTCCCCTTCTCTTATCACCTTCCCCTTAAATTTTCCTGTAGAGCAGGATAGATTTCTGTACCCCATTTCCCATATTTCTTATTTCCCAGTTGCATGTAAAAACATTTTTTTAAAACATGTGTTTTTGAAACTTTGGGTTCCAAATTTTCTCCCTTCCTCCCTCCCCACCCACCCTCATTGATAAGGCAAGCAACTCAATATAGGTTATATATGTGCAGTTGTGCAAAACGCTTCCATAGTAGACATGCTGTGAAAAACTAACTCTGTTTCCCTTAATCCTATCCCACCCACCCATTTATTCTATTCTTTCTTTTGACCCTGTCCCTCCTCAGAAGTATTTGCTTCTGATTACTCCCTTTCCCAATCTGCCCTCCTCTCTATCATTCCCCTACTCTCTTGTCCCCTTCCTCCCCTATTTTCCCGTAGGGTAAGACAGATTTCCACACCCAATTGAGTGTGTATGTTATTCCCTCCTTAAGTCAAATCCTATGAGAATAAGATTCACTCATTCCCTCTCACCTTTCCCCATTTCCCCTCCACTGTAAAAGCCTTTTCTTTTCTGTTTTTTTTTTTATGGGATAATTTACCCCATTCTACCTCTCCCTTTCTCCTTCTCCTAGTATATTCCTCTCTCACCCCTTAATTTTATTCTCCAGATATGACCCCTTCATTTTCAACTCACCCTGTTCACTCTATCTATCTATCTATATCTATATATACATACATATAATTTTTCCCCTCCAACTACCTTAATACTGACAAAAGTCTCATGAGTTACAAATATCATCTTTCCATGCAGGAATGTAAACAGTTCAACCTTAGTAAGTCTCTTATGATTGTCTCTTTCCTGTTTACCTCTTCATGTTCCACTCGAGTCTTATACTTGAAAATCAAATTTTCTATTCAACTCTGGTCTTTTCATCAAGAATGCTTGAAAGTCCTCTATTTCACTGAATGACCATTTTTTCCCCTGCAGGATTATACTCAGTTTTGCTAGGTAGGTGATTCTTGGTTGTAATCCTATCTCCTTTGCTCTCCAGAATATTATATTCCATGCCCTGCGGTCCCTTAATGTAGAAGCAACTAAATCTTGTGTTATCCTGATTGTGTTTCCACAATACTTGAATTGTTTGTTTCTGGTTGCTTGTAATATTTTCTCCTTGACCTGGGAACTCTGGAATTTGGCTACAATATTCTTAGGAGTTTTCCTTTGGGGATCTCTTTCAAGAGGAGATCGGTGGATTCTTTCAATTTCTATTTTGCCCTCTGGTTCTAAGATATCAGGACAGTTTTCCTGGATAATTTCTTGAAAGATGATGTCTAGGCTCTTTTTTTGATCATGGCTTTAAAATAGTCCAATGATTTTTAAATTCTCTCTCCTGGATCTATTTTCCAGGTCAGTTGTTTTTCCAATGAGATAGTTCACATTGTTTTCTAATTTTTCATTCTTTTGGATTTGTTTTACAGTGTCTTGATTTCTCATAAAGTCACTAGCTTCCAATTGCTCTATTCTAATTTTTAAGGAAGTATTTTCTTCAGTAATCTTTTGGACTTCCTTTTCCATTTGGCCAATTTTGCTTTTTAGGGCATTCTTCTCCTCACTGGCTTTTTGGACCTCTTTTGCCATTTGGGTTAGGCTTTTTTTTAAGGTGTTATTTTCTTCAGTATTTCTTTGGGTCTCCTTTAGCAAGCTTTGTTTTTCATGATTTTCTTGCATCACTCTCAGTTTTTCTTCTACTTCTCTTACTTGCTTCTCAAAATCCCTTTTGAGCTCTTCCAAGGCCTGGGACTGATTCATATTTTTCTTGGAGGCTTTGGATGTAGGAGTTTTGGCTTTGTTGTCTTCTTCTGGTTGTATGTTTTGATCTTCTTTGTCACCAAAGTAAGATAATATAGTCTGACTCTTTTTGCACTGCTTACTCATGATCCTGGCCAATTACTTGAGTTTTAAACTCTTTGTTAAGGTAAAAGTCTCCTTCCAATGTGAAGAGTGTACTGTCCCAAGCTCTGGGGGTTTGTACAGCTGTTTTCAGAAGTACTTTTACGGACCTGTAAATTTTTAGTTTTTCCAAGGTGGTATGATAAGGGGCGAGGTGTTTCCTCTCCACAGCCACAACAAGCTTCACCACACCAGCGTTCATCCTTGCCTCAGGATCACCCCTCAGAACTGTGACCCAGATCCAAGCACTGGTAAAGCAAGAGATTCCTGCCTCAGCACTGGCAAAGAGATCCTTGCAATCCCCCTCTGACCAGCCACTGGATTCCCCCTCAGTCTGTGTGCTGGAAGCTCAGGAAATAGTCGCTGCCCCAGGCCAAGCTCGAAACTTGGGGTTGAGACCTCGCTCCTTTCTCACTGCAGTAACAGACTTTTCCCACTGACCTTCCACCTTGTCTTTGGCCTTCCTGGGTTGAGAAGTCTGGAAACCACCAAAGCTGTCTGTGATTCAGTCCTCTGAGGCCTGCTCCAGAGTTGCTTCGGCGCCCACACCGAACCGTGCTCCTCTCCCCACCTGGCACAATATACCTTTCTGACCAACCATTCAGGCTGTCTATGACTGGAAATTTGTTCCACTCTGTCTTTTTGTGGGTTCTACTGCCTCAGAATTTGTTTAGACCCATTTTTTTAGATATTTGGAGGGCTTTGGGAGAGAGCTTCTTTCTTTCCTTTTTCAACAAAAATTCCAAAATGAAATAATCACTTCCTCCCATGTCCTATAACTTACTTCAGCAATCAATCTCCCTCTTGTTGGTGAGAATTAGGTCCAGAATAGATTTACTTCTCACCAATTAGTCTATATTTTGAAGGATGAAATTATCATTATGAGAAGTTAAGAAAATATCAACTACTTAGTTTTTGGCATACAAAGAACTCCTGCAGATAGCCAGATAATTGAAGCCTCCACTACTAATATGTAAAGGTATTAACCCTTTCAATTTCAGGCACTTCCTCCCTGGGACCTTGCTGTCCCAATTAGTGATCATCCCTCACCAGGCCCCTTACTTCAAATAGGCTCCAGCTATTCTTTCTTTAATTCCCTATTTTTATACCACCTTTTCACCAACCACCTTGTTTTTAAGCTCTTCATTAAGTCAAGAAATCAATAAACATTTATTAATCACTGTGATTATTAATTATGATTACTATAGGTGATTACTATAGGGGGAGGAGGAAACTATGTGATCACTAATGTGATTATTATTAATCACTACTATGTGCCAGACACTAAGCTAAGCACAGGGAATACAAAGGCAAAGACAGTTCTTATTGTAAAGGAGTTAACACTCTAATAGAAGAGGAAACAGAAACAATTATGTAAAAACAAAATATACACAAGATCAATTGGGTATAGTCTCAGAGGAAAGGAATTAATATTAAGGAACAATGGGAAAGGCTTATGACAGAAGGTAGGATTTTAGCTGACACAAGGGAAGCCAGGTGGCAGAGAACAGTGGAGAGAAAGTTTCAGGCTTTGGGGACAGACAGTGAAAATGCCCAAATTCAGGAGAGACAGTGTCTTGTGGCAGGTATATCAGGGAATCCAATGTTGCTGCCTCACAGAATACATACAAAGGAGTAAGGTGTAAAAAGACTGGAAAGGTAGGAAGAGGCCAGGTAAATCCAAGAAGGATTTTAAAAGCCAAACTGAGGATTTTATATTTGATTCTGGACTAATTAGGAATCTACTGGAATTTATTGAATGGGGGTGTCCAACATGCTCAGACTTGTGCTTTAGCAAGATCGGTATGACAGCTGAGTAGAAGATAGACTCATGTAGGGAGAAATTATGAGGCAGGGAGAGAAACCAACAGGTTATTGTAATTAATCAAGGTTGAAGTAAATGATGGTATTGTCATCTTCTTCTGTCCCCTGACATTTAGTATGGGGATGTATGTAAGTGAAATTCTGCCTTTACTGAGGAACTTGGCAACAGACTGGATGAGAGTGAGAGAGATTGGATGAGGGTGAGAGAAAGTGAAGAGTCAAGGATGACCCTTAGATTGCAAGCCTGACAGGGAGAATGATGGGATCTGTGACATTAATAGAGAAGTTAGGAAAAGGCAAGGGTTGGGAGTGGGGAAGGGGAGCAGAATGTAAAAATGAAAGAGGTTAGTGCTGGAAGAATAGATCTGTGAATCATCTACTACAGATGATATTTGAATTCCTGGATGCTGATAATCTCACCAAGTGAAATAATATAGAGGGCAAAGAGAATACAGAGCCTTGGATGACAGCCACATTTTACCACTACTACAACCTGGATGAAGATCCAGATAAGGAGCTTGAGGAGGAATCAAACAGATAGAAGGAGAATCAGAAGAGAACAGTGACTCAAAAACCTATAGAGAAGAGACTATCGAGCAGAAAATGGTGATTGATGGTGTCAAAAGTCATAGAGAAGTCAAGAAGGATGAATAATGAGAAATGGTCATTAGATCTGACAATTAAAATATTATTGGTCATTGGAGTTGCAGCTGAATGATGAGGTTGGAAACCATACTGCAAAGCATTTAGAAGACAGGGAGAGGCAAAGAAGTGGAAGCATCCACTGTAGATAAGTTTCTCAAGAAGTTTAGCCATGAAAGGGAGATGAGATATAGGATGATAGCTAACAGGGAGTAAAGATTTATTATGAGAATGGGGGATACACGGGCATGTTTGTAGTCAGCCAGGAAATAGCCAATACACAAGGAGAGATTAAAGAGAAGGGAAAGAGTGGAGATGCTAGAGGTGTCAATCCGCTGTAGAAGATAGAATGGAATACCCTTGCATATGGAGAGGAGCTGGACCTGGCAAGAGGAAGGGGAACTTCATATGAGCCAGGGGTAAAGGAGGAGATAGTCATGAAAGGCATCTTAGTGATATGAAATGAAGAGGGGAGAAAGCAGAACTCTTAGTAAATGGCCTCAATTTTGTCAGTGAAATAATAGTCAAGATTCTCAGCTGATAGGAAGGAGGAGGAGGAACGTATTGAATTTGAGGTGAGATGATAAGGTTTGGTAAAGACACTGTCATAAGTGGGATAGTAAATCGGTTAGGAAGGTATAAAAGAATATCCTTGCCACAGTGAGGGCCCAGGTGAGATTTTGTAACATACATTTTTACTGGACCTAGCCACCATAGTTTAACGATCTTTCTCTCCAGTTTTGGTCAGCAACATGTGAGTGGGAGCAATGGAAGCAAATGATGGAAATAATCCAAGGCACTAATCCATAGTGCTTCCTAGGGAATTGATTTCAGTGGCTGGGGCCTTCTGCCAGGATGATTCTGTTGGCAAGAACTCTTGTCAGAAGAGTAATTCCTCTATCCTAACCTATAAAGTCCATTTTATCTACTCTCTTTTCCAATATTCAAAAGCAAATCAGAACCCATATAAATCATCAGCATTTTTATCTATTACCAACAAAGCCTAACAGCAAGAGATAGAAAGAGAAATTTCATTTAAAGTTACTGTAGAATTATAAAATATTTAGGAGTCTACCTATCTAAACAAACCCAGGAACTATATGGACATAATTACAAAATACTTCTCACACAAATAAAGTCAGATCTAAATAATTGGAAAAACATCAGTTGCTCGTGGGTAGGTTGAGTTAATGTAATAAAAATGACAATTCTACCTAAACTAATTTACTTATTCAGTGCCATACCAATCAAACTACCAAAAAATTATTTTATAGAGCTAGAAAAAACAATAACAACATTCATTTGGAAGAACAAAAGGTTCAGAATATCAAGAGAACTAATGAAAAGAAATGCAGGGGAAGGTAGCCTAACCATTCCAGATCTTAAATTATATTATAAAGCAGAAATCATCAAAACTACTTAGTACTGGCTAAGAAATAGAGTGGTAGGTCAGTGGAATAGGTTAGGTATGCAAGATACAGTAGTCAATTACTATACTAATCTACTATTTGATAAACCCAAAGACTCCAGCTTCTGGGATAAGAACTCACTCTTTGACAAAAACTGTTGGAAGAACTGGAAAACAGTATGGCAGAAACTAGGCATAGACCAAAATCTCACACTATATACCAAAATAAAGTCAAAATGGGTTCATGAGTTAGATATAAAGGCTGATACTGTAAGCAAACTGGGAGAGCAAGGAATTGCTTACCTGTCAGATTTATGGAGAACAGAAGAATTCATGGCCAAACAAGAGATAGAGAACATTACAAAATGCAAAATGGATAATTTTGATTACATTAAATTAAAAAGTTTTTGCACAAAGCCAATGCAACCAAGATTAGGATGTAAGTAGAAAACAGGGAAAGAATTTTTACAACCAGTTTCTCTGATAAGGGCCTCATTTCTAAAATATATAGAGAATTAAGTCAAATTTGTAAGAATACAAGTCATTCCCCAATTGATAAATGGTCAAAGGATATGAATAGGCAGTTCTCAGATGAAGAAATTTATATCCATGTATCTATATATACACATATATAGATATAAATCTATAGGCATATGACAAAATGTTCTAAATCACTATTGATTAGAGAAATTCAAATCAAAACAACTCTGAGGTACTACATCACACCTATCAGATTGGCCAATATGACAAAACAGGAAAATGATAAATGTTGAAGAAGATGTGGGAAAATTGGAACTCTAAAGCATTGTTGGTGGAATTGTGAAATGATCCAACCATTTTGGAGAGCAATTTGGAACTATACCCAAAAGGCTATAAAAATGCACATACCCTTTGACCCAGCAATAGCACTTCTAGGGCTGTATCTCAAAGAGATCATAAAAATGGGAAAAGGACCCACATGTACAAAAATATTTATAGCAGCTCTATATGTGGTGGCAAAGAATTGAAAATTGAGGGGATGCCCATCAATTGGGGAATGGCTGAACAAGTTGTGGTATATGAATGCAATGGAATACTATTGTGCTATAAGAAATGATGAGCTGGCAGACTTCAGAAAAACCTGGAAAAAAACTTATATGGACTGATGCTGAGTGAAGTGAGCAGAACCAGGAGAACACTGTACATAGTAACCATCCCATAGTGTGATGACTAACGTTGATAGACTTAGCCCTTCTCAGCAATGCAAGGATCTAAGACATCTCCAAAGGTCTCATGACAGACAATGCTATCCATATCCAAAGAAAGAACTCTGGAGTTTGAATGCAGATCAAAGCATACTATTTGCTATTTTTTTCTTCTGTTTTGTTTTGTTTCCTCTTTCTGGTGGCTCCCCTTTTGGTTCTAATTCTTCCTTACAACATCACTAATGTGAAAATATGTTTAATAGGAATGTATATGTATATCCCATATCAGATTGCATGCCATCTTGGGGAGGGAGGGGGAGAAAAATTGAAAACTCAAAAGCTTATGGAAGTGATTGTTGATAAATCAAAATAAATTAATAAAAAAAATTTTAAAAAGCAAATCAGAGCAGATGTTGGTTCTAGAAAGGGTAGGAGAGGGCCACCTTTTACAGACTTCTTTGGGGCAGAAGCCCCATGGGAGTTGCATGTGTTTGCTCACAGTTTTCTGAGTACAGATCAGCAACCAGAGACCTAGATGTAGGTTTTCCCAAACCAAGACATGGAAGTAGCTGGAACACTGGGGTAGAATAGTCAAAGTTACTTCAGAAACCCTTGGCAGAGACAGACAAAGCCTTGCCCAATAACTCAAGAGCATACTTCAGGAGTCATTGTTCTGAACTTCAGTCTCTGTAGAGTGGAGGCAGGATGTTTATATACTAAGAACCCTCATCACAGAATTGAGCTAGGGACCTGCTTTGAGAGAAACCTCGAGTTCAAGAAGTCAGAGATCTGATATGCTAGAAAGAGGAACAGCTCCAGGGCTTCTTGGAGACATAAGAGAATTGTCTACCTGAAAACCACAGCCCCACAGAAAACCTGTACTTCACCCCCCAAAATTACATTGTTATTCTAACATCATGTCCAATGAGAAGGGGATTGCTCATCCGATAGTCCTAAATTATGTTTGCCTTCCTGGGAGAGTCTGAACCATAAGGTAGTTTGGGAAGGTCTATGTCCAACTCAGCTGGGAGAGGGATCTCATCAGAACATCAGAGTGCTACCCCAATGCAAACTCTAAGTCCAGTCTCCTTTAAGGAGAACAACCATGAGTGTTTTATGTCTTATAAATAGGTTTAGGTGTTCCCATGAGTTCTTAAGGCTTTTGCATTTTTTCTATGGGGTGGTAAAGAACTATTTTCTATTCAAGATCCATTTGGTAATTTGGCTCCTTATATAAGATTCAGAGTAGTTCAAAATGTAGTTTTATCTATAGGCATGTGAGTAAAAAAAAATCTGCCTTTTTAGCGTTGGCCCCCAGGATTAAACCAGGTCCTTCTGAGCCCAGAGCTGGAGGGCCCTGGAGTCATGGGCTACAAATATATTTTCCTAGTATTCAATGCTACTTTCTATCTCCACCTTTTTAATTATCCTCTTTCTTTTGAATAAAGAATATCTTCCTGCTAGAGCACTACAGTCATGGATCTCATCCCGCAAAGTTTGAATGATGCTTATGTTGTCAAATATGTCTCCTTATATTAAAATCTCTATTTTATTCTTCTTGTTGACCACATTTTGTGCACTTCTGTACAGACATGTAAGACTATGGATTTCAGTGTTGACTCCTTTATTTAATTTTGTCTTCTATAAGTTTCTAGGCATTTTTACTTCTGTTTCTTCCTCCAATATTATAGCTGTTCACTATGGATTATCGCTTAGAGGATACACACAATTTTATTTCTCCCTGCTCTTTCCATTTCATTTTAAAGTATTTTATTACATTTTTAAAAATCTAGGCAATTTCATCCTTATAAGTTGTTGATAGGTTTAGGTTGTCCCTGTCCAGGAGTCTGATACTTCTATCATTTAAACTGTGATCCAGAAGCATAAATCCCACTCTTAGAGACTATCTTTTTAAACAGCTGTTTACATGACAAATCTGACTTTCTCTTCTGAACCTCTAGCATTCAAACAGCAGCAGTAATGAAAACACCATCTGTGTAGTTAAGGTCTTTGGTTTTTTTGTCCATCAATACATAATCATCAGGATTGCTTTCTAGATTCATTGAGGCTGTATCATCCCTGCCTATGTAAAACATGGGATAATAGAACCACCAGATTCACAGGAGAAAGAACCTTAGACATCATCAAGTTGAATCTCTTTATTTGATAGATGAGAAAATAAGCCCAAAGAGATCTCAGGATTTTCCCATTGTCTTTCAGGTAATAAACAGAAGGGCTAGAATTCAAAGTCATGTACTGAACTCCTCCCAATGCACCACACTACCCCATGGATCTCTAGAAACTCCCAGGAGTCATCAATTTTGAGAAGTTTTTATAAGTTTTTCCTCCACATCTTGGAATTCCCCCCATTCTGGATGCCCCAGAAAAACAGCAATTCTCTATTGTCATTATCAGGCTGATAAATAATAGTTTCTCTCATCCCCCTCCCCCCTGCAGCAAGGAATCACCAGCCACCACTATTCATCCTGGCCTTTAATGGATGATCTGTCTTTGCATCAACTGGGAAGCTACATTGTCATTCACTAGATGATAAACATCTGCCTCTGCTTCAGAAGGTCAAGCTCTCTGATCTTCAGGAAAAGCCTCATATCTACATTACCAAGCAGCTAGATGGAAGAGTGGACAGAGCACTAGGTCTGGAGTCTGGAAAACCTGAGTTCAAATCCAGGCTCAGACACTTACTGTCACTTAACTTGTTTGCCTTGGTTTCTTCATCTGTAAAATGAGTATATTCATAACAACTACCTCCCAGGGTTATCCTAAGGATCAAATGAGGTAATAATTCTAAAGCATTCAGCACAGTACCTGGCACATAAGCACTATAAAAAAGTTTATTATTGTTATACCTAGTGCCAAGTGTTCAGTGGTCCTTCTCTTTCTCCTCTGTGGAATTTTCTCCTATCTTCTAACTTCATGAAATAGGTCAGAATTCCTTTCTGCCTCTTCAGATTTCTTTTCTTTCTTTGTTTTCACATGTAAGCCCTCTCCTCATTTTTTAAAAAGAAACTTCACTGTCCATGATAACATGGAAAATAGAAAAAATATTCTTTTATCTCTTTTATCTTCTTTCCTAGAAAAGAGACAAGGCTGTGCTTTTAACACGTGTGACTGTGGCAGGAAAACACCATGCGCTCTACACAAATAAGTGCAAAATTTGACCTATTCTCCATGCTTTATACACATGAGATCTTGAGACCTTTGTCCTTCTCCTTAGTAGACCTAGTAGCTCTGGAAAACTGGCTTTAGCTCATTAGCAACTTTTCACTCTAATGACACTTTAACCACACACAACTTTTTTCTTCTACGCCCAACAACTTCCTTTTCTCATTCTTTCTCCTTCACTCACATCTCCTTCCTTCTCCTGCTGTTCCTCCATCTTCAACCTAAGCCATCTTCTTTCTTCTCCTCTTCCATTCCTTTTCTATTTCAAGTATGCCCAAATTTTTTCTTCCCCAAATTCAACCCTTGGGCATCTTCACAAATGCAAAACCCTCATGCTCTACTTCAAAATTTCTTTTCTTTTGTTTAAATCTTTCTCCTTCCCTTTCTTTCCCCCCCAAAAAAAATCTAAGTAAATTAAAGTATTGGAGGGGAGGGGGGAAAGTAGGAAAAAAGTAGGAAAGATGATATAAAGTTAATAAAATCCTAAAATTTTAACTGGAAGGTATTTTACAATTTCTTCCAGTCCAATGGTATCAAACTCAAATAAAAACAGATCCCTGCAAGTCACATATTGATCTAGAAAACCACAAATTAGTACTATCTGTGTTGTATTGTATTATTTCATTAAACACTTCCCAATTAAATTTTAATTTGGTTCAGTTCACAACAAAGTGTGGAGTTTGACACCTCTATATTCAGTCCATTCCCCTCATTTGACAGATGAGGAAATTCCAGGGATGGGAAATACCTTGCCCATGGTCATCCATGGATATGTATGTAATTACACTATAGAATACTCTGGAAGGTAAAAGACTCCCAGGGTATCTGGTGGGTATATTTATAAGTGATTGGGCCATTTTCTTCTTATTGATTTTCAATTAGATAATTTTTACTTCACTGACATTTTTTCACCTGCTGAATCATATTCTTTGGTGGCATAGAACTATTTTTGTTTTCTATCAACTTAGCATTTCCATAGTAAATACAACTCAGCTACTTCTCTATGGCATTGAAAGATGACTGCCAATTTGGGCATTTCATATTCTTCTCTAGCTCCTCAGTCTATATGGCATGTGGCAGCTAGGTGAGGCTGGCCTACCAATACCATCTACTTAGTTTCTTACCACCAGCACTCTTTATTTTAAGTTGCATATAAACAATTTATCTTTAAAGTAAATAATCTATAAAAACCCATTATAATAGTTAGTTATTTAAAAGGTCTGTTTGTAGTTTGCAACTTAAACCAACATTTCAGAAGATTGTAAATAATCTATAAAAACCCATTATAATAGTTAGTTATTTAAAAGGTCTGTTTGTAGTTTGCAACTTAAACCGATATTTCAGAAGATTGTGTTAAGTTCTTATGTAATATTTAAGAGTATCCTTCAACTCAAAGTTCTTATGTAGTATTTAAGAATACCTTTCAACTCAAACAGTGACTCCCCCAGAGAAGGCTATCCCAGTTTCAAGACACTCTGCTGGTTCACATCTATCCCAAACCATAGTTCATTAGTCCCTACCAATACATTTACACTTACTAGTCAGCCAGAAGTAATTACTCGAATTAGAGGTATTTATTGACATAGCACGGTAAGAAAAGTAGCAATAAAACATTTCTACCACAGACCTAGGACATATTCCTCCACAAATCTACACCATCAATAGAAAAAATGAAAACACATAATGAACACATATAAATGAACACATCTGGTTGGGGTAGGTACAGTATCAGTGGTCCAATGGCTGCTGCCAGTCATGGCTCCCCTGGGCAGGAGATTTTGGCACTTCCCTTGCTTCCAGTGTCTGACTTCAGCTGGAGTCTACTGAGATGCTACTTCCTCAGAGGAGGAGTGAGCTCTGTCACATTTCTCAGGTTTTACACAAAGCTAGAAATCCTTTAAAAGAGAAAGATTACTCACATGTCCATAAAGTTATCTATTTCTCCAAACTTTGCCAAGAATGGGCATTTTTACCAAGAAGGAACTTCCTCAATCAAGACACTGAGCTCCTTGAAATACAGAGCAGAGATGCCTCAGCTAACTGGTGTTGTCAGGCTTAAATCAATTTTTATATGTATTTCCTACTCAACAAGAACAATGTTTCTGTCCAAGGTCTCATTCTGACTTGAGGTCAGAAAGTCCATCTAATTTCCTGATAATTTCCAATGACTAATCTGCTCTCAGTTAACAACCATTTAGTGGCTACTACTTTTCCATTGAACTTCCAATGGTTCTCAGGATTGGGGAGCATGGGAAGTTTTTAACTCCAACTCTCTTTTGCTTTCCCAAGCGAATTAATAGAAGGGAGAAAAAGTGAAGGAACAAAAAAAAAAAACCCCAGAGATCAATGTTATTGAGTTCCCCTTGTCTAATTCTATTCTTGGCTTCTCCTATGTGGCCTCCAAATTTTTCCAGGCTTTGAGTCCACCCTAATCAGAAGAAACACTTTACAATCATACCTTAGTGCACTCTGGAGACTAATTCTATAGATTCCATAGGACAATTAGCCCTTTACTTTATATCTACCAGTCAGCCAACTAACACTTATTATCTATTAATAGTACCAGGTATTATGCTAAGCAATGTTCCTTGCACACTTATAGGGCCATAGAATCTCAGAGTTGGGAAAGACATTAGAAATCACCTAGTCTTGCAGGTGAGAGAGGACACTGAGGCCTCATAAAGATGAAGTGACTTGCCCAAGGTCACAAAATCAGAGTGGCAAAGTTGAGGTTTGACTCTAAATCTTTTGATGACAAATCCATTGCTCCTTCCACTGTAACATAGGGTTTGTTACATTATAATTTTATTATTATTTACAATCTGTTATTCTTAAGAGGCAGTATGGAAGAGTAAATAAAGGGCTGGATTTGCAATCAGAAAGACCGGGTTTGAAGTTCTAACTCTCCTAGATATGATCTATGTGACCACGGGCAAGTCATTAACCTCTCAGTTCTCCCAGGCAACTCTCCAAGAAAATAAAATATGGAGGGGGGCACAGAACCAAGATGGCAGAGTAAAAACAGTGACTTACTTGAGCTCTCCCTCAAACCCCTCCAAATACCTGTAAAAGTGGTTCTAAACAAATTCTAGAGCAGCAGAAACCACAAAAAGATAGAGTGAAACAAATTTCCAGCCCAAGACAACCTAGAAGGTTAACAGGAAAGGTCTGTTGTGCCAGGCTGGGAGAGGAGCACAATACAGCATGGGCACCGCAAGCAAAGACTAGGCCACAGCGGGCCTCAGGGGACTGAATCACAGGCAGCTGTGGCAATTTCCAGACTTCTCAACCTACAAATGCCAAAGACAATTTAGAAGGTCAGTAGGAAAGGTCTGTCGGACCACTGTGAGAGAGAAGCTTAGTCCCAGCCCCAGGGCCCTTATGGCCCTAGGGTGGTGGCTGCTTCCAGAGCTCTCAGCCCACAGACAGAGGGAGAATCAAGTAGCTGATCAGAGGGGGATTACAGGGATCTCTTTACTGGTGCTGAGGCAGGATTCTCTTGTTTTGCCTGTGCTTGGATCTGGGTCGCAGTTCTGGGTGGTTGTCCTGGGGCAAGGAGGAGCTCTGGCATGGTGGAGTTTGTAGAGAATCCTCCTCACAGTTCCAAGGCAGGAAAGAGTGCTTGCGGTCACTCATAGACCAGAGCACAGGCCAAGCAAGGAGTAAACACCTCACCCTTGATTGTACCACTTTGGAAGAACTGAAAATTTACAGGTCCCTAGAGGTATCTCTGAAAACAGCTGCACAAAACCCCAAAGCTTGGGACAGTACATTCTCCATATTGGAAGCAGACCCCTACCTTAACAAAGAGTTTATAACTCAAATAAGTGGCTAGGAACATGACCAAACAGCACAAAAAACTCAAACCATAGAATCTTACTTTGTTGACAAAGAAGATCAAAACATACAACCAGAAGAAGACAACAAAGCCAAAACTCCTACATCCAAAGCCTCCAAGAAAAATATGAATCAGTCCCAGGCCTTGGAAGAGCTCAAAAGGGATTTTGAGAAACAAGTAAGAAAAGTAGAAGAAAAACTGAGAGTGATGCAAGAAAATCATGAAAAACAAAGCTTGCTAAAGGAGACCCAAAAAAATACTGAAGAAAATAACACCTTAAAAAACACCTTAAAAATAGACTAACCCAAATGGCAAAAGAGGTCCAAAAAGCCAATAAGGAGAAGAATGCTTTAAAAAGCAGAATTGACCAAATGAAAAAGGAAGTCTAAAAGCTCACTGAAGAAAATACTTCCTGAAAATTAGAATGGAGCAAATGGAAACTAATGACTTTATGAGAAATCAAGACATTATAAAACAAAACCAAAAGAATGAAAAAATAGAAGACAATGTGAAATATCTCATTGGAAAAACAACTGACCTGGAAAAGAGATCCAGGAGAGATAATTTAAAAATTATTGGACTACCTGAAAGCCACAATAAAAAAAAAAGCCTAGACATCATCTTTCAAGAAATTATAATGTCCTAATATTCTAGAATCAGTAGGTAAAATAGAAATTGAAAGAATCCACTGATCACCTCCTGAAAAAGGTCCCCAAAGGAAAACTCCTAGCAATATTGTAGCCAAATTCCAGAGTTCCCAGGTCAAGGAGAAAATATTGCAAGCAGCCAGAAAGAAACAATTCAAGTATTGTGGAAACACAGTCAGGATAACAGAAGATTTAGCAGCTTCTACATTAAGAGACTGGAGAGCTTAGAATATAATCTTCTGGAGGACAAAAGAGATAGGATTACAACCAAGCATCACTTACCCAGCAAAACTGAGTATAATCCTTCAGGGGGAAAAATGGACATTCAGTGAAATAGGGACTTTCAAGCATTCTTGATGACAAGACCAGAGCTGAATAGAAAAATTTGACTTTCAAGTACAAGACTCAAGAGAAGCATGAAAAGGTAAACAGGAAAGAGAAATCATAAGAGACATTAAAGTGGAACTGTTTACATTCCTGCATGGAAAGATGATATTTGTAACTCATGAGAACTTTGTCAGTTTTAGGGTAGTTGGAGTGAAAAAAAATTATATGTATGTATGTATGTGTATATATGTATATATATATACACACACACACACACACATATATGTGTATATATATATATTTATATAGACAGATACAGGGCACAGGATGAGTTCAACATGAAGGGGTGATATCTAAAAAAATAAAATTAAGGGATGAGAGGATTATACTGGGAGAAGGAGAAAGTGAGAGGTAGAATGGGGTAAATTGTCTCACATAAAACAGACAAGAAAATGCTTTTACAATGGAGGGGAAGTGGGGCAAGGTGAGAGGGAATGAGTGAATCTTATTATCATTGGATTTGGCTTAAGGAGGGAATAACATACACACTCATCTGGGTATGGAAATCAATCTTACCCTACAGGAAAATAGGGGGGAAGGGGATAAGAGAGGGGGGAATGATAGAAGGGAGGGCAGATTGGGTGACAGAGTAATCAGAAGCAAGCGCTTCTGAGGAGGGACAGGGTCAAAAAAGAGAATATAATAAACAGGGGGCAGGAAAGGATGAAGGGAAATACAGTTAGTTTTTAACAACATGAGTACTATGGAAGTGTTTTGCATGACTATTCATGTATAATCTGCATCAAGCTGCTTTCCTTCTCAATGAGGATGGGTGGAGAGGGAGGAAGGGAGAGAATTTGGAACCCAAAGTTTTAAAAATAAATATTAAAAATTGTTTTTACATGCAACTGGGAAATAAAATATGCAGGCAATGGGGTAAAGAAATCCATCCTGCCCTATAGGAAAATAGGAGAAGGGATTAAGAGAAGTGGGGCCGGTGATAGAAAAGAGGGCAGATTAGGGGAAGGCGTATTCAGAATGCACGCTGTCTTGGGGTGGGGGAGGGGCAAGATGGGGAGAAAATTTTTATCTCAAAGCCTTATGGAAATTAATGTTGAAAACTAAAAAAAATTAATTAAAAAGAAAATATATTTGAACTGACAATCTACATTGTTGGAAGACCTTTCTACCATGAGAATTCCCTAACCTGATTAGATCACAGGTCCTTACCCCACCCTTTATTTCCCCAAAAAAGTTATTCATCAAGGGAGCCAAATTAGCCAAACTTTACTTATAATAAATTTAATTATATATAATATATACATATATTAGAATACAGTACACACATATATGCATGTGCACATTTGTCTATATACATATGTACATGTAAACCTATAGACATGAATATATAGATATATATGTGGAAAATATTATATAAATAAATATATACATTATAATAAGAATGGTTTCCTTCATTTTCTAAAAATATTCCTGAGTAAATATTATAAAAATGATTTCTGCCAAGACTGGTTTTACCAGTGTTTTAATTTTCTTTCTTGTTAGTAAACAATCATATGGCATCTTTGAATTCCCCTTGGTTTTGCTAGTAGAACTCTTGGTCTATCTGTTTATCACTGAGCAGCACATAGTTATTTAAAAATTTTCCACTTCGCCTGATATTCAGTAGAAAGGGGTCAAGGTATGGAGGGACCTGTATAAAAAAGAATCTGTACTTGGAAAAAAAAGAAAAGAAAGTCCTAAAAAATGCCTTCTCAAATTCTTGTAGCAAAAAAGTGTTTAATGTTTTCTCAATAATGAAAAAGTAATTCTCATTGATTCAGAAATAATTAGCATTGTGATGATGATTAAATTAGGTAAATTATGTAATTTTATGATAAGCAATTTAAAGTTTTGCCTATATAACATCACCTCACATTAATGAAACATTTTATGATTATAAAAAATTTATGGGGATTATTATCTCAGTTAATTCTCACATGGGAAAAATAAGCTGTTTTGTAAATTGCATAAGTAGGTGTTAAATTGAAGTAATCTACATCCAAAAAAACGAAGCAAATAAATGCATGCTTATGTACATTTAAAGTATGTCTGATCTATTTCTTCCTTAACAACATTCATTAATAAAAGTACTTTTTTAAATCGTTGATCCATTTGAAGATTTAAACTACTGAGAAAGGCAATTTACTGTAAGATGTTTATAGATACTGGGTCAAAATTTTACTTGTGGAAAATCCATCTATCTTACATAAGCTTCAGTTCTTGTCTTTGAAAAAAGCATTTAAAAGTCTCTCTTTTTAAAGACATTTATACATTGTCTAAGGGAAATTATCTTTGTAATTTCACAGTCCTGTGAAATACCAAGGAAAAATATCATCTCCATTTTATAGATAAAGAAATTGAAATTACTGGTACAGGAAACAAGGTTTAAATAATTAGCTGTATTAGGGTAAAACTCTGCTTATTTGGAGAAGCCTCACAGAGGTGACCTGGTGCCAATCATAATGTTCAAACATTCCGATACTATAGTAGTATAATGATGAAGAAAATATGCATCAGCATAATGGTACATGGCATTTCCAAGCTATGAAATGCTATGTGATGTTATAATCACATTTATTGTCCCTGAGGCACATACAAATGGAAAATTGTCATTCTCTTAAATGTATCAAGCACTGAAGAATAAAGCTCGTACCCAAATGTGGCATTTGGCTTTAAAACTATTTCCAAAAATAAGCTAGTATTCACATGAAAGGGAATTCTTCATTACAGCCTTGCCCCTGACACTAAATGACTAAGACCAAACATATATACATATATACACACACATATGTATGTATGTATATTCAGAGAGCCAATGTTATGAGAGAGGGTATGTATATTTTTTTCTTGAAGTAAAAAATGTTTAATATTTTCTGAATAATGAAAAAGTGAAATGAAAACGAAAAAAGAAATAAATATGTGTGTAGGTATCCTACTCTTACAACTTGGCTCTCTGAAAAAAATCTCTAAGGGGATTGTTAGGAAATATTTTCTTGGAATTCTGTTCAGACAAATACATGATATAATCATTTAAATATTTTATTCTATATTGCATATAATTTAATCTCAAGGTAAGCAACCCCTTCTTTAGAAGAGGGGCAAAAGAGTATAGGCATGTTATTTAAAAAAAAATAGATTGAAAGATTGAAGGCAAAAGGAAAAGGGGTTGGCAAAAGATAAGATAGATAGATAGATAGTGTCATTGAAACAATAAACATAAACTTGGACAGACTTTGAGAGATAGCATGCCAAGCTATAGTCCATGGGATCATGAAGAGTCAGACACAACTGAACAACAATGGAAGTTATTTTAACCGAAAAAGTAGACTAAGAAATCATCACCAGTATTAATCTGACTTTGTAGCGAATCCCAAAGGAAGTAAGTTCTCTTATTGGGGTCACTGACATGTCCTCCACAGGTTTTGTTTACAGGGAGAAACCTTGATGGTACACATTTATAAAAAGGGCACTGTTTGCCGGGCTGTTGCCTTTAAAAATAAAAACAGGTTGGTGGGTCAACCCTGAAGAGGAAATTTGCCTATCATGGGAGCAAAGATAAAATTCCAATGTGTGCTGCTGAGATCAAATCTTATCTTTTCCACATTCTTTTCTGCACCTGTATTTCCCTGCCCTTTCCACTGTGTTTTGAACAAAATATTCTGTCCATCCCACTCCCCCATCCCCTCTGATTCACTTCTAAAGCCTAAAGAAAGAAATTGCATATTGTAAAAACAACAATGCTATTCTAACAGTCTAAATAAAAACACCAAAGAGGCAAAATAGGTGTGGACTGCAACTTAGAAGTTCACCCTGAGCTGTAGTTAGCACACTCGCTCACTGGATACTGCTATTTCTGTGATCTTCCCTTTCTATATAAACCACTTTTGGCATGCTGCCTCAAGGACCCAGTTACTCCATCCTTGTAGTTCAAAGAAAATGAAGGTTGGGTGTTAATTTTTCCAAAAATATATACTGCTGAAATACTTATCCCCTTTCTTTCCCTTTTCTATATCTCTAGTTTGTTTTAATTTTTATTTTTCATTGACAGAAATGGCAAACAATTTCCTCTTTGGCATGCACCACTCAGAATTTTCATCTCAAGACTCCAAGAAATATTTATTCCCAAGGCCAGAGCCTTATCTTGGATATAGGAAATAAAAGTAATTACCCTCAGCCCTTCCTTTCATGAAACTCAGAGTCCCTAACCTCATTGCAATAAAAAGAAGTAGCTCTATGAGTTAACCTCAAAAACAATCATCCAAACAGCCTACAAACTCCTACAAACTCTGATTCAGGCAAAGACGTGAGTCACAGGACTGCCTCCCTCTACCTTTTCACAAAAAAAAAAAAAAAAAAAAAAAAAACTGTCATTGGTATTCAAGTCTGCCTTTTCTTGTAAGTGCAAGTTATTTTCAACTTATAAAATTGCCATGGCCAATTGAGGAATGAACAAATTTTGGTAAGTGAAAGTAAAGGAAGATTATCTCACAATAAGAAATGGCATAGGTGAAAAATACAAAGAAATATTGGAAGTAATACTTACTGAAGGAAGTACAAAGTGACAGTACTTGGTGTACCTATTTAAACCCTCTTTTCTTTTCTTTCTCCTTATTCTTCTTTATATTTTTTTCATTTTTCTTCATTTTTTATTCTTTTTCTTTCAGATCATCATCATCATCATCACAACAAAAGCAAGAAAAAATGTGCCAGAGAAAAGTAGTTGAGAAAGGGACATGGAAACAAATAGGATATTTTTCTCAATATCTTGCATAAGTTAACATATGTATTTTTTTAAAAAAAAAAAAACAAATTCTAAAGAATGGAAGCATGCTTCATATACAATCATTTTTTTTACTTGTCTGTATTTGAATATTTATTTTCTCAATAGCCAAGATTGAGTATCTTTTAAAATTACATAAATTTTGAGGGAGTCTGGACCTTGGACCTCAAAGTGTATTGGAAACTCACTTACATAATTTTAGCGATTTGCCAAGGACATTGAAGGTTAGTGATTTGTGTGTGGTCACACAACTACCATTTGTCGGGAGGATTCGAACTTCCTGATTGGAAGGCTGCCTGATATGTACTATGTCATACTGCCTTTCCTGCATGAATGAATGAATGAATGAATGAATAATAGATTAAATAAATAAAATTAATCCTTCAAGTTGTTGGATGACATACTCCATGATATAGTTTCACCAAGCCAAGTACCTACAAAATGATAGACTTGATTATTAGAATACTTTATCATTTTATTTTTTAAGCATGTACAGGCAGTTAGCTATTTTGCAACAAATTAGTTCTCCTTTCTACCAGCATCACTATTTGACCAACCTTATTTGGGGTAGCCATTCCAGAGATTGTTATGCTTGCATTCAACCAAAGGATCATTGAACATCCAGGAACAATAACAAAAAAGTCCCCATAGCTCAGAGTAATCTTCATATCCTTGGAAAAAAAACAGCAACTGAACACTTTACTGTAATTAGTATTAGATCTTATACAATTCAATAATTTGAATGACCATGGAATCTAATATTTGACTTAAATGCATTAGAACTCCTCCTAGTGAATTATCTGTTTTTCATCATAGTCAGGGAGGAATGTTCTGCATAAATGGAATAATATTTGAAGTGATTATTGTGAAGTACTGAGCAAAGTAGTAGCCTAGCATGTAGTAGCATGCTTGTTTCCTTTTCCTTAAAGGACAGTTGTCATTCACAAGAAATGTATTGTTAGATTATAAAGGACCCATGATGAAAAATGCTATCTACCTCCAGAGAGAGAATTGATGAACTCTGACTACAGATTGAAACATAGTTATTTTATTTTCTTTATTTTTCTTGAGATTTTTTGTATTTATTTTCTTTTGCAACATAGCTAATACGGAAATATGTTTTGCATGACTTCATAATTCTAATCATATTGCTTGTTTTCTCAATGAGTAGGAGAGGGGTGGAAGGGAGGGAGAGAACTAGGAAGTCAAAATTTTTAAAATGAATGTTAAAAAAAATTTACAGGCAATTGGGAAATATTTAATGAAAATAAATTAAAAATATATTTTACTTTAAAAATAAAAACAAATAAGAAATATATTATCAGATTCCAAATAATTAAAATACAAGCATCTCTAACTTACTGAGGAGCTATGTCCAAAAAGATCTGGGACTTGGTTGTTTGGCACTTAGAACACATTTTCCCATAAGGGAAAAATTATACACACACACACAAATATTTACATATACATATACATATACACATACACATGCACACATATGTATGTATATGTGTGTGTATACATATATAATATATATGGTGTACGTGTATGTGTGTGTATGTATGTATATAAATGGTTGTCAGGTTCCCAGGCTATCCCATAGAAACCCATTTAGCCTATTATGTAACTAAAAATAGTTTTAGACTACCAAAACTTAACTGTGCTAAGGAAGAAGAGATAATCTTTCAGCTAACTCATTCTTTTCCTGTCCCTAAAACAAGCTCACAATTCTGAAAGTTTTCTAACATTCTATACTCTTAGTAACAATAGGAAATGGATAAAAGGTTAAAAAGTTTCTGCCTATGACCCTCCTATTACCACCTCTCTTTCTTAGTTTAGATGGAGAAGAGGTTGATAAGTCTCAACAGGGTCAGAAATGTGAGGGGGGGAAATGAGAAGGAAGAAGGGAGGTATAGATTTAGCCAGAGCACATGAGTCATGAATGGAACAGTATGAGATATGGTAATATTGAAAAGGCAAGTTGGGACCAGATTACAGAAAGGTTCAAGGATTTAGAATTTATTTAGTAAGCAATGGGGAAGTACTAAAAAGTTGTTTCCCCCCACCCCAGGAGAAGAATGATCTTACCCATTAGAGTAGCAAATATGACCCCCCAAAAAGTGATTAATGTTGGAGGGGCTTTGAGTAAACAGGCATATTGATAAACTGTTAGTGAAGTTATTACTTTGAAAGTAATTTGGAATTAAGAACAAAAATGTTATTAAACAATATGTACTCTTTGACCCAGCTCATTGCTAGGACCATAAATCCAAAACAGGTCAAAGAAAGAAAAAAAGGTCCTTTATTTTGTGGTGACCCCCCCCCCCCAAAAAAGAAAGTAAACTAAGAGGATATTCCACAATTGAGGAATGACCAAGTAAGTTGTGATTTATGAATGCAATGGAGTACTATTGTGCTATAAGAAATGAGGAAATTAATTTTAAAAGATATAGAAAAACTTTTACGAACTGATGATGAGTGAAGTTAGAGGAATCAGAAGAACAATTTATACTACAACATCAATATAATAAAAATTAATAATTTTGATGGCTTTTATAAACTGGTAACAAAATTAGCAGGAAAAGGAGAATAATTAGTATAATAACACTATACAAACAACTGAAAGCTATAAGAACTATGATCAATGCAATGACTATTCATGATTCCAGAAGACTAATGATGAAATGATATCCATGACATGATGACGTGGTATCCATGACATGATGATGTGGTATCCATGACAGAAAGGTGATTGATTTAGGGTCCAGAATTGACTTATGTATTTTTGTATGCAGGCATGAGAGGAATTTGTTTTGCTTGACTATGCATACTTATTAAAATAAATTTTCTTTTCTTTCCTTTTCTGTCCAAGTAAGAACTGATTGAGTACCTGAATTGGGGGTGGTTTCAGAGGGGGTATAAAGAAGGAATAGCCTGGGCTTCCATAATGAAAAGAACTCTAGACAGGAGCCAGTCTGTAGTCCTAGATCTGCAATTGATTAGCTATACAGCCCTAGAATGAGTCATTTAAACTCTCTCAGCCCTAATTTCTCATCTATAAAAGCAGGATCGGCCTAGATCATCTCTAATTGGATATCTCTATTGGTACTTGCCAGCTCTTAAATTCAATGAATATATAAAATCTGGTTATGTGTTAATAGGTGTGAAGCTCAACTAACAAGGTTGAAACAACAACTATAGGGGGAATGATTATTCCTTTAAGTATAGGGATTTTAAAAGTTGTGCTCTAAATGACCAATTACAATTCCAGAGGAATAGTGATGAAGCATGTTAACCACCTCCTGTCAAAGAGCTGTTGGTTGCTGGAGTTCAGAATGAGACTTATTTTTCTTGACATGACCAATATGGGTATTTGTTTTGCTTCACTACTTGTATTTGGTACATTGTTTTTCTTTTTTCTTTTCCAACCAATGGATGGGGAGGAGAGGAGAGAAAGAAAATAGATTTTTTATTAATTTAAGAAGTTAAAATTTAAATATAAAAGATTTATCTAATTTTAAGTAATTTTTATTAAAACAGAAAATAGCGCCACTTCCAAGAGATTGGCCTTTTGATGCCACTCTATAGGTAAATAAAGGTAGATATATCCACTCCAAATATCCATTGTCCACTTCCCCAAAGCCACTCAAACAAAGACCCCAAACTATTGTCTGGGAAGCTCCTCATTCAGCTAGGAATTCCCCATTGCATAAGACCCCTACTGATGCCCTAAGTAACCATCACCCCAGGTGATGAGTACCTACTTTGTCTTCAGTTGTCTGCTACCAAAAAAAAAAAACTATTATAAATACACACAGAGACACATATATACACAAACACATACACACACATATATATATAGATGTGTGTGTTTGTATATATGTATATGTGTGCATATATCTATGTACATTTACATGTGTATATCTGTATTAAATGTATATACATATGTGTGTATATATATATGTGTGTGTATATATATTATATATATATATATATGATCTTTCCCTCTTTTTCATACCTCTTCTGGGTACATATCTAGTCATTGTATTGCTGAGCCAAGGGATACATAGTTTTGTGATGTTTATAGTATAAAATAAAATTGTTTTTCAGAACAAGCAGACCAATTCACAGCAGCAAAGTAAAAGACAATAAATCTTCTTTAATGTCATTTCTGTTAATAAAAAAAAGTCCAAATAAAGTCATGTCCATTAGTTGGTTGGTTGGTTGTTGTCCTCCATTCTTAAAGAGGACCAAAATGACATCACTATGTTAGAGTCAAGTTACAGTGTGTTCGACCGTGGCTGATCAGACCAATGTGAGCTCAAAATTTTCTAACACAGGTCAGGCATAAATAATTCATGTGAACATTTGAGGTGGATTCTCTAAATTTGTGCATATTGCATTTCTTTTAAGGTACTTCAGTTTTGCTTTCCTCAAAGAGTACAGCACCTTCTCTGATGTTGGCATGCCATGCTGGGCAGTCCTGTGCCAGTGTCTCTCATATCACAAAATCAATTCCAAAGTTCTTCAGAGAGATCAGGACAATGTTCTTCTATAGCTTCTTCGGACCACCATGTGATCACTTGCCTTGCATGAATTCTCTAGAAGAGAGTCTTTTAAGCAAGCATATATTTGGCATTAGAACAACGTGGCCAGCCCATTGGAGTTGCACTCTCTGCAGTAGAGTTTGAATGCTTGGCAGATTAGTTCAAGAAAGTACCTCAGTGTCCATTATCTTATTTTGCCAGGCGATCTTCAGAATCTTCCTAAGACAATTCAAATGGAAGACATTCAATTTCCTGGCATGGTGCTGTTAGACTGTGGAGGTTTCACAGGTATACAACAATGAGGTCAGCACAATGACTCTGTAGACCCCTAATACCCCTTCTTTTCTACACTTTCCTTTGGATCCTCCCAAACACTGAGCTAGCTCTGGTAATGCGTGCATCAACCTCATTATCAATGTGAACATCCCTGGAAAATATACTGCCAAGGTAAGTAATCTTATCCACAGTACTCAGAACTTCTCTATTTGCCATAACCAACGGTTCCATGAATGGATGGTGTGGCACTAGCTAGTGGAACACCTGTGTTTTCTTGGTGTTAATTGTTAGGCCAAAACTTAGCATAATCAGGAGAGAATCAATCTATACTTTGTTGCATCTAAACTTTAGAAACTACATTGAGTGCAAATCATCTATAAACAAAAAGATATGCACCAACTCTCCCTCTACTTTAGTTTTAGCTTGTAGCCTTTTCAAATTAAATTATTTACCATCAGTGTGGTAGCTGACCACGATGCCACATTCATCCACATTGAAGCAGTCTGACAATATCACTGAAAACATCATGCTAAAAAGCATGGAGACAAGCACACAGCCTTGTTTTACTCCATTGGTGATTGGGAAAGCATGAAAGCATCATCCATTATTCAGAACACAGGCAATCATACCATCATGGAATTGACATATAATACTGATGAACTTCTCTGGGCACCCAAATTTTGCCATTATTTTTCATCAGTCTTCATGACCAGTACTATCAAAGACCTTGGTCAGATGGTTGAACATTGTGTATAGATCTCTGTTCTGCTCCTGGCATTTCTCCTGGAGTTGTCAGGCAGCAAACACCGTATCAATCATTCCTCGGCCCTTTCTGAAGCCACACTGGCTGTCAGGGAGATGACCATCTTCCAGATGAAGGATCAGTCTATTAAGCAGAACTCTAGCAAGAATCTTGCCAGCAATGACTAAGAGAGAGGACTCCACCACCCCACACTCCGTGATTGTCACAGGACAACCAATTTTCTTACCCTTATAGAGATGAACAGTGGAGGCATCCTTGAACTCCTGGGGGCTAACTTCCTCTTGCCACATGACCTAGAAAATTTCAGTCAGCTTTTATATAAGCAATGAAACTCTCACCTTGTAAATCTTAGTTGGAATAGACTCGGCACCAGGTGCTTTGCCACAGAAGAGGAACCTAATGGCATTCAAAACCTCTTCTTCAGTTGGACCTTTGGTTAGTGATAGATTGACTTCAACCTGAGATAAATGGTCAGAGGCTTCAGCATTGATTAATGACAGTCTGTTGAGAACACTATGGAAGTGTTCAGCTCATCTTTCCAGGATCATGCCCTTATCATTGATCAATGTGGCTCCACCAGCACTGAGTAGATGAGGTACACCATAGGTCTTCGGCTCAGAAATAGTCTTCAAGGCATCATAAAAGTGCTTTGGATTGTTACTATCAATGTAAAACTGAATTTCATCTGCCTTCTTACTGAGCAAAGAATTCTTCATCTCTCTAACATTCACTTGTACTTTACTTTTGATGGAATTAAATGCTGCCTTCTTAGAGAGAGATGAATTATCCTGTTGGTAAACCCTGTGGAGTTCTTGTTTTTCCTTTAGCAGATTCTGAATTTCCCCATTATTTTTGTCAGACCTGTCTTGATGTTTGCTAATGTTCTAACTCACATGAGTAAATGCAGTGTTGTACACCAAATCTCTGAAAGTTACACACTTCTTTTCTCTTCCACTATTGCCAACCATGTGTTGGGTCAGCTTTGCCTTCAAGTTAGCAACAAACTGTTGCTACTCAGAGAAGTGCTCTAATCTGGTGATATTAAGTCTTCTGGTAGCCATCTTGTGTTGGGGCCTCTGCTTTTGTTGAATGTGAGTATTTAGCTTGGAGAGCTATGATCAGTCCAGCTCTCTGTGCCACACATTGCCTTTGTCCTCACATCTTGTCTTTCTCTTCTCCTTACAATGACATAATCTGTTAAATGCCAATGTCTGTTGTGAGGGTGCATCCATGAAGTTTTATTGCATTTAGATAAATGGAAGACAGTGTCGGTGATGAGAAGGTCCTGAGATGCACAAGTCTTCAGTAGTAAGTGTCCATTGCTGTTGCTGTTTCCAACTCCATTCCTCCCAAGGTCTCCCTGCCATGTCTGGTAGTCTGAGCCTACTCTAGTATTAAAGTCATACAGGATTATAAGCTTGTCCTCTTTCATCACATTGATGATAAGGCTCCTCAGGTCTTCACAAAATTTTTCTTTGATCTCATCAGGGTTCATCATCGTGGGAGCATAGGCACTAATGATGGTGGCATGGCACTTTCCTGCAAGTGGTAATAGCATTATCATGATACTATCATTTACTCCTTTTGGTAGGCACACAGGCTTGTTGACTAGATTAGTTTTAATTTCAAAACTTACAACAATTTCACAGCCTTCCTCTTCACTGTGGCCACTCCAGAAAAATGTGTATCCATCTCTCACTTCAGTAAGCTGACCTTCATTTGCCAGCATTGCTATTTGGGAACAATACCTTCTGAGTTCTTTTGCAATAAGAGCTGTTCATCTTTCAGTTCTACTGGATTTTGTGCTTTCCATAAGTGTGCACACATTCCACGTACCGATGGCATATGGAATCATCTTTGTAGAAGTTTTTGTACATTTTTTGTTTCTCTCGCAGGGTGGAATCCCCACCTACCACAGAAAACAGGCCAGGGTTGGGTAAGCAGACAATTTTATGGCATCTTTTTCTAGCCCCTTCCTTATAGGAGACACCCAGGGGGCTAACAAATCCCACTGCTGCTTCCAGTGAGAAGAAGACCCTTTGGCCTGCGCTGCCTGTATTCAGGGTTATGACTATAGCTCCCAGCTTATCCACACCTGCTGCTTCATCACTTGCCTGTTACCACAAGACTTTGAGACAGGTCAAAAGAGTAAAATAGTGATGTCTTTTGATTTGTGCATAAATTGGATTTAAGTGTAGCAGAGTTTCACAAAGTTGGCAGCCTCACTCTCTCTTCCAGAGTCATCACAGTCTAGGGGCAGGACAGAGTAAAGTTGACTGGTAAAGGCTCAAGATGCAGTGGATGACATTGTTGTCTTCAATGTCTAACCAAGTTCTAAGTGCTTCACAGTGCCAACTTCAGCTGCCTTCATGGCCATTGGAACAAATTGTTCTCATCTACCCATTTCACCAAGGGAAATCTTCATATGCTTGGGATAGACACCCCCCTAACTTACCAACAGGTTTGAGATCCATTCATTACCCTCAACCTGGTTTAGCCCATCTGCCAAAATAGCTTACTGGAATGTGGCCACTGCATACTACAGCTTCTTGGAGCCACAGGTGAAAGTTAGGTGGATCAGGTTGACACCATGTCCATTATGGACCATATGATAGTGCCAAAGACATTGGTGGTAAAAACTTTCTTTTAGGGGTCTTTAGTAGCTATGTCTGCTCAAGAGACAGTGGCTGAAGTGTCTTTAGAAATAGTTGCCAATATCATCTCCACATGAGTTGCTCCACTAGATCACAGCTGTTGGGTTTGGACTGGAAGCAGGACTGGTATAATGGGTATAGCTACAATCCCCAGTTCTCTCCTAAAGGTTTACTTGCCCTTCTGTGGCAGTTGGTCAACAGTTGGTGGTGGTAGTAGTCAGGAAGGTAAGGTTGCTCACTTCATAATGGCTTCCAGATTTTGTAGTGGAAGTAGGGCTAGTGATCTGAAGGGCATTACTCTTCCCAAGGTTCTTGGGCTCATGGTCCTGGGCTTTCTCTATTAGAGTTTAAGGGATGATGGCCAAGGCCATGGTTTGACTCACTTGGCACATGCTATGTCCTATCTCTTTCTCTAAGAAGAACCTTGCTCTTTTAGTTTTTTAATCTTTAGCAATTAAAATTGGCCATTTTACCTTTTATGATTATCTCTACTTTATTTTTTAAAATTGATTCTCCTTATCTCATTCAGGTTGAAAGTATAGTGGTAAGTCACCTGACTGGTCCCACTGCTGATCAGCTTAAGGAGCTTTGACCTGGGAGCCAAGATGGCAGAGGGAAAGCAGTGACTTGCTGGAGCTCTCCCTCCAAATCCCTCCAAACACCTTTAAAAATGGCTCTAAACAAATTCTAAAGCAGCAGAACCCACAAAAAGACAGAGTGAAACAAATTTCCAGCCAAAGACAGCCTGGATGGTTGATCAGAAAGGTATATAGCACTGGGCTGGGAGAGAAGCACAGTTTAGTGTGGGCGCGCAGGCCGCAGCGACCCTGGAGCAGGCCTCAGAGGACTGAATCGCGGGCAGCTGTGGCGGATTCCAGACTTCTTAACCCAGGAACACCAAAGACAACTTGGAAGGTCAGTGGGAAAAGTCTGTGACTACGGTGAGAGAAGAAGGTAGGTCTCAGCCACCCCTGGGGGCCGCAGCTGTTTCCTGAACTTCTGGACCACAGACTAAGGGGGAATCAAGTGGCTGATCAGAGGAGGATTGCAGGGATCTCTTTGCCAGTGCTGAGGCAGGAATCTCTTGCTTTACGGGTGCTTGGATCTGGGTCACAGTTCTGAGGGGGAGTCCTGGGGCAAGGAGGAATGCTGGTGTGGTGAAACTTGTTTTGGCCATGAAGAGAAAACACCTCGCCCCTTATCATACCACCTTGGAAGAACTGAAAAGTTTCATTCCCTAGAATTATCTCTGAAAACAGCTGTACAAGCCCCCAAAACTTGGGACAGTACATTCTCCACATTGGAAATGGACTTTTACCTTAACAAAGAGTTTAAAACTCAAGTAATTGGCCGGGATCATGAGTAAGCAGTGCAAAAAGAGTCAGACTATATTATCTTACTTTGGTGACAAAGAAGATCAAAATATACAACCAGAAAAAGACAATGAAGCCAAAGCTCCTACATCTAAAACCTCCAAGAAGACTATGAACCAGTCCCAGGCCTTGGAAGAGCTCAAAAGGGATTTTGAGAAGGAAGTAAGAGAAGTAGAGGAAAAACTGAGAGTGATGCAAGAAAATCATGAAAAAAACAAGTCAACAGCTTGCTAAAGGAGACCAAAAAAATACTGAAGAAAATAACACCTTAAAAAATAGCCTAACCCAAATGGCAAAAGAAGTCCAAGAAGCCAATGATGAGAAGAATGCCCTAAAAAATAAAATTGGCCAAATGGAAAAGGAAGTCCAGAAGATTATTGAAGAAAATACTTCCTTAAAAGTTAGAATAGAGCAACTGGAAGCTGGTGACTTTATAAGAAATCAAGACACTCTAAAACAAAATCCAAAAGAATGAAAAATTAGAAAACAATGTGAACTATCTCATTGGAAAAACAACTGACCTGGAAAATAGATCCAGGAGAGAATTTAAAAATTATGGTACTATCTGAAAGCCATGATCAAAAAAAGAGTCTAGACATCATCTTGCAAGAAATTATCCAGGAAAACTGCCCTGATATTTTAGAACCAGAGGGCAAAATAGAAATTGAAAGAGTCCACCGATCACCTCCTGAAACAGATCCCCAAAGAAAAATTCCTAGGAATATTGTAGTTAAATTCCAGAGTTGCCAGGTCAAGGAGAAAACATTACAAGCAGCCAGAAAGAAACAATTGAAGTATTGTGGAAGCACAATCAGGAAAACACAAGATTTAGCTGCTTCTACATTAAGGAACCGCAGGGCATGGAATATAATATTCTGGAGGGCAACGGAGATAGGATTACAACCAATAATCCTGCGGGGGAAAAAATAGTCATTCATTGAAATAGAGGACTTCCAGGCATTCTTGATGAAAAGCCCAGAGCTGAATAGAAAATTTGATTTTCAAATACAAGACTAAAGTGGAACATGAAGAGGGGAGGAGATGGACATTCAACAAAATAGGGGACTTCCATACCTTCCTGATATAAAGACCAGAGCTTAACAGAATATTTGATCTTCAAATACAAGAGTCAAGACAGACATAAAAAGGCAAATGGGACAGAAAGATGCAATATGTTGCTAATAAGGGCAAACTGTTTACATCCCTACAAGGGAAGATGACACTTGTAACTCTTGAGAACTGTATTGTTATCACACCATGTTAAAGGGGTATACATAAAGGGGGTGGGTATAAATTGACTTTGATAAAATGATGAAAAAAAATCTAATCAAGTGGGTTAAATGGATCCAAGTAAGTAAATTAATCTGATCTAACTCAGAAAATGTACTGAGAGAATAGGAAAGGAGGAGGCAGAGAAGGGTAAATTACATCATAGGAAAAGGCACAAAACCCTATTACAGCAGAGGGAAAGAAGGGTGGGAGATGAGCACTGTTTGAACCTTACCCGTATCAGATTTGACTCAAGAAGGGAATAACATAATCAGTTAAGCATAGAAATCTAACATGCCCTATAGGGAGGGGGTTAATAAAAGGGAGGTGGGACTGAGGGAGGTGGTAGCCAAAATCAAAACATTAGTGAGGAGGGAAAAGGAGAAAGAAGAAAGAAAAGCATGGGGGGGGGGGGGGATGGAGAGAATGACACAGATAGTAATCATAATTGTGAATGTGATATATAAATGTAATGGAATACTATTGTGCTATAAGAAATGATGAACAGGCAGACTTCAGATATACCTGGAAAGACTTGTATGGTTTGATGCTGAGTGAAGTGAGCAGAACCAGGAGAAAGTTGTACACAGTAACAGCCACATTAAGTGATGACTGACTTTGATAGTCTTAACCCCTCTCACCAATACAAGGATCTAAGACATCTCCAAAAGCCTCATGATGGAAAATGCTATCCACATCCAAAGAAAGAACTTTGGAATTTGAATCCAGATCAAAGCATACTATTTGCAATTTTTTTTCCTTCTGTTATGCTTTGTTTCCTCTTTCTGGTGGTTCCTCCTATTAGTTCTAATTCTTACAACATGACTAATGTGAAAATATGTTTAATAGGAATGTATATGTATAGTCTATATTAGATTGTATGCCATCTTGGGGAGGGAGGTAGGGAGGGAGGGGGAGAAAAATTTAAAACTCAAGAACTTATGGAAGTGATTGTTGATAAATTAAAATAAATTAATAAAAAAAATGAAAAGGAAAAAAAAAAGAAGCTTTGACCTATTGCATTTATAACCTGAGCTGGCTTATTCCTTCTGATATAGCCTGATGGCCCTACTACTGGGGGCTAACCATATCTGTGCTGTACTCAGTGCAGATTTAGCTCAGCTTTAGCTCTACTGCAGCTCAGAACGCCTGAGCTCAAATGATCCACTATCCTCAGCCTCGACAGTAATAGGGATTATAGGTATGAGCCACCACACTCTACCTATCCTTTTTTTTTGCTTAAGAATTCTTCCCCCTAACCATAGCTATGAAAAGTACTTCCATTCTCCTCTTTTTTTTTTCATAGTGTGACATTTTATATTTAGGTCATATATCTATTTAAACCTTATTGTGCTATATCATAGAAGCAATAATACGCTAAACTTAATTTTTGCCATATGGTTTTCCAATTTTCCAAGCAGTTTTGGTTTAAAAAAAAAAAGGCAGTTCTTACCCCAATAACTGGTCTTCTCAGTTTTCTCAAGTATTAGGTTACTATTTTTATTGCTTCTGGGTCTCATTACTTAGTTGACCTTTTCCATTGATCAACTTCTCTATTTTTTTTTAACAAATACTGTATAGTTTTGATGATTACTGCTTTTGAAAATAGTTTAAGGTTAAGTAATGTTATATTCCTTTTAATTTTTTTTATTATTTCTCTTGAGATTATTGACTCTGTTTCTTCAGGTAGATTTTGTTATTATTTTGTTTAGTTTTATAAAGTAACGTCTTGGTAGTTTGATAGGTAAAGCACTAGATTTGCACATTTAGTTAGTATAGTAATTTTTATCATATTGTTATAACACCCATAAACAATGAATCTCTCTCCAATTATTGCTATTTTTGCTTCTGTTAAAATTTCTTTAGATTCATATAAAAAGTTGTATTTATATAATTTATTGTCTTTAATAGGTTGATTCTAATATAGTTTATGCATTTTGCAGTTATTTTGAATGAAAATGGTTTTTTCTATCTCCTCATTTTTTCTTTATGAAATATAAAAAGGTTGTGGTTTTTTGTTTGTTTATTCAAAATTTCATTTCAGGGCTAGCCAAATTTTCCAATATAAATATAAATTTTCCTTGGGTGAAATGAAATGCTTTTTTATACTACATAGAAAACCTAGTGGTTTTTGTGGGTCTATTTTAAAGCCAGCTACTTTTCTAAAGTTATTGTTTTGATTAATTTTTTTCATGAATCTCATGGATTCTGTAAATCATCATATCTTCTATAAATAAAGATAATCTTATCTCTTCTTTACCAATACTTGTTTTTTCAATTTCTTTATAGCTAGAATTTCTAGAATATCAAATGACACAAACAATGGATATCCTTCCTTTAGTCCTGATCTTGTTGCAAAGGCTTCTAGCATTTCTCCATTATAAATAATGCTAGTTCTTGATTTTTGATAGATACAGTTTATCATATTTAAGAAACAGCCAATAATTTCTATGCTTTCTAGTGTTTTAAAATGAGTTTTGTATTTTGTCCAAGGTTTTTTTGCTTCATCAGTTAATGTAATCTTGTAATTTTTATTGTGTATTATACATTTGATCTATTATATTTATAATTTTCTTAACATTGAACCATCTCAATATTCTTGACATAAATCAACTTTGTTTAGAGAATGATTTTTACTATCTTGCCATAGCCTTTTTGCTAATTTTTATTTAATATTTATTAATAATATATTTATGTAATTTTGTTTCATTGCTTTATATCTATATAGTTTAAGTATCAAGACTAGAATCCCATGATGTCCAAGGCAGCAGAGTAGTTGCTTTCCCCAAACTTGAGTAATTCAAAAGCCTCAAATAAAATAATTTTGTGCCAGATAAAATAATTACAACTGAGTCCGTAAGGTAAGACAAAAACCCATGTGAGATTAACCAAAACATTTTTAAAACTCATGAAATAATAATATATAACATAATTACTAAGAACTCCAACTTTGCATCCCTACCCCCAACAAAATGCCAGGCACAATGAGCAAAAACAAACTCACATATTTGTTATTCAGGGTCCGTACTCAGAAATCTCCTATGGCAGGGATTCTTTTTAAACATTTCCCTTTAAATCCCACAAGAGGATATAGACATTGGCTTTTCCCAACCATGAAAAAAAAAGGGTATCAGAACCATATTTGTCTCATAGAAAGCATTTTATTGCAGCTGCTTCATGAAAATCTCTATCCCTCTCATTCAATTCCATTTATTATTTTTTAAAAATAACCTTCAAAAGTAGTTCTGTAAAGCAGATTTCATTACCAGGGTATACCATTGATTTGTTTCTCTTTCTTAATAACAATCCTGTGCTGCTTTACCCCAAAGTTTATATAATCTAAATAACTCCAGAAGAACCTCTAGCAACAAACTCTTTCTGGCTTTCACAGAAGATGGCTACCTCTTAATTCTAGTTTTACCTATGCTGTAAATGGCAATAATCATCTTATTAGTAAAGATTCAGTGTTTCCATTTTCTGAGAAAAAAAAAACTAAAAAAAATTTCTGCCCTTGTCCCATTCTTGTTGCATTTCAATAAAGGTTATACCCAATAGCATAACATAAACTGTATACAATGCTTTAATCATGCTCTACGATGGGATAAATCTAAATCTATAAAAGCAATCAAAATAGGTTGAGAGCTCATATAGCCTTCCTAAAGCAGATAGCTTCAACCTAATGACTCAAAGAAACACAAGTCAGATGCTTAGATTCAACTTTCCCTCTCCTGCTACAGCTGGGAGGAAAAGGTGTGAACCTTTCAGATTCCCACAGTTAGGGTAAGTGTTGAAGGTCCTAGCTGCATTCTGACACTAATGCCCTTCTTCATTCATCTCCCATTCACTCCCACTCTCTCACTGGCATGTCTGTCAGCTCTTACACTCTGACCATAGCTCTGATTCTTCCTGTTCTCTTTGCATTTTCCATTTGCCCCTAGATCTGGCTTATGCACAAGAACATGTGGTTTTACAACTGAAATTTTCTCTCGGGAAAGTATCTAGAGGACAAATGAAGGCTGCACCCATGCTGATTGCCATTTTGCTTCTGTCCCCATTCTACATTAGCAAAATCTGAACCACCGTGCCAATTTGACTACCTCCTGCCTCCTTGACTACCTTCTCCCTCCCTGGCCATATGGGCTTCCTGTGGTCTGTATCTCTTCTTTTCCAGTGATATGTGCGTAAGCATGTGTGTATAAAACACTCCTCAAGCTAGTTCATTCCCTCCTTCACATACCTGAATATACATATGTATATGTATATGTGTATATATACATATATATGAATATATATATATATATACACACACTTGTATACACATATATGGCAGCTAGGTGGTGCAGTGACTAAAGAGCCAGGCCTGTGAAGACTCCTCTTTGTAAGTTCAAATCTGACTTCAGACACGTACTAGCTATGTGACCCTAGGCAAGTCACTTAACTCTATCTCAATGTTCCCATCTATAAAATGAGCCAGAGAAGAAAATGGCAAACCACTCCAGTATCTTTGCCAAGAAAATCCCAAATTGGGTGACCTAGAGTTGTATAAGACTGAAACAAATGAACAATACACACACACACACACACACACACACACACACATGCACACATGCACACATGCACACACATATACATATATACACACACACATATAACAGTCATGTTTATACACATACAGATATGTATGTGTATGTATGTATATATTTTTCACATATGTGTGGGTATGTGTGTGTGTGTGTGTGTATGTGTATAAATTCCTCAAGCGGCTCCATATAAAGTACATCTGGAGTTCCTAACAGGCAACCTAGTGACTATTGAAACACAGCCCAATTATAAGGTAAGGACTGCCTGCAGCTCCAGATTTCAACTAAATGATCATGTCACTCATAAAATACACAAGCTTTTCTACCTTCTAAAGCAGGTTTTTTTCTTCCTACCACATAATGTCTAATTTGAACACTACTACAATTTATATGCAATCTGAGCACAAAAAAAATTACCTCAGCAGAATCCTGAAATAGCTAGCTCATCAGTGAATAAACTAACAGAGTGGTAATGATCTGATTCAGAGTAATAAAGGAAAAGGAACTCTAGAAGAAAGGAAAATAAATGAGAAATAAGAAAACAGAGATTTTTTCAAAGCAAATTAAACAGAGAGCTTTTTATTTGTGCTTTTCCGTATGGTATGGAAATCATTCCTTTCAATCTATAAGGCCCACTGATGCTTCTCAGTCCTGACACCATGAAGCTTATTGAGGTTTACAGCAAAGTTGTGTTACAAGAACTTGTGCAAATTCAGATCCAAATACAAGAATTATTTTTTCTTGGTATGAGGACAGAAGAGAAGCAGAATGGAGGGATAAGCATAAAGATGGCTCTTTTTCTTTTTAACTGAACTATATTTACTTCTTTTCTTCCTCTCTTGGCACTACTGTCCCCAAAGCTAGAAGTCATCTATGCCTACGCTTAACACTGTCTTTATCTTATGCATTACCATTTTCCAATTAGTATTATAGTTACTTTGTGCCTCTCTTTTTCCTCCAACTAGGTTGTGGATTCTGGACCTCAATTTCTCATCTGTTGTATAATGATGGTACTGGACTCGGGTCTCTTCCACCTCTGTATCCTGTGACCCTGTGATTCTTGAGGGAAGGGATTATGTCTTAATCATCTCTGTATCGCTATAGTAGGAAATGGCAAACCACTCCAGTATCTTTGTCAAGAAAACCCCAAATGGGGTCATGAAGAATCGGACACAACTGAGGCAACTGAACAAGGAACAACAAATCCCTCTATTACCTAACACAGTGTCTTATCCATGGGAGGCAATTAAGCAATGTTTCTAGAATTAAATTAGTTAAAACTGAATTGAATTGAATTGAACTGAACTAAACAGAAAGAACTGAATCAGATCTCTTATTCTTAAAGCCAACTTTCCTGTCCTCATTGGCCCTTCTTCAAGTTATCTCTAATATTTGCTTTTCCTGCAATGCTCTAGTTCAACTGCATTAGCTGGCATCCTGTGTTTTGCTGTATCAGCCTCTTGCTTATCACTTTTCATTTCCCTCAAACCACTTTCAAACTGTCTCATGAGTAAACCTATACTTATCTCTGGATTGGTTATCAGTATAATCAAGTCATGCCCCATCATTTCTTCTTTCCACTCACGGCAGGATTTAGGGAATTCATTCCTTCCTACTTTTTCATAGAGCACAAAGAATACAAGAACTTTGCTGGTTTGTTTTATCATCAAAGCTATTAATCATCTCATGGGTAAGTTAAATGACTCATGATAGTTTTTTTAAAGAGACAAAACTCTGTCTGCTAAAATATGACATGTCATTAGTTTAAGAATCATAGAGGGATGCAGCATGCCAAAGAGCTCAGAAATCTTGAAAAGTTAATTTTTTTTTAAATGGACTTTGATGATCAGCAGGTATAATCAAGCTCTTTTTCTCCTTCCGTAGTTTCTAGATCACAGAATGTGAACTCCAACTAGTTCCCTAAATCTACACTATTGTAAATAGAACTAAAAGATTATTAGTGTGTTAAAATTGCTAAATGACCACTGTTTTGTAGCCTGTTTCTCAGAAGGAAGATGAATAATATATTTTAATAATACTTTTAAGTTTGTAATTCACTTTCCTCATACCAGCCCCATAAGATATGTAGTAAAAGGATTATCAGCCTCATTTCACAGAAGAGGAAACTGAGGCCCCAAAAAGGTGAAGTGACTTATAATGGGCCATACAGCTAGGAAGTGTAGAGCCAGGTCTCCAACCCAATCTTTTCTGATTTCTGTGCCAGGGCACTATTCACTATGTCATGGTACATCTCTGAATGCAAATAAGAACAATTGTTACTATAAAATAATGAAGTGTTTTATTGGTATAACCCATTGGATCTGAATAATCAAAAATGTTGTATATCTGGTGAGGCTTTAGGACAGGTGAAAGGTATTGTCATGCCTTTTGGTGCCAATTTGCATTGAGAAGACTTTCCTCAACTGTGAGTTCCTGCTGCCAATAAAAAACATAGATCCAGTTCCTATCCCTGTACCCATTTTTAAAGCTATTCTTCTGTGATTTGCTGGACCTGTTACAGAATGAAGTAAGAAGAACCAGAAGAACAATGGATAAAGTAAAGAAGACGAAATGAGGATTAAAGAAAACTAAAATCTCAGCAATTAGAATGTCCAAGACTGGTCCCAGAGAATAGATGATGAAACATAGCACCTTCCTTCCCTTACTCAACAGGCCAAAACAACTGATGATCACTGAACTGCCGAATCTGAATTCCTTTTCTCAAGTCTCATCTCTCTTGACTTCTTGGGAATGTTTGACACTGTTAATGGCTTTCTAAATGTTCTCTATGGGCAGCTAGTGGGATAGTGGATAGAGCATCAAGCCTGGAGTCAGGAAGACCTGTGTTCAAATCTGGCCTCAGACACTTGTTAGCTGTATGACCTTAGGCAAGTCACTTTACCCTGTTTGCCTCAGTTCCTCATCTGTAAAAATGAGCTGGATAAAGATATGGCAAACCACTCTAGTATCTTTGCCAAGAAAACCCCAAATGGGGTCACAAAGAGTTGGACATGACTGAAACAATGGAACAACAACAAAAAATTATTCTTTAAGTTTTCATGATGATGATGATGATGATGTTAATTAACATTTATATAGTACTTATTATATGTCAGGCACTGTTCTAAGTATCTTAAAATTATTAACTCATTTGGTCCTCACAACAACCCTTGGAGGTAGATGATATTAATAGGTCCATTTTATAGATGAGGAAACTGAGGTGGACAGAGATTAAGTGACTTGCCCAGGGTCACACAGCCAGTAAATATTTGAAGTCAGATTTGAAACTCAGGATTTCCTGACTCCAGGCCTGGTCCTCTACCCACTGTGTGATTTAAATGTATTATCTCATTTGGTTTTCTATACCATCCACGTCCAACTCAAATAGAAAAAGGAGCCACTAAACTGGACCCTGAGGATTCCTGTGAGCCCATATTCATTTAGGAAACCACATAGCACCATTATCTACACTCTGTTGTATTTGGGGCTGACCACAGTAATATGTCTTCTTGGCGGCCTCCACGAGGCTTTTGCCCTACACCACTGTCTCTTACGTTTCTTGTTTTATGTATCACCACTCCTGTCTCCTCTTCTGGTTCTTTCTCTATGCCTACTAACAACGACAGTCCCTCAAGGCTCTGTCCTGGGACAACCTCTCCTTTTCATTCTTATTTTCTTACTTAGTGACCTCATCAGCTCTCACGGGTTCAAGTGTCATCTGTATGCAGATGGTTCCCAGATTTCTATATTAGCCCTAGCCTCTCTTTCTGGGTTACAGTCATTCATCACCAAATGCCTTTTGCACCTCGAACTAAAATCCTTGTAGATATCTCAAACTCAACATGTCCAAGTCAGCGCTTACTATCTTTCCCTATAATACCCGATTCCATCCCAACTTCCCTGTTTTGGTCAAGGGAGACACCACCCACCAGTCTCCCAGGCTCACAACCCCATTGTCATCCTCAACTCTACAATCTCACTTAGCCCCATATGTCTTATCTGTTGCCAAATATTGCCATTTTAACACTCACAACATCTTTCTTATATTCTTCTCTCCATTCACACAGCCAATATCCCACTCCAGGATCATGTGTGAAGTTCAGATTCAGTCAAAACGCCGCACTTGAAAACCTACAGGGCCGCTGTCCTAGTTCAAGCAGTTACCACTTCTAGAACTATTGCAATGGCCTTCTTAACTGGTCTCTCTGCCTCCAATCTCTTCCCATTCTAGTTCACTTTCCACTCAGTTAGCAAGGTGAATTTTCTAAAGTAAGGGTCTGAACATGTCAAACCTCCATTCAATGGCTTATCATTACCCATCTCCCAATATCAAATATAAATTTCTCTGCTTGGTATTTAAAACTCTTTATAACTTGGTCTCTTCCTACATTTCTAATCTTCTTATACTTTACTTTCAATTTACTTTATAAGCTAGCTATCCTGATCTACTTACAATTCCTTGACCATGACGTACCATTTCCATGGCTTTGCACTAGCTATCCCCTGTGCTTAGAATCCTCTCCAAAACGGAGCTTCTGACTTTCTTGGTTCATAAACACAATAGGATAGAACTAATTAAGTTATGCAATGATGTTTCATAAAGTTTTTACTTTGTTAAGTTTCTTGACAACTGACTTTTTGATTATGTCACTTTTCAAATAAAGAACCTGTTACAGTTTCCCATTCCCTAAGCATAAATTACTTATTCTGACATTCAATATTCTTCCTAATTCATTTCTAATTTACCTTTGCAGGATTATTTTCTACTATTTCCATTCATATATTTGACACTCCATCCAAACTGGACTAATTTCCAAACCCTGTTCTTGTTCTGCTCTTCATTTTCTCTGCATCTTTGCTCATACACTCCTCATGGTCAAAATAGACTCCCATCTCTGTTTGTCAAAGTTCTTCATGACCCATGAGGCAGCTAGGTTTTGGAGAGGATAAGGCCTTGGGCCTGGATTTAGGAAGATCTGACTTTAAATCCAACTTCAGACATTTACAAGCTGTGTGACCCTAGGCAAGTCACTTAACCCCTGTCTGCCTCAGTTTCCTGAACTGTAAAATGGGAATAATGATAGCCTTATTTCCCAGGGTGGCTGCAAGGATTTAATAAAATATTATTTGTAAAATGCTTAGCCCAGTATCTGGCATGTACTAAGTGGTTAATAGATGCTTGTTCCCTTCCCAAATCCAATATTGTATTTGCTATGAAATCTTCTATGGCTACCAGGTACAGACATCATTTATTTTTTCAATTTTCTCATAGCTATTTGCCTGTGTCTTACATTCACATTCATCTTACTATCTCTTGTATCTTATTTATTTGTATACTTATCATTTTCCAAATTAAGTTATAACCTCTTTGAAAATAGTCTTGTATCATCTTTGCATCCACCACACCTTGAATACGGTAGATACTTAATAGGTATTTGTTGTCTTGAGTTTAATGAAATTTCAGCAAACTTGCTCTGATTTTATTTTGTCTTCCTTATTGCTTCTACAATGATTAAATAGCAAATCCAAACCCCAAACCCCCAAAATGCTAATGACTTTCTTATTATCAGAAGTCTAGCAATCCTCATAACGGTTCTAGGCAGGATTAGGGCCATTTCCAATCTGTCCCCAATTACCCAGGGCAGCTGTGATGGAAGCACTTTATATCTCTGTTTTATAAGTTTGGTAAGGTCTAATTAAAGGCATTTAAATGTGTATCTTCTAAAGCTAGAATTATGATTCCAAGTTATTACAGAAAACTACTTTCTATCCAAATGTATATCTATGTGGTGGTTTCTAGGGAACTCTTCTAGTGAATGTTGGAATAGCAAAATATTTACTCTACTAAAGTCATACACTGATACCACACTGTAATATGGAAGTGATACTAGGTACTTAAAAGCCATGCCCATTGAACATAAGCTTTGGCATGTTATACCAAGCTGGAAAGGGATCGCATACAAGCTTGGCAACAAGCTTTCATGCTCATCTGCTGACTGCTCTACCTAAGTTCAGAAAGGTTGGTCTACAGGGCATTATTATTTGGGCCACCATAACTCAGGAAGAAGAGATCGTCCTTACCATCTCCCCAGCACCAGAAAGGTGTGGAGGGGTTGTGGTCTATGTTGAAGAAGAAACTACCCATGGGGTTGAAATCATAGAACTTTTGAAGTGTTGCAACTCTGGATTGAATGAGCCAAGAACAAAGTTTAATAGACTGGGAAAAAAATATTATCTTCTGATTATAAAATAACAACCCCAGTGTTTCAATATAACAAACAATGATACATACATCTTGTGTCTATAATTTTCTCTCTTCTGGCCAAACCACATGGAAGGAAAAAGATGAATTCTAAATCACAGCATAAAAAAGTTGGAAAGGATGTTAGATATTACCAAATTGAACAAAAAATAAAATGAGCTAAAGCTCATGGAAAATTATTTCAGTAACAGTCTGAGGAAAAAGATTGTCACTAAAATGGCACCGTAAATTAATATCAGGTCAGAGAGCAGTCAACAAGTATTTATAAATTTTTTCCTATGTGCCAGACACTGTGCTGAGTACTGAAGATACAAAGAAATATAAAAACACAGTTCCCACTCTCAATGAGCTCATATTCTATGTTTGAAGGTGGGGAACATAAAATAAAAACAACTTTTGTTGGGGGGTCCGAACCAAGATGACAGAGTAAAAGCAGTGACTTCCTTGAGCTTTCCCCCAAATACCTGTTTAAAAAAAATTGCTCTAAACAAATTCTAGAGCAGCAGAACCCACAAAAAGACAGAGTGAAACAAATTTCCAGCCCAAGACAACCTGGATGGTTGATTAGAAAGGTCTATCACTCCAGGCTGGGAGAGAAACCCAGTTCAACGTGGGCATGCAAAGACCAGGCCTCAGCAAAGGTGAAGCAGGCCTCAGAAGACTGAATCCCAGGCAGCTATGGCGATTTCCAGACTTCTCAACCCACAAACACCAAAGACAACTTAGAAGGTCAGTAGGAAAAGTATGTCAGACCTGGGTGAGAGAGGAGCACAGTCCCAGCTCCAGTTTCTGCGTGGCCATAGGGCAGCGGCTGCTTCAGGAGCTCTCAGTTCATATACAGAGGGGGAATGGAGTGGCTGATCAGAGTGGGATTGCAGGGATCTGTTTTCTGGTCCTGAGGCAGGATTCTCTTGCTTTGTCTGTGCTTGGATCAGGGTCGCAGTTCTGGGTAGCGGTCCGGGGGTGAGGAGGAAATATGGCATGGTGGGGCTTATAGAGAATTCTCCTCACAGTTCCAAGGCAGAAAAGAGAGCTTGTGGTCACTCATAGACCACAGCTCAGACCAGGAAAGGAGTAAACACCTCACCCTTGTTCATACCACTTTGGAAGAACTGAAAATTTATAGGTTCCTAGAAGTATCTCTGAAAACAGTTGCACAAAACCCCTGAAGCTTGGGACAGTACATTATCCACACTGGAAGGAGACCCCTACCTTAACAAAGAGTTTAAAACTCAAGTAATTGGCTGTGATCATGAACAAACTGCACAAAAAATGCCAGACCATAGAATCTTTCTTTGGTGACAAAGAAGATCAAAACGTACAACCAGAAGAAGACAACAAAGTAAAAGCTCCTACATCCAAAGCTTCCAAGAAAAAATATTAATTGGTCCCAGGCCATGGAAGAGCTCAAAAAGAATTTTGAGAAGCAAGTAAGACAAGTAGAGGAAAAACTGGGAAAAGAAATGAGAGTGATGCAAGAAAATCATGAAAAACTAGTCAATAACTTGCTAAAGGAGACCCAAAAAAATACTGAAGAAAATAACACCTTAAAAAATAGCCTAACCCAAATAGCAAAAGAGGTCCAAAAAGCCAATGAGAAGAAGAATGCCTTAAAAGGCAGAATTGGCCAAATGGAAAAGGAAGTCCAAAAGCTCACTGAAGAAAATACTTCCTTAAAAATCAGAATGGAGCAAATGGAAACTAGTGACTTTATGAGAAATCAAAACATAAAACCAAACCAAAAGAATGAAAAAATAGAAAACAATGTGAAATATCTCATTAGAAAAACAACTGACCTGGAAAATAGATCCAGGAGAGATAATTTGAAAATTATTGCACTACCTGAAAGCCACAATCCAAAAAAAAAAAAAAAAGCCTAGACATCATCTTTCAAGAAATTATAATGTCCTAATATTCTAGAACCAGCAGGTAAAATATAAACTGAAAGAATCCACTGATCACCTCCTGAAAAAGGTCCCCAAAGGAAAACTCCTAGCAATATTGTAGCCAAATTCCAGAGTTCCCAAGTCAAGGAGAAAACATTACCAGTAGCCAGAAAGAAACAATTCAAGTATTGTGGAAACACAATCAGGATAACACAAGATTTAGCAGCTTCTACATTAAGGGATCAGAGTGCTTAGAATATAATATTCTGGAGGTCAAAGGAGATAGGATTACAACCAAGCATCACCTACCCAGCAAAATTGAGTATAATCCTTCAGGGGGGGAAATGGACATTCAGTGAAATAGAGGACTTTCAAGCACTCTTGATGAAAAGACCAGAGCTGAATAGAAAATTTGACTTTCAAATACAAGACTCAAGAGAAGGATGAAGAGGTAAACAGGAAAGAGAAATCATAGGAGACTTATTAAGGTTGAACTGTTTACATTCTTGCATGGAAAGATGATATTTGTAACTCATGAGACCTTTGTCAGTATTTGGGTAGTGGGAGGGAAAAAATTATATGTCTGTATATTTATAGATAGATAGACAGAGGACACAGGGTGAGTTGGAGATGCAGGGGTGATATCTGAAGAATAAAATTAAGGTGTGAGAGAGGGTTATACTGGGAGAAGGAGAAAAGGAGAGGTAGAATGGGGTAAATTATCTCACATAAAACAGACAAGAAAAGGCCTTTACAGTGGAGGGGAAGTGGGGGAAGGTGACAGGGAATGAGTGAATCTTATTCTCATTGGATTTGACTTGAGGAGAGAATAACATACACACTCAATTGGGTATGGAAATCTATCTTACCCTACAGGAAAATAGGGGGAAGGGGATAAGAGAACAAGGGGATAATAGAGGGGAGGGCAGATTGGGGGAGGGGGTAATCAGAAGCAAACACTTCTAAGGAGGGACAGGGTTAAAAGAAAATAGAATAAACAGGGGGCAGGATAGGATGAAGGGAAATATAGTTAGTTTTTCACAACATGACTACTATGGAAGTGTTTTGCATGACTGCACATGTATAACCTGTATAGAGTTGCTTGTCTTCTCAATGAGGGTGGGTCAGGAGGGAGGAAGGGAGAAAATTTGTAACCCAAAGTTTTAAAAATAAATGTTAAAAATTGTTTTCACATGCAACTGGGAAATAGGAAATGGGGTACAGAAATCTATCCTGCCCTACAGGAAAATAGAAGGGGAAGGGAAAAAGAGAAGGGGGGGTGGTGATAGAAAAGAGGGCAGATTAGGTAAAGACATATTCAGAATACATGCCATCCTGGGGTGGGGGGAGAGATGAGATGGGGAGAAAATTTGGAACTCAAAATCTTGTGGAAGTGAATGTTGAAAACTAAAAGTAAATTAATGGGAAAAAAAGAGAAAATAACTTTTGTTGTTGTTCAGTCAAGTCTAACTCTTTGTGACCCCATAGATATACTGTCCATGGGTTCTTCTTGGCAAAGATATTGGAATGATTTGCCATTTCCTTCTCCACTGGATTAAGGCAAACATAGGTTATGTGACTTGTCCAGGGTCACACAGAAAGTGTCTAAGGCCAGATTTGAACTCAGGTCTTCCTGACTCTAGCTCTATCTACTGAGCCATCCAACTGCCCCATGAAAATAACTAGTACATATAAAATAAATACAGTATAAATGAAAAGTAATCTCAGAGAGAAGGCACAAGACAGGGGAGGAGTCATGAAGATCAGGAAAACATCCTTCAAAACATGGGGTTTGAGCTGAGTTTTGAAGGAAGCTAGGAAAGCTAAGAAGTGGCGGGGGAAAAGGAGAGCCTTATACTCGTGGAGGGTAGTGAATGAAAAGGTGAGGAGCTGGAAGACAGAGTGTTATACTCAAGAAATAGTAAGCAGTCAGGTGTTGGAAGGGAGTAAGAAAGTAAGATGTATGAAAGCTAGAAAAGGGATGGAAGCTGGTTGCAAAGGACTTTAAATGCCGAAACAGAAAGAGAAAAGCATTTTATATATGATCTTGGAGGTGGTAGGGGAACCACTAAAATTCATTGAGAAGGGAACTGACATGATCAGATCTACAGATAAATGGAGAGTGGGTTGGAGTGGAGAAAATTTTGAGGTAGGGTGACCATCCAGCAAACTTTTATAATAATCCAGGTTTGTGACTATTGCACCAGAGTGGTGGATTGGCAGATATGTGAATGGAGAGAAAGGAAAGGGATATATTCAGGAAATGTCATGAAGATAAAAGTGACAAACTAATTAACGTACTGGATGTATGAGATGAGTAAGAATAAGAAGTTAAAGATTACATGAGTTTGTAAGTCTGAATGACTGGGATAATGGTGGTGCCCTTGATAAAAACAGGAAACTAAGGAAGAATTGAGAGTTTGGAGGGAAAGATAATGAATTATGTTGAGAAGCTGAGTTTGAGATTCATAACCAATCTGAGACTGGCACAAAGACAATGGTAAAGGAAGCTCACAGCCAGTATGTCAGAAGTGAGACTCGAACTCAGCTCCTCCTGATTCCTAGACCTGTCCTCTATTCACTTCATCACACTGCCTCTCTGTCGTAATTGCAAACTCTGTCTCAAGTCAACATCAAAAATAGACATCTTATTTGCTTTTACATTCCAAACAACATTTATTTCCATTTTGAACTTTGATATGAAATTTTATAAATATGTAAGCAAAGTTAAAAAAATAAGCAAAAAGAATGAATTTTTTATTAAAAGGAAATGCAGTTGAATAAAAACAGAATTTCTTCACTATAGTGTTGTCACAGAAGAAATTCAGCAATAACTGTAATTGATCTAAATGGTCATTTATGTATTCAACAAACATTTCTTATAAAATGTATCATATTATGCAGGGTGAATCATTGTTTTTCTTTCCAGCCTATAATATGTTGACTACAAGAAAAACATTTTTTAAAAAAGACATAATATAAATAAAACTGCGGTGATGGAAAAAATTTACTATGCATCACATGAATCCAGAAGCTGCCATTATAATATCAGCCAAAGCTGTATTATGCTGAAAGGAACTATGGGCAATAAACCAATATCATTAAGAAATGTATTTGTGCCAAATGCCTTAGCTTTCAAAATTCATAAAGAATTCATTATTTGAGCTTCAAGAAAACATTACCAAAATAGTGGCAGGTGACTTCAATATCCTTCTATAGTTTTGAATGTCAAACAGAAGATAAACAAAAGGGAAAATATAGAACTGAACAAATTTCTGGAGAAACCAGAGCTAAAAGACTTATGGAATAATTTATTTATATATCACAGTTTCTACCACTTTTTTACATCATTCTTTTGATTTTTCTTTCCTTATTTTTGAGTCATTATTTAATAATTTGGTTTTCACTTTTCTTATTTAGGTCAAGTTAAATAATTGCTTATCCATTTTGCAAGTCTTAAAATTTTTATATTATTTATTAGAATAATTTAAAATTTTTTCATGTTGTTTCTACCTTTTCAATTTTCAAAATTTATGTTTTTGTGGTTATTTGGGGCTTGTTGTTTTGTTGATTTTCCAGGTTTTTAATTATGTAATTAATTCATTAGCACTCCATCTTATATGTTAATAGAAGTGTTAAGAAATATGCATGTTCTAATAACTGTTTCAACTTCATAAGAAAAATTTTGGTATATTGTCACATTATCCTTCTCTTTAATGTAATTATTGTTTCTATAATTTGTTCTTATAACCACTCTTTCTTTAGAATGTCATTATTGAGTCACTATTTGGATATTCATCTTTTGCTCATGTTTCCCTTATTGATTATGCTTTTTCATTGGCATGCTCTGTAAAGGGTATATATTATATATTTGCCTTTCTGATCTTGGACAAGTCAATTAATCTCATCTATAAAATGAAAGATTGGAATAGATGACCTGAAAAGTACATTTGAATTCTAAATCATATGAATACAGATTAAAAATACATAAGATAATTTTAGGAGAGGGGGAGTACAAACATCTGGTAGAATCAGGATATGCTTTGAGTACACAAATGATCCTGAGTTGAGTCTTGATGAAAACTAAGGATTCCAAGAGGCAGAAGCTAGGAGAGAATTCATTCCAGGAACAGAGTGGGAGATAAAATGTCAGGTTCAGAGAAGAGAGAGCAGTCTAGTTTTGCTGAAATGTAAAGTGCATAAAAGGGCATAATAATGTGAAACAAATCCATCGTTAGACCACAGTTCCTACACATGCTACTGTGAGAAAATGTAGAACACCCTACCCCAGTGTGGTAAGGCAGAAACACGTTAAACATGGCACATCTGATAATGAACTTTCCCACTAGGTAGATGAGCTGGAACACAGACGCTGTCCCTTGGGTGAGCAATGGGCATCTACAGAGGAGGGTACTCTACTAGATCATACAAAGATTATCCTCCCCCTTCCTGCTCTTTGGAGACTCCTCAAAGCTGAAGGAACCTCAAGCTCCATAGGGGTCATCTTCACCTGACTCATTATGCATATGTGTATCACTGCTTAATTTAATGAGACTAACCAGGGAAGTTGCTCCTGCGCCTAGATTTGCTCTGACTGGGATACTTCCTATGGAGCTACACTGAGTTAGTCTAGCAGCTGGACGCTAGCCACTTGCTGTGTTATGCCTTAGTGATTTAAGAACCTTCAGTCTGAGATGATACACCCAACTTTTTATTGATACCTGTAGATTTGCACTTTGGAACAACAAAGAAATCCTCTTATTTTTCCTTTGATTCTCAGGTTGCAAACTTGGTTAACTGGAAGAATGAGGATGTCTTTACAGAAATAGGGAAGTTAGAAAGAGGGGTAAGGAAAGGTGATGAGTTCTGTTTTGGGACATGTTGAGTTTGATATGCCTATGGGTCATCCAATGGTAAATATTCAATAGATAACTAATGATGAAACAGTAGAATGTAAGAGAGAGACTAGGCTAGATATATAGAACCCATGGTACTTGAGATCGTTGAAAGTGTGTGTGTGTGTGTGTGTGTGTGTGTGTGTGTGTGTAGAAAAAGAAGAGATAAAGGCAAAGGACAGAGTTTTGGGGTACAACCACAGTAAGAGGGTAAGACATGGTTGATCATCAGTTCACCACCATCAGATAAACAGAAAATACAAGCCCTTCCCACAATATAAGTCACAGAGGTGCATATAAGTTCAAGGTTAGAATATCCTTCACGCACAGATGACTATATGCTTGGGTGAGAATGTCTGATAGTTATCCGGCAGTCATTTACTTATTCCATGCTGACTGTATAGTCCCCAAGTTGGAACAACATACCTGAACAGTGAGTTGGAAAAGCTTGAGTGGATAGAACATTGACACAAATCACCTAGGCCTAAGTGGAATGAGTTTTTCTTCCAGTTCACCAAGTATAAAAAAAAATCAACAAAAAACTCAAAAATCTCACCACCAGCCAGCCTAATCATCCCTCTCTATCTCCTGAAGCCAGGAGACAGAGTGGTAAAGTAGACCACAGCTAGCTAGCCCAGTAAATAGAGTGCTAGGCCCAGAGTCAGGAAGAACTGAGTTGAAATTTGGCTTCAGACACTTATTAGCTTCTGTCTGCCTCATTTTCCTCAATTATAAAGTGGGGATAATAACAGCACCTACCTCTCAGGGCTGTTGTGACAATCAAATGAGAAAATGTTTGTAAAGTGCTTAGCACAGTGACAGGCACAGAATAGAGTTTTTAGAGGCAGCTAGTGGTGCAGTAGCTAGAGCACTAAGCTTGGAGTCAGGAAAACCTGAGTTCCAACCTAGCCTCAAGACATTAACTGTGTGACTCTGGCCAAGTCACTTAACATGTTTGCTTCAGTTTCCTCAAATGCAAAATGGAGATGGTAATAGTGTCTACCTTGCAGGGTTGTTGTGAAGATCAAATGAAATAGTATTTATAAAAAAAAAAAACACTTAGTACAGTGCTTGGCATATAGTAATGCTAAATAAATGCTTATTCCCTTCTCAAGAACCCAAAATGTTTTTTAACAAGCTTTTGAAGTACTAAAGGCCTTCAGACTTCCCTTCCTCACTTTCCAGTCCCTAACTCATCTGAGGGTCCCAGGGAATCTCTATCTCTCCTGCCAATTGATGGTTACCATTGTGGCTTAAAAATGCCTATGTCACATTAATTACCTTTCATAAGTTTGGATCCCAACAAGTACCAGGTTGTTTGAAATGAAAGATGAATGTGGCCAAATCATCTCTATGGTTGTGGATTTGAGATACTTTTCATTTTTCCCTTTTTCCCCCAACAGGCCTTCTCCCCTATTCTTTTAACCTTCTCAAAGGGGACATGTAGAAGATGCCCTGCTTTGCTTCCAGGTGGGGAAATCATTGAAATGAAATTGTTCAGTTTCCATCTATTATGAACTCTTTACATTCTCCCTCAACTCTCCCCTTCATCTTGTCTATATTTATGATGTTACCCACTAAAGCACAATGGAAAGGATTTTTAATCATTTTAATTAATTTCTGCTATCCACTAAATGGATGTTTTAGAGCAACAAGAGGTGATGAATGATTTGTGGAAAATAAGGTAACTTTCTCCTGGAACAAGGGCAGACCAATTGCCAGGTTGCTAGCCCAAAAGGCTGTCAGCCCCCAGCCCCCACTATGCCAACCTCCCAAGAACAAAGCCAAGCATCTATGTGAGTCTATTTGAGGCATTTAATGTCCTTATAATCTCTTCCTGGTATCTCTTCCATGACCCAATCATCATCATCCACAACCTCCACACCATTATATCTCCCTGTCCAAATGAGCTCAGAATTATTTAGGTTGCAGAACTGGGACTGGAACCATAACAAAGACCAGCAAAAAGAAACTGCTGTTTTAAAGAAAAAAAAAAGAAATGTGTGTCTTGAAAATTATTTTGAAATGCAGGTACTTCAAAATGAGAATATTAAAAAGTTAAAAAGTAAATGACAGAAGTAAAAGCTACATATATATATATATATATATATATATATATATATATATATACATATAGCTTTTTTTTCCTGTGAAAGGGAGGGGATAAAGAACAATAGCTTCAGAGGATGGCAGGGTAAAGCAAAGGTGTTTTAAGTATGGGAGAAATTTAAGAATATTTTCAAGTACTAGAGAAAGTCAGCAAATTGGGAATGATTGAAGATTAAAGAGGAGATAATTGAAGCAACAATCTGCCAGAGGAAAGGAGACAAGATTATCCCAAGAATACAGGTGAAGGGGTTGGCAATGGTAAAGAGAAGAAGTACCTCTTCATCAGAGACTAAAATAAAGGAGAAGACAAAAGGTAATGATGCCAAGAAACCTTGAGATGTAGAGCAGAGGAAAACACTCAGAGAAGGCCTTCTATTTTCTGAGTAAAGGATGAGGCGAGGTCCTCTGCTGAGATGGAAAGGGGAATGGCATGAGGAGGGAGGCACTGGGAGAAAAGAAAAGATTTAGAAAAATTAGAGAAGAGTAAAAAGATTGCCTTGTAGTAATGAGGCCCCAGTTGAAATTAGTAAACATACATTTGTAGTGAACTCAGTTTAGTTGCCTGACTTCACTCAGTACCATTTAATAGCAAGTAAGTAGAAGTAGAAGAGGTGGTATGTTGGAAGTATTTTGGGGTTAGGGGAGGGCTTAGGGAGGGTTATAGAATGGCCTAGAAGAGCAATGAGGAACAAAGAGACTGGAGTTCAAGTGAGGATGGAGAATAGATTTAGGAGCAATGAATCACAGGTGAAGCTAGCTGGTTATAGTCAGATAAAGGCATTTCTGTATTCTAAGTTATGGACATGGAACACTTGTGAGTGATGGTGAAATCAAGGATGTGACCATCCCAATGAGTGACTGAGATGGAGTCAAGTTGTAGGTCATGTTTGCTGATGTGATTGATGATCTGAGAGGCCTGTAAATTCAGGGGAACTTAGCAAATATATTGAAGCTCCCTAACATAAGGTCAAGGGTTGAGGTAGACAGGAAAACTATAAGGTAAATATTAAATTCCTTAGTACAGGAGGGAAATAAACTAAAAGATGGCATATAACTGCTACCAGGATCTGGAGAAAGTGACAAATATGAATGGAGTAAACCTCAAAAAAAAGAGCTTTATGAATGATGACAGCAGAGAAAAGGTCTAGATATAGTGATGTAGAGAAATGAGCATGCCTATTTTTCCCCCTATTTCCCCCCCATTCAGGATGGGAAGGAGGGATGTTAGAGAAGAATGTTATAAGGTCCACACACTGGATATATCCTCTGGGGAAAAACTGGTCTCAATGAGTGCCAGAAAATGGCTTGACACAAGAAAAAACTTAACAATTAGAGTTTTCTAAAAGCAGAATGGACTTTCTGGTGAACTGCTGAATTTCCTATGATTGGAGAGCATCAAGCAGAGGGTGAATGACCTCCTGGAAGGGAAAAAATAGAAGAGTTTCATGTTTCTGACAAGATGACCTCTGAGATTCTTTTCAACTCTTGAATGCTATGATTTTATCCACTTTCAACACTCACGTATGAGTAGCCACAAATGTTAAAGAGGGGGAAAAATTATTTGAGGATAATCCAACCTTGCCCAAATCCTTTTGAGATTGTGGGTAAAGAAAAATATAGGCTGAAGAAAGTTCTGAAAGATTGGATTGAAAATAATGAGAATAAATGAATGGTTTTACCAATTCTTGAGAAAGCATTTCTCTTCACACAATCAGTTTTTATTATCAAGGATAAACATAAACAATTCATTTAGCATGATTGATGAAAGTTTATAAATGACTTTGAAATTTTCAGTAAGAATGGAAAAAGTCCTATTGTCACCATGAGAATCATCCTTATATTTCTTAGAAATAACTATAATCAAATTGCTCTCATGTTTCATACATAATGACCTGTTCCTATAATGGCTTGTACTTCAAACTTGAGCCCAGGTAAGAAACAGAAAATAGAGTAAAATATGAAATATAAAGTAAATCTGCATTTTTCAGATTTCTCTTAGGCCTTTGGATTATCTTTTTTAAAAATATTCTTAAATCCTAGGAGTTTTTTTCTCCTTCCTCATTTAGAGTTTCTACAAGGTCTTAGTGTATCCTGTACAGAGAGGAAATCAAAATAACATTTTGAAAATAAAACCTTGGAAAATATCAAAAGTTGCCCGCGGTTACAATATTCCATATCTCCATGGATGTTCACATTGAAAGTGATGTGTGATAGAATAGTTTGGGGGGGGGAAGAAAGGGGAAAAGATAAGGGTAATTTTAAAAACATTGGCAAGAATAACATGTGTTAGGTAAGTTGGTTTTTCCTCCAATCTCCAAAATATTTTTTCCAGATTTTCGTCTCTTCAAACAAAAGATGACTCTTAGAAGGAAAGAGAAATCTCTCATTTTAATTTTTAAAAATGCTTCCAAAATGTATATCCTTTATTTACCTAATTTTTTTCCCAATATCTGAATTCTTCCAGCATAAGATAGCTTTGACTCTTTTTGTTCCTCCTTGGAAATGTAGCAAAATGAAATCTTTATAGAGATCTTCATTAAAATGCCTTTCTCTTTAACAGTGGCCACATATAATAAAGCAGTCAATTCTATGGAAAATATTATAAAGAAACATCACTGTAGTTTAATGAATGTGCTTCCATAAGACAGATGGAATTGAACAGGCATTTATGGGGGACAATGTTGAAACTTTCAACTGCCTCAATAAAATTTTGATATTTGAGCATGAATGAGCTCATATTTTGTAGGTAATATCTAGTTTGAACAAAATCTTTTTTCTAACTTTAGGTCAATGAAAAATGTCATCTTGAATTATAATAATCTATTATTGTCATTTGCTGTTGAATATGATGAATTTAGAATGTCAAGCCAGGAAGTAATTAATTCTTCTGTGTCTTTTTAATGAATTATTGAGACACACAAAACTTAGCAGAGATTCTCTAGATAGCTTTTCAGTAAAATGATTGTAAAGGTATAGTAGGGGGTTGGACTTGAGTACTTGCCATGGAATTGAGCACTTTGGCTTCATAAGAGGGGGGTAAGAAGGGTGGCAGACTTCTCAGCAATGCAAAGATCTAAGACATCTCCAAAGATCTCAAGATGGAAAATGCTATTCACATCCAAAGAAAGAACTATGGAGTTTGAATGCAGATGAAAGCATACTCTTTGCTATTTTTTTCTTCCGTTTTGTTTTGTTTTCTCTTTCTGTTGGTTCCTCCTATTGGTTCTAATTCTTCCTTACAACATCACTAATGTGAAAATATGTTTAATAGGAATGTATATGTATAACCTGTATCAGATTGTATGCCATCTTGGGGAAGGAGGGGGAGAAAAATTTAAAACTCAAAAGCTTATGGAAGTGATTATTGATAAATCAAAAGAAATTAATAAAAAGAAAAAAGAAAAAGAAAAAAAGAAGGGTGGCAGAGCATAGCTTCAGTCATGGGCACTCATAAAGACCAGCCAAGAATTCTTGGTAATGCACATCCATTAGCCAGGATTCAGAGCATATATCTTTCCCCACAGAACCAAAGATGACATGCTCAACTACTTGGAAAGGGAACTACTTGGAAAGGGTTCAATTCCAATTCAAAACCAACAAATGAATGAGTAGTTTAGTAATATTAAAGAGAAAAATTAGACTGGTGAAATTTATTTGATCTGACCTTTTTTTTTTGACAATGAAGAGAGAATCATGCTACTATGATCGTGTTTATATGATACAAATCTCCCAATCAACCTGTTTTATTGTCTCAAACATTTTATTAATGCCCCATAGCCCCTCTACAAAACAAGTAAAGATATGATTTTTTTTTTACTCATATTTGTGTCTTCTACATCTTTGTGCCATCTACAATAGGAGTCTCCACTTCCTCTCCTCTCACTTTCTTCTTAACTCTCTACAGTCAGGCTTCCAATCTTAACATTCAACCAAAATTTCTCTCTCCAAAGTTACCAATGATCTCTTAATTGCCTAATCCAACGGCTTTTTCTCAGTCTTCATCCTTCTTGACCTTTCTGTAAACTTTAACATAGCCAATCACCACCTTCTTCTTGATACTCTCTTCTCTCCAAGTTTTTAGGACACTACTCTCTCCTGGTTCTCTTCATACCTATCTGACTATTCTTTCTTAGTCTCTTTGAAGAATCTTTATCCAGAATATGTCTGCTTGCTATGGATATCCCCCGGGGCTCTGTCTTAAGACTTTTTTTCTCTTCTCCATTTATATTATTTCACTTAGTTATCTCATCAGTTCCCATGGATTCAATTATCATCTGTATGTTAATGATTCTCAAATCTACTTATCCAGCCCTGACCTCTCTCTCCTGACTTCCAGTATGACATCTCCAAATGCCTATTTTGAACTGGATGTCCTGTAGACATTTTAAACTCATTATGTCCAAAACTGAACTCATTGTCTCTCCCTCCAAACCCTCTCCCTTTCCAAATCTCCCTATTACTGTTAAGGGTACCACCATCTTCAGTAGTTATCTAGGCTTGTAACTTAGATGTCATCCTCTACTCTTCACTCTCTTACCTCCTATATCCAACCTGTTGTCAAGGTCTGTCAATGTCACCTTTGCAAGATCTCTCAAATATGCCCTTTTCTCCTCTGATACTGCCACTGCCCTGGTACAGGCACTCATCTCTTCATACCTGGACTATTGCAATAACCTTCTGGCTGGTTTGCCTGCCACAAGTCTCTCCCAACTCTAGTCCATCCTCCAATTAATCACTAAAGTGACTATACTAAAGCAAGTGCAAGTCTGACCATGTCACACTCAATAAACTCCATTGGCTCCCCATCACCTCCAGGATCAAACATAAAATCCTCTGTTTGGCATGCAAATCTTTTCATAAGATACCTCCTCTCCTACTTTTCCAATCTGTTTATACCTTATGCTTTCCACATACTTTACAATCCAGTAACACTGACTTCCTTGCTATTCCCCAGACAAGACATTCTATCTCTCAGCTCCAATGACTAAAATGCTCTCCTTCCTTATCTTTGCCTCCTGGCTTCCCTGACTTCCTTCAAGTTCCAAGTAAAAGCCCACCTTCTACAAAAAGCCTTTCTCAATCCCTCTTAATTCCATTGCCTTCTCACTATTGATTATTTTCTATTTGTCCCACATATAGTTTGTTTGTACATAGTTATTTGCGTGTTGTCTCCTCCATTATACCAAGATCTCCTCAAAGACAGGTACTGATTTTTGCCTTTCTTTTTATTTCCAGTGCTTAACACAGTGCCCCATACAAAGTAGGTGCATAATAAATGTTTATTGACTATTCCTCAATGCTTAGTAAAACACTCTGCACGTAACAGGAACTCAAAAAAAGGTTGGATTGACATAAAATGAGCAAACTTTAGGAAGTAATACTATGACATTTTAGGAGAAAACTTTATAGATTTGGGAAAATCTGGCCTTGAAGACACCATAATAGGCATTTATAGTCACCCTCATCAAAAATGACCCTAAGATTCCAACAGCTCAATCTTCCCTTGTCAGGAACTCTTTGAAGTAGCTTTTGCCATCTCATCTATCATCATATCATCATTGTCATTCTTCCTTATCCTACTCCTCTTCCTCTTCTTTTCAGAAATAGTCTATAATTTTAAAAAGGCTACAAATGATGAAGCTCATGTTTTAAAATATAAAGGTGGATGGAAAAGTAAAAGAGTACTAGAATTATTTGAAAAATCACTGTTATATGTCATTTATGAAAACTATGGCAAGAAGGAGTTAAAAGTAATAAACACTGTTTTGGGAACTAGACAGAAAATGTATAGTACTTTCCAGAATGGAATGTCTGAAATGGGAACTATCCCTCAAAGATAAGGATTTTCTTTGCTTTGGGTAACAGAGAGCCAGTTCTCTCTTAGTTCAATCAGAAATGCCTGAAAAGAAGAAAGGAGAGAAGAACATGAAAGCATAAAATACAGGTGTGGAATTTAGAGCATTGTCACAGTTTACAAATATTGGCAAGAGTAGTGTCAGAACTTGGATAGTGGTCTCCACCATTCACTCTCAACTCTCTATGTAATGTCACCCCTAAAAAGAGTTGTGAATTAGAAAGCTGTAAATAGTAACTACTGTGATATTCCTTCATGAAATTTGGCCTTTTTTTCAGAATCCCAAAAGAAAGCACTATTTTTCTCTCTTAATAATAATAATAATAAAGGTTAAAACCAAGCACTCTTAGCAAACACTTGTTCCAGACCCTAATGTATAAGGCCTTTTTAGATTTTTAGAATTCAAACTTCTAAAGTTATGCTAAGAAATCCAATTTTTTAAACTGGTGACTGAAAATAAAAGAAAATTTAAAATGATTTCAGGCAACTCAGAACTAAACTTCTGACAGTAACTCAATAAATTTATCATTTTACAAAATCATTCTCAAATATATAAAAGTCCCAAAGGAAATTATAAAAGGCCAAAGACAAAGAGCTAATACAGTAAACAGAAATGTCACAATTAGGAGGAAAAAAAGATCTTAACAAGCTAGAATATTGGTCACACTGGAAAAAAATAAATTTAGTAGAGATAAATGTAGAGTTCAAAAAATTTTAAATGGATATCATACAGAAGACAATAATAGGGGATATAATGGGTGCAATATGTAACCAAACAGAAGCTTGAAAGAACGGCAGTAAGAAAAGATATTATCAGAGAAATATAAGAAAGTAAGAAATGGGGTTGATGCATGGTGAGGTTGAGGGATGACAGGCAGCACTAGCATTTCACTAGTATCCTTGTGATTTCAAAAGAATGAAAAGAAGGCCTCTAGTATAATGGATGGATCCTCCATGTGAAGTTATTGGAGGACATGAACAAAAGTCACACAGGATGGGCAAGTATATATGGGCTGTGATGTGAAACTTTGGAGGCCATATCCAAATTGGTGATAACATAGTTTCATTTAAGGACTCAGATTGAGTAGATACAAAATTTTACACTGAGGTTCAAAAAATCAACTTTAAAAGTCCAAAATAAGAAATGCACAGCTAGATAACTTATATCAAAAAAAAAAAACGGAACTGTTAGTGGGCTACATACTCAATATGCACCACATGTGATATAGCAATCAAGAAAGCTAATGCAATCTGAAACTGCATTAAGAGAGACATAAATTTCCACAGATAAGGAGATGATTGTTTTAGTGTCCTTCTCTCATTATACCACATAAGGAGCAATGTGTTCAGTTCTGGGTGTCACATTTTAGAAAGAACATGGATAAGATGCAGGACATCCAGAGGAGGGCAACCAGGATAGTGAAGGAACTTGAGTTCATGCCATATGAATATTGGTGGAAGAATTGGGGATTGTTGATCAGAAGATGATAAGACTCAGGACACAAAAAGTATGTTCAGATATTTGAAGGATTCTCTCCCTTTAGGGGAATTAGATTTTGTTTTGCCCCAGAAGACAAAACTAAGAACAATAGGTAAAAATTGCAAAAAAACAAATGTGGGCTTATGTAAGGAAATATTTTCTCACAAGTAAAGCCACATAAAAGCACAAGGGGGTATGTCAGGGAATAATGTGTTCCTCCTTCCTGGAGGTTTTCAAGTAAAATCTATGTGACCACTTGGGGATGTTGAAGTGAGGCTTCTTGCTCAGGTATGTGTTGGACTAGAATGGTCTCTGCGGTCCCATCTAAATATGAAATTCTGACATTCTGTCAGATTCATTTATGGGTGGATATGCATTTCTTTTGTCTAGCACACTCACACAGGTACACAAAATTCAGGGTCTGGAGTCCTCTGGCAACCCTATTATTTTTTTGGCAATCTTATTCTAATTTAATTTCCAGAATACTTTGATGATTTTAAAGATTAGGTTTTAAAAATTCACCAGAAATGTCAACAATAACTAGATAACTAGACTTTCTTCTATTTGAAAGTAGCTTCTTTCTAATTCCTTTAATATTAACTCTTTAAAGTCAATTTTTCAGGCAAGCATCAAATCTAGGACAGTGTAACACATATAGTCTAGAAATGAAAGCAAATAGCTGTTACGCTGGGATAAAAGGATATAACACCCCAGTGGTGGCACAAGGATACATAGTGAGTATAGCTTCCAAAGATCTTCCTCCTTCCCACTCAGTTGAGGCAACTGCAAGAAGGGAAGGGTTCTATCAGAATCTGAGATGCTAACAAAAAGTAGATAGGGTGGCCCTTTTGTGCCCCTTGAAGGCTCCCCACTATCAGATGAGATGACCCTGATTCATTTTAGATCATTTCCCTGCAGGAGATTGCTTTGCATGTGCTGGCTGCATTATGTTTGTTGTTTTACTTCCGTAGCCAAACACCTCTTAGCTTATTACAGTCAGTGATTGGATTCTTTGGGAGCCAGAGAGAAGGAATCTTTTTTAAATTTACTTTTCGGTGGCTTTGTAGAAAATATGATTTTTATGGTAGTAGTATAGTATAAATGTAAAGAGTCAGAAGACCCAGGTTATAGGCTCAGCCCTAGCAAGTGCCACCTATCTGTATGCCATTGGGTGAGTCTTTAGCATAAATTTAGTACCAATGCTGCTAGGTGCTTGGGGACACAAAGTTGAATAAAATATAGCCCCTGCCCTTCATGAGTTTATACACTAGCAAACATTTAATTTATCTGAACCTCAATGTCTTCACCTTTAAAATGGGAATAATACTACCTTTACCTACGTTACAAAGTCTGCATGAAGATGAATAAAATAATGTATATGAAAGCCTTTTGAAAAATACAAAGTACTATGCAAATGTAAAGAATTATTACTATTTGTATGTCTATAGATCTTGTACCTATTATGAGATCTAACTCTTTCCTAAAAAAAATCCAGGAAGACATATGAATTATGATTCCACAACCTGAATTAACACTAAATGTTCATTATACTACTGAGTCATGCCTTTGTAGGGGTGGGGAACAGGGAGAGATCTGTTATTTTTTTATCATGACCTTCATTCCTACTGACAGGTTGGACTGTCACATTTCATAACCATCCAGATGAAATCAAAATGCAGATCATGATGGGATGCCATGACTTACTCCCAGTGAAACTTGGCTATACCTAAGACTCACTAGTCTTAAATTCACTAATGGGTTTTCATTAAATGATAAATAAAAATAATGGACAAATGGCATTGAAATCTTCTTGAGAGATTGAGGAAAAGGTAGCCTCTTCAGAAGAGCTAAGCTTTCCCTTGAAACATAACAAGAGGTTGCCAGGTTCTAGAGAGAATAAATAAAATGGGATGATATTCATTTTTCATTCACAGTAAAATATTGATGAAGTACCCTTGTCAAGATCTATTTGGCCAACAGCACAATGCACCTTGAATTACTGTCTTTTATGTTTCTGGACACAAAGAACATCATCTTTCAAGATGCTCCAAAATAATAGGTGTAGTGAAACAAGAATATTGAATTTTGGTTTATTACAATACACTTGGTAATAAAACTGTCATTCCTGCATTTACACAATTTTGTGGAATGGTACAAACTCTGATAAAGGTCAGTGCACTTTCATATTCATCTTTACATTTTTACTGACCATTTCTTCTCATTTTCCATTTAATTTTGCAAATATTTTAGTGTCAACAATGTATAAGTTCTTTTTTTTTTTCAGAATCCTTTAGCTCCATCATGGTTGAATTTGGACTCCAGTACTTTGTATCCCAAAGAAATATAAGGATGGCCCTCACCTTAAAGGCATTTGTTTACTAAAAGGGAAAGTACAATTCATTTAATTTATTGGTCATGTAAATGTAAATACTATTCAATTGCTGTTAGAGTGGATGATGAATTTTGTATCCAAAGAAATCTTTTTCCACTGGTGATAAGAAAAGACTGAGTAATTCACATTCTGACTTCCTTCCCTTTAGAGATAATCTTACACAAATAATTCCCATGATGCTTTATAGAAACCACAAGAAGGGCAGTCAAAACTACAATTCAAGAGGTTAGTAAGGGCTCTAATCGCTTTCAAATACATGGATTTTGATAATTACATTCATGAAAAACATATGAAGAAGAAGCAGAAAGGGACCATACACTTAAGATTAAATCAAATATGTCAATTATTCTTGTAGGATTTAATTGGTTTGAAAACGCAAAAAGGTTAATTGGTGAGCTGGCAAACTTTCATACTTTAGTATTACTAATGAAAAATCAGAAGAAGGAAAAAAGGGTCAAGTGCTAATGTTGCATAGTATCTTAGAGCTAGAACTGGAAGGGACCTTAAAAGTCATCTAGTCCATTGCCCTTATTTTACAAATGAGGAAATTGAGACCCCTGGGAGAGCAGTATCAGAGACAAGACTTGAATCCAGGTTTTCTGACCCCAGACCAAGTGTTCTTTTCATTGTAGCATTTTGTCCCAGTAAGTCAAGAGACAAGGAGGTTCTATAAGGTAACACATTTGAATATTCCAGGGAGGGATTTAGAATAAATCAGACCAATATAATAACTTGACAGCATCACGACCTAATGAAAGTAAGAATTTTGTATCTCGTACAAATGTCTCCTTTTCTGTCATCAGGCAAAACAGCTAACCAGTAGCACCATGTACGTTATCAAAGAAATGTTCTAGAACTCAAGGGGCTTCTACAGGATGGGCACCATATCACTTCAATTCACTTTAACTCCTTACCCAGTTCCATGTTCAAGTGGCTTTTTCATAAGTGTTTCTGGATAATAGTAATAGTCCTAGAATCATAGGGTCATGATATTTAGCACAGGAAGAAACCCAAGATTTCACCTATTTCAATAGCCTCATTTTATAGATCAAGAAATTAAGGCCCAAAGCTTTCCTGCTGGGCAGTATTATGTTTTCTATTTTGAAAGCATTCCCTGAACTATAAAACTAAGTTTAAAAAAATCTTTTTTTTAATGAAATTAGCGTATCAACCCCCAACCAAGTCTATAAATGTTATGGCTATATATTGGCAATGCAGTCCATAGAAGGCAAATAAACAAACAAATGTGTGCACACACACACACACACACACACACACACGCACACACGTATGTATATACATACATACATGACTCATAACAATCCTGTGAGCTAAGCAATACAAATATTACTATCCTAATTTATAAATGTGGTGACTAAATTTATAAATGAGGTAACTAAAGAGAGAGACTTAATGACTTCCCCAAGTTTATGATAATAGATGTTAGGAATACTGGACCTTCACCAACCTGGTCTTTGCTCAGACATCCTCTTAACACTTCATCTACCTTTTCTCTGGTTTGAAAGGAACTCGAAAGGAACCCTAGATATATCTACATGACACAATACAAAACAATTTGATTTTTCTTCACATTTCACTGAATGAGTTTTTTATCTATTCGGTTGATTAGTTATTTTGTTGGTTACCCAGGTGACTCAGACTGCCACATTGACTGAAAAGTGAAAAAATTTAGTCCATTAACCCCTTGCTTTGTCAATATACTCTAGAGCAGTTTCATTGGGTTCTAATTAAATTGTCAGTTGATAAACTTCTGTCAGTTGATAAATATTTTTCAATTGCTATGTTAAATGCTAGGTATCCAAAGAAAGGAAAAAAAGTCTCTGTTCTCAAGGATCTTAAAATCTAATGGGGGGGAGGGAGGAGAACAACATGTAAGCAATTATGCACAAAATAATGGAAATAACGAATGGAGGGAAAGCACTAGAATTAAGGGAGATCAGGAAAGCCTTCCTGTAGAAGCTGGGATTTTAACTGAGACTTGAAGGAAACCAGGGGAACTAAGAAGCAGAGATAAGGAGGGAAAGAATTCCAGGCATGAAGGGCAACCAGTGAAAATGCCCAGAGTTGGGAAATGGAGTGTCTTGGTCAAGGTACAGAAAGAAGGTCAGTGTCACTAAATCACAGAACATGGGGGAGTGGGGGTGGGGGTGAAAGAAGAATGGAAAGGAGGGTGGTGGAGGGTGGTGGGGGGTGGTGGGGGGTGGAGGGGGGTGGAGTGGAGGCCAGGTTATGAAAGACTTTGAAGGCCAAATAGAGGGTTTTATATTTGATGCTGGAGGTGATAGGGAACCACTGGAGTTTATTGAATAAAGGATGGGTAACAGGATCAGACTAGTGCTTTAGGAAGATCCATTTAACAACAGAGTGGAAAATGGATTAGAGTAAGGAGAGACTTGTGGTTAGGAGACCATCCAATAGCCTGTTACATTAGGTTACATCAGGTGTGAAGTGATGAGGGCCTACAACAGAGGGGTGGCAGTAGCAGAGAAGAGAAGGACGCATGTGTGAGTGATGTTATGGGGATAAAAATTAAGTGAATGGGCATTACATTAACATAGTAGTTGTATAAATTTTTCCTGATTGGGCATTTCTTATCTTTTACTTTATGTGAAAGTATTTTCATATATTAATCTTGTGAGAATGATCCTTGAATACAAGATACAAGCTAAATCTTTTAAAATTAGTATGAACTAATTAACAGTTAATAATTGTCCCTAAAGAACCTTGTATGCAAAACCTCAAGAGAAAAAAAATCTTGTAAATTTTCACAATGTATTTGGAAGAGGTCAATGTTATCATCCCCAATTTTTGTATTCAATTTGATTCAAAAAATTTTTCTTAAGTACCTACTATGTACAAAGCCCTGGCAATGCAAAAAAATAAATGAAATATTCCTTGCCTTCAAGGAGCTTACCTTCCACTGGGGAGATTCAGTATGTGCACTATTAATAATGCAAAAAAATATACAAAGTAAATATAAAGTAAGTACATGAGATGGAAGGAGAGCATTAATACCTGGGGAATTTAGTAAACTACTTGGGATAAGAGGTGGCACCTGAGATAAGCCTTAAAGAAAACTAGAGATCCCAAAAGGTAGAAGAGAGGAGAAAGAGTACTCCAAGCATGGGGGTAGCCTTTACAAAGACATGGAGGTAGGAGGCAGAATGTTGTGCCAATGAAGATCAAGTAGACCAATTTGGCAGAATGGGAGGCAAAAGAATTAGAATAAATCTAGAAAGAGAGGTTTGAACTGGCTTATGAAGGGCTGTAAGTGCAAAATAAAAAAAAAGTTTTATTTTCTGCTAGAGATAATGGGGGGTGTTTAGGTGGCACAGTGGATGGAGCACCAGCCCCGGAGTCAGGAGGACCTGAGTTCAAATCCAGCTTCAGACACTTACTAGCTATGTGACCCTGGTCAAGTCTCTTAACCCCTATTGCCTCCAAATGTAATAACAAAAATAATAGAGGTAATGAGGAGTCATCGAAGCTTCTTTGGGAGTCAGAAGGATCAGTGACACAGCCAGACCTGTGTTTTAGGAATATCAATTTGGCAAGTACATACGGAATGGTAAGGGGGAGAGACTTGAGACAAGGAGACTGATAAGGAGGCTATTATAATAGTCCAAGTAGAAGGGAGGGAAGTCTGGTGGCTATGTGAGTACAGAGGAGACAGATGTGAAAGGTTCTGTGGAGGTAAGATTGACTTGATTTGGCCACTGATGAAATAAGGGGAGAAGAGGGAAGATGAAGAGTCAAGGATATCTCTAGGATAGTGAACCTGGATGACTAAAAGGATTTTGGTACCCTCAACAAAAATAGAGATGTTGGGAGGGGTAGGTTTTAGGGTTGTTGTTCAGTCATTCAGTCATGTCCAATTCTTCATGACCCCATGGACCATAGCATACCAGTCCCTTCTATCTTCCACTATCTCTCAAAATCTGTCCAAGTTCATGTATATTGTTTCCATGACAGTATCTATTCATCTCATCCTCTGCCATCTTCTTTTTCCTTTTGTCTTCAATCTTTCCCAACAAGGGTCTTTTCCACTGAGTTCCATCTTCTTACTATGTGGTCAAAGTATTTAAGTTTCACCTTCCATACTTGACCTTCCAGTGAAGAGCCTGAGTTACTTTCTTTAAGTATTGACTGATTTGATCTCCTTGATGTCCAAGGGACTCTCAAAAGTTTTCTCCAGCACTATAATCCAAAAGAATCAATTCTGCAGCACTCAGCTTTCTTTATAATCCAACTCTCACAGCAATTACTACTAGAAAAAAACACAGCTTTGACTGCATAGACCTTTATCAGCAAGGTGATGTCTCTGCTTTTCAGTATGCTGTCCAGATTTGCCATAGCTCTCCTTGTAAGGAACAAGGGTCTTTTAATTTCATGGCTCCAACACCATCTGCAGTGATCTTTGAGCCCAAGAAATGTAAAATCTGACACCGCTTTCACTTCTTCTCTTACTTACCTGTAAGTGAAGGGACCAGTTGCTAAGATCTTAGTTTTTTGTTGCTGTTGTTGTTTGGGTGTTTTTTATGTTAAGCTTTGAGTAAGCTTTTATACCATTTGGGGTTTTCTTGACAAAAATGCTAGATTGGTTTGCCGTTTCCTTCTCCAGCTCATTTTACATATAAGGAAACTGAGGTAAACAGGGTTAAGTGACTTGTCCAGGGTTACACAACTAGTAAATGTCTGAGGTTGAATTTGAACTCAGGAAGTTGAGCCTTCTTGACTTCAGGCCTGGTTCTCTATCTACTGTACCACTTAACTGCCCTAGGTTTTAGGAAGAGGATGACAATCTCAGTTTTGGATAAGTTGAGTTTGAGTTGCCTATGGGATTCCATTTGGAAATGTACTGCAGAGTTGATAATGTATTTCTGGAGCTCAAGTGAAACACAACAGCTAGATGGGTAGAGGTAGGTGTCGTCAGGATAATAACTGAACCTATGGGCATTGTTGAGATCACTGAGAGAGTGTAGAAAAATGGAAGAGGCAGATTCCTGAGCTATGCCAATGAATGATGGTTAAGACATGGATGATGAGCTAAAAAAGGAAAGTGAGGAGGAGGAGAAGGAGGAGTAACACAGATAGGAAGAGAGTCAGGAGAGAACAGTGTCCCAGAAACCCAGGGAAGATTCAGGAGTATTCAGGAGGAGGTAAACTTAGAGAGACTGTTTCAGTTGAGTGGTGGGTCAGAAACCAAATTGCAAAGGGATGAGAAATGAAAGAATTGAGAGGAAATTGAGTCAATAAACAGACAACTTTTTCTTAGAAGTCTAACAAGAAAAAGAAGAGAAATATAGGACAATGATTGTGAGGCCAAATAAAGATGTTTTTAAGGATAAGGAGGTCTGCCTGTGTTTGTAGGCAGCACAGAGGCAGCCAGTGGATAAAGAGAGATTGAAGTTTAAAGAGAGGAGATGATCAAAGGGAAAAACTCCAGGAGGAGTTGGGAGGTGGTGGGACCTCTACACAAAACTTAAATACATTCCTGCTGATTTGTTACATTTTGTTTTCCTAAAATTGTTCTAAAATTCACAATGATTTTCTTTTTTTATGAATCACAAAAGTCCTAAACTCATTTTATCTACTAAGTCATTCCATTGACCTGACTGGAAACTCCCACAGTTGGAAGCAGAAGGGTTGACCTTGGCAAGGAAAAGGACAACCTCTTCTTCAGAGAATGGTGTAAAGGAGAAGAAAATGGGGATAAAGTGGAAGAGATTGAAAGTACAGAATTGGAATTAAGAAGGAGGTACAATGGATGGTTTCTATTTTCTTGGTAAAGTAAGAGAGGGGTTTTCTGCAGAAAGAAGTGAGCCAGAGGTGGTATAGGTGACTTAAGAAGAGAAGAGAAGGTTTGGAGCAGTCACTATGAGGAATACAATTGTATGGATATCTGACATCAAAGAACATAGATGTTTTTAGCAGTGGACAATCTCAGGATCTTTTGCCTTCAGAAACCCTGTGCCTTTACCTAGATAGACACTTTGTTTTCCCTTACCTATTTATAGTTCTTCTGAGGCCATGTTAGTGAATAACCATTAGCATTGGCTTTTGCATCTCCTCCTCTTTCTCCTGTTTCTCACCAATCTTTACAATCCATATAATCAAAATGAATGGACATATCCAGGTAGCTGCTACTAAGGATACAAGAAAATTACAGAAAGACTCCCTTGACCTTCTTCCTCCCTGAGATCTTCTGAGTTTCACTCTTTTCCATAAGGACCCATGGAATGAATTCTCCCAAGATGCTCAAGAAACTAACACATTCTTCAAATGTTACAAGTTAATAATGAGCAGCATCTACAAGCCAACTGAGTTGGAAAGAGAAACTAGACTGGATCACCTTTGAGAAATTGTGCAGTTCTTTCAACGAGAATAGGCTCATAGGTTAAAGCTGGAAAAGACCAGTTAGCATATGAAAGGCACTCTCTTGATTTTAATAGATGAGAAAACTTAGGCCCAGAGAGGTTAAGTAATTTCCCTAAGATCATATAGGTAGAGAAAGAAGCAGGATTTGAATTCAGGTCCTCTGACTCCAAATCTAGCGTTCTTTCCATTGTATTCTAATTCTAGCTCACTGCAGCAAAAGGCCAACTCTGCAACAGCAAGAATTTCCCACATGATGCTATACAGTTGTGAATGAATCTGCAGGTGTCCCAAAGGGCAAAGGTAACACATGGTGGACATAAGAAGGCTGTAGAACATCACATGATTAGGTAGCCTGGGCATATAACCAAAATTCTAGACTCACACAACCTCTGTTCTTGCCTCTTTCATAGTGAATGACTTCCTCAAATTAATATAATGTTCTTCCTTGCCAACTTAGAGTAAGTCAGTCAATAAGCACTTATTAAGTGCTTACTGAGTACCTTTGACTTATGATCTCATCTTGGGTTTCCCCTGGGAAAATCAGACTTTGGCTCATGTCTAAGTCTCCATTAAAAAAAAAACTAAGGGCCTATGACTCCAGTGAAAGCACTGGGACAAATAAGACATGGAATATAGGACAGAATTTATTAACACAATCAAAAAAGAAAATGCAAAAAACTAACACCCAAGGCCATAATGAGTCAAGACAATTTTCCTCTAGGGGGCATGCAGCACCTATTTGGTCCTCCAAGTCAATTACACTGGGTGTGTCACCATCCCCAACCTCCACCCTCTACCCTCTACCCCAAATGGGGAAAAGAATTGGAATTGCTAGCAGGCCAATAAACCCCCCCTGCCCCACCCCCACCCCCGCCATTCCAGTAAGGACCACCTTCCCTTGTAGTTATATCATCCCTTAAATTTATACTTCTACCCTGAGTGACCCCCAATACACAACAGACTGGAAGAATTTTCGTAAGTTCCCAGCATCTCCTAAACATATATGGTCCCCCACACTTATAGTACCACCCTCAAGTTGACGTCCCCCACCAGAGAACATAAAACACATAGGATCTCTAGAGAATTGATTCTTTCCCCTGGACTTGCACAAGCCACAAAGCACACTGTAGTAATGAATGGTCATTTTCAAGTTTGCTACTCTTCATCATGGCTCTGTAATACATTGCTTCTGATTTCTAGTCCCCATAGGTTCTGATTTGAACATGGTCCTTGCCTTGCTCCAAGAACCCCTCTATAATATCACTGCTACCATTTTACTGCCAGCTCGACCTAAGACATTTTTATCACTCACCACTGCATCTATCTGTCCCCATCTCTGTCAGTGTGGTTCTCTGGAGGTACAATGCAGCTAGGTGAGCCAGCCTCCCAGGAACAAGAAAAGGGATATAGTCTGTCAGTGATATAATCAGAGTCCACAGGTGGAAAGTCCAAATCTACCCCCAAGAGAAAGACAACTAGTTGGCACAATGAATAGAGTGCTGGGCTAGTAGTCAGGACTACCCAAGTTCAAATCCTACCTCAGATGCTTACCAACTGTGTGAATCTGGGCAATGTAAAACAGGGATAATCATAGCACCTACCTCCCAGGATTATTGTGAGGATCAAACGAGATATTTGTAAAGCGCACAGTGCCTGGCACCTAATAGGTACTTAATAAATACTTGTTTTCTTCATTCTAAGATGTTAAAAAAAAATCCAAAGGAGGGACCCAAGACACTGAATACTTTCCTAACCATTTACAAAAAGGTCTACTCCATGGAAGGAGTACTCACATTTATGAGATAACAAATCTGTTTAAACCAGGGATTCTTAACTGTTCTGAATGTCATGGACTCCTTCGGCAGACTGGAGAGGTCTACAGACCTCTTCTCAGGATATTGTGCTTAAATGCATTAAAAAAAATACATGACTACAAAGTGAACCAATTGTACTGAAATACAATTATTGAAATATTTCTAAAAATAAGTGTAAACTCCCCAGGTTAAGAATCCCTGGTCTAATCAATCTAAGCAAGATAAATGCTAAATGACACAGTGGCTCACTTTGGAATGTTAATCCAAA
>NW_020954590.1:2981265-3326639 GCF_900497805.2 Vombatus ursinus
AATGAGGAAAAACAATATGCAAAAGGGAGCTGAAAAGCAGGGCAGGGGAAAGGTAGACACATATGGGGCAAGTCTGGAGAATGAAAGCCAGGTATCTCCCTGAGAGGGAAATTCTAAGAAGAGCCATCCAATAAGAAGGGGCTGAGGGACTGAGGAGCTGAGGTGAATTACAGAGCTGAAGTGACCTTCTAGAATGAAAAGTTTTCTGGGGCATTATGGAGTCCAGATAATATCCTGGTGAAAAATGAAGAAACAAACTAGTCCTCTCTCTTGCATAAAGCAGGGGTGGGATAATCACTTTGGGGGGATCAGATAGAATGAATTCTTAAATATAAGCTGGGACATCAGAGGTCTCTTCCAAGTCATGAATTCTGTGCCTCTAAAGGAGGAAAAGAATTCCTAGACAGAATTATGGTGAAAGCAACATATCTACCCTTGCTCGTGAAGTGTCATCCTCTGAGGCAGCTCACTGGCATTGTCAGGATTGTTATAAACAATTGTGGACGAAATTTATCTTAAGAATCTAGCACATTTTCAAAGCTTCTGTTTTCAACAGTTGTCATAGTATTTATAGAATATGTTTATATTAATGTGATTATAGTTATTGTCACTAATAATTATGTCTGGTCTAAAATTATTTTCACTTGAGAAAGGAATAATTTATTTTTAACAGGGTCTAAGGGTATAATTGATATAGAGTACTCCATATTAGCAATGTCTAAATATTCATGACAATATTATACTCTGCTACTTTTTCAGTTCAAATAAATCATTATAAAGTAAGTTTTACATTCTGAAAGTACCTCAAACAAGGCATTTGAAAGGTCAGGATGTAGGTATTAGCTAAGGCTTAAGAAAAATCCAGTGCATTTTTCTTACAGTTAAGAATTGGAAACAAAGTAGATTCCCATTGATTAGGGAATGGCTAAACAAAGTATGTTTCATGAATGTAATGGAATATAACAGTGTTAATATTTTCTCAGTTTCTCCAAGAAAGTTTGCTAGATAGAGTTCCCTTTGAGGAGAAGCTAATTAAGCCCTTCAAGATTCTGCCTCACATAAAGCAGTAGGCTAGCATAACAAATTTTGATTCTTCTATAGACTAGGCTCTCAAGCAAACAGGCCTCTAAATATTTCCTTGTTCCTAGTCCTCTCAAATCTCTGTTGAAAAGCTAATATATTGACCATCTCTCTCTGTGTCTCTGTCTCTGTCTGTCTCTGTCTCTCTCTGTCTCTGTCTCTCTGTTTCTGTCTCTCTCTCTCTCTCTCTCTCTCTCCTTCCTACCCCCACCCCATAACATAACTGGTTAAGCTAAAGCAACCTGCAGTTACTTTAAACAAGGATTTTTCATCTTGCTTGTGTCAAGGACCCATTTGGCAGTTTGGTGAAGCCTTATTCTCAAAATAAGGTTTTTAAATTAATAAAATGAAATACAAAGGATTACAAAGGAAACCAATTACATTGAAATACAGTTATCAAAATCTTTTTAAAAAATAAAAATAAATTCATAATCCCCAGGTTAAGAATCCTTGTTAGACCCACAAAGAGATTTTTCCTGTAAAAAAGTCAGTCATGAACAGCTATTACATAATACAGCTACCTCAAAAGGAATTATCAGCCTAATATTGTTTGGAAAACCATGAGAGAGGCACAGAGGCACAAAGAACTCATTTCTTAATAGGGTCTATCCCCAGAGCAGTTCAGGTGTGTAGTGCCAAATAAATTGGTCCATTTCAGTGATTCTATTCTAGTAGCTACCAATTGAATCAATTGCCCCAAGGTTTAAGAATGATAGAAAGACTCTGTTTGCATGTGCTAATATTTCAGGTTTCTAGAAAATAAAACTATGGGTACCTAGAAGATATAATCATCTTAGAGCCTTTGTCACACATTTATTTATCACCTACAAAGCCCAAGTTAATGCATGATTGGACAAAGGCATTTTACTTTTCCTAATTGTTTCCATCATAGTTTGGTAGCTACAGGGAAATAATCTTTCAGTACCACAGGCTTCCCTGAACACAACAAAGCAATTCTGTTGCTAGATGATTTTAGATCTTATCTCGATGGAGCAAAGTTAGTTTTTGGTTAATATTTTGACCATCTTTTTTGCTTGCTAGTATTACATCACTGACTCAGCTTTTAGGCCATGGTAACATTAAGAATATGAAATGTTATTATAAAAGGAATTTCATGAGATAGGCTATCCAAAACTGAGCATATGGCGTTCAATTTTCATATGACATTAGAGATATGAACTTTAGTGTTGTTTTTTACCTGAAATTCTTTTAAAGTCAAGAATTAGAAAGAGCACAGAGAAAATTGTAACCTGTCATTGTGATGGAGAAGAATTTATAAGCTTTCTAGTTGTCTCCTCCCTCAAACTATTGTAGCAGAAATGTTTGCAACAATGAGTGCTTTATACTCTGTCCAAAAAATGAATACTAGAGGGACAGAAGGGTAGATCAAAACTGAAACAATCCTTGCCCTCAAAGAACTTACCTCTCATCTAGGGAAAATGAGATAGATATACAAATAACTACATAACCCAAGATAGGTTTTAGATATGATCTGTATTCGTGTCAGGATCTGAGGCCATTGCCAGTCTTCCTGATATCTTGCCATTGGATTCTGGTGACTCTAGAGGAGAGACTGAGGCTGATGACATTGCCCTTGAACTGTGACCCAGATCACAGATCTCTTTGTAATCTCCTATATTATCTTGGGCTGAAAGAATGTCTCACTCTGACTTTTTGTTGGCTCTGCCACTTCAGAAACTGGTTTGAGGTGTTATTTTAAAGTTATTTAGAGGGGAATGTTGGGAGAGCTCAGCTGAGTGCTTCTCTACTCTGCCATATTGGCTCTCTCCGTGGAAGTCTAAATGGCATAGTTGAAAAAATACCAGTCAGAAAGCACTGAATTCAAATACTTCCATAATTACTTTGGAGTTGTATCATCCTAAACAGAACACTTAGCCTTTCCTATCCTCACTTTCCTCAGATATAAAATGGGGAAAATAATAACACTTCATAGGGTTATGGTAAGGAGCAAATGAAATTATATATATATATATGTATATATATATATATACACATATGTGTGTGTTTTATGTATATGTATGTAAAGTGTTTTATAAACCTTAAAGCTCTATATACAAGCTATATATTACATATGTTCTACAATCTATTTTAACCTGACTGTACAACCTTTCCCTAGCAGATTAATTACTAGGCCTCTTGTCCCTTTGTAAGTTCTTTACACACATGTCAAACAAGAACAGAGGGCAAAGTAGAGAGGAAGGGACAGAAGACACATGATAGGACATATATAATTTAAGAATTATAGTCATAAATGAGGCTCAGGAAATAGGATACAGGTATCAGGAATGTTGATGGATGATTAACCTTATAAAGGAAGAAGGACACCTCTTACCCTTGAGACATGAGGGAAGAAAGGTCATTAAAATATAGGGAGAAACTTTGAAATCACAAAGGAACTCACCTTGAATGGATTCAATTGCCTTAGGAAAGAAAATGAGGTCATCTATACAAAGTGAAAGATTGGGGGATTGAAAATAATTGAAATACAAGAGAAAAAGGGATTGCTAAGTAGTAGTGAAACACCATTTGATTTTAGAGAATGTGAATTTGTAGTGAATCCAATCAACATGGTCTCAAAACTTTCTCTATTGGTGTTCAGTATTGTGAGAGTAGGAACAGAAAAAGAAGATGTGAGAGCAGGGTGGTGGAAGAGGGGGTGAAGGATTGGGGAATAGCAAAACAGATATGAGTTATAGAGTTGGAATACAAGGAGTTTGAGGACAAAGAAGGAAAGGTCATGATTTGAGGTTTAGGAGAAAGAAAAGTTCTGAGTAATGATAAATCCTGTGTATATTTATTTGATGGTGCAAGACATTGAAGAAGTAAGAGAAAGTGAAAGTTCTTGATGTTGAACAGACAAAAAAAAATATAAACCCAAGGTGTTATATGGGTCATCATTGTGAGTGGTGACATGACTGAGGTTTCTACACTGGAAGTTATGCAGCTTCAGATCCTTAAATCTACTTTTAAGAGGCAAATAAAAACAAAAACAACAACAATAAAACCCTGATTTCTGATGTTCTGATCACTAGGTTAAGATGGTCACCAGACAAAAGACTACCTCAAAAGGTATAACATACTATATACACTAAGACAATTTATTGCTAATGATGTTTACTAAGATGATGAAAATACTATATCAGACTCATCAGTGGATATGCAATCACTTTTATTATCTATCCAACAATACAAACATCAGCCTCCCCCATACACACACCCACCTCCAAGAACAAATCACCAATTAGGTTCCTGAAGTTTTGGGTAGGCATGTTTCATAACAGCTCTCAGGACAAAGTACCCTCTCTGCCTATCTAGAGGCCATGCATCTCCCTCCAAGGTGGCATTCTGACAAGTCTTCATCAATCAGCACTACTCTAAAGCAAACATAAAGTAATGACTAAATGCCTGAGTTTGTATGTGTGAGGGAACACAGGAGTCTTTCCTGATTTTGACCCAAGAGAAGGCTGATGGCCAGGGCTTCTGATGGGTTTCTAACTAAGGATGTTTTCCAGATACACCCAAGTTCTGATTTGTGGTTTATTTCCTAATTTGCTTACATCATAATTGATGTGTAGTTTATTTATAAAGTGATGATAAGAGGGAACTAAATTATTTACAATAATTTTTCATTGGTGGTCTCAACTATCTGCAGGCCTACATGTTGTCAGTTATTAAAACACACACACACACACACACACACACACACACGCATTGTTTACCAAACTGAAACAAAAGAGTATTGATCTTACTGAAAAACAACTCATAGAAAAATTACGGTAAGAAAACAACTCAATCACAAAATGGACTCTTAAAATGGAGTTGGTTATTGTCATAATAATTGTCATGACAAAGGGGGACGTGGGAATGAGGTTTAGGCAAGATGACAACAAACTAGATCTTCATGATAAAAGCATAGATTCCTGATAGAATGGATTTTGGATATCACCTCATTCAACTTCTTCACTCTACAGTTGATGAAATGGAGCTTAATAAGGGTTAAGTGACTTGACCAATATTGCACAAGTAGTAAATTGCACACCAGGGATTCTCACCAAGGTCCTCTAATTCCAAATCCAACAACTTAAAAGATTCACATTAAGCAACTGGAAGAGATATAATCCGGGGATGAAAGATACTAGTGGGAAGGGAAACAGGATAAAGGTCCCTAGTCAATGATGCTTATGTAGGAGAGATGCTAAAAAAAAAATGTAAAGACTGCATCTAGGTTTAAAAAAAATTTTTTAAAGGACATCTAAAAATTCGAACAATGGAGGAAGCTAAGTACCCAACCAAGATCAAGCAACTCAGATGGCTACAGAATGACAATTTGTCTGAAACTGATGTTGAACTGATTAACCTTGAACTTCCAATTATGAGTCATACAACTCCACTCCTTTTGCAAAGGCATGGGCTTGTAACTATGCACACACCTGACCCATGGACTTCTTCAAGAAAATAAGTTACAAGGTGCATCCTGGTAAGAGTGCCGAGAAAGTTCCATGTCCATAATCCAACCCACTGATAAAGCTATCTTGACACACATAAAACTAATATTCAAAATGATGACCATGAGTTCTCAATAAAACATTCAATTATACTCCATATATTAGATGTATTAAGATAAGAAACACATAATGAATTTTAGAAAGACATACCAAAAATTTGTAAATAAAATGTTTCATCACTTAATGGGTTAATTTTTTTATATGGCTGCTTGATTCCCTCTCCCTGCCCCATACCCCGCTTGCCTCACTAGTCCCCAAGTTCAGATCCAAACTGAAATTAGAATCTACAGAGGAATTGAGAGAGATTTCCTGGCAAAGTTCAGAGCAAGAGCAAAGCACCTCTAACCCGAGTGCTTTCTAGGTCATCTATGGCATACCAAGGGCTAGTGGAAGCCAGCCAGACCACTGGGCTGGTTTCCTCCTGTTGCTCACACTCTGGTTTTCTGGGGTAATAACTGCATTAGTCCAAGTTGAGTATGACAAAGTTGTCCCAGATAGAGAACAAGATCCAAACTGGGAATGATGGGGTCCAGTTCTAGAACCTCAAGTAATACTTTCCCTGCTCCCCATTATGTAGAAGAGATCACTGGGAGTACGAGATGAAGTAAAGATATTGGGAAGGGAGAATTGCAGGATTACTCCAAGCCCAACCTAAACTAAGGGAGATGACAGCCAAAGCTATTAAAGAGTTGAGCTATTACAAGCCACTTGGCATTGTGGATTGAGTGCTGGATGTAGAATTGTAAAGATCTCAGTTCAAATCTGACTGTAGATGTGCATTATCTGTGTGACACTGGGCAAGTCACTTAACATTTCTCAACCTCAGTTCCCTTTCCTGTAAAATGAGGATGATGATAATAGCATCTGACTCACAGGGTTGCTGTGAGGATCAAATGGAGAGAGAAAGAGAAAGAGAGACAGAGACAGAGACAGAGACAGAGAGAGTTGTGTGTGTGTATGTATGTGTATATATGTGTGTGTGTGCATATGTTCATGACCCCATTTGGGTTTTTCTTGGCAAAGATACTGGATTGGTTTGCCACCCTTCTCTAGATCATTTTATAGATGAGGAAACTAGGGCAAATAGTATTAAGTGACTTGCCCAGGGTCACAACTTTTTAAGTGTCCGAGGCCAGATTTGAGCTCTGGAAGATCAATCTTCCTGACTCCAGGTTCAACACTCTATCCACTATGCCACCTAGCTCTGTGTGTGTGTGTGTGTGTGTGTGTGTGTGTGAAAAAGAGCACCTTGCAAAGTTTAGCTATTGTCGAGGGTGTGAAATGGAAAGGAAGGCAAGGGCTGAGTCTGGGCTGGGTAGAAAGATGGATGAAGTCTGGGACTCAGGCCTATGCAAAAATTTGCTTAATAAATCTTTTTGGAAAATGATGAATTCCTGATGATATAAGACTAAACACCACTTGCTTGATCTCTGGAAGAATAATAGACAACATCCTTTGTCATGTCAGGGGTGATGACTATGATATCACCAACATGGCATATCTCATAACATCAGAACCAGAGCCAACTGCTTGCTGAAAGAATGAATTTAGGAGAATCTCTAACGTAAAGTGAGTCCACAGGAAATGGTGCTTCATCAGTTTGGATGCTTCCATATGGAACTACTTGTTTGCTCTAGAGCTTTCCAGAAGACCATATGAAACCCTGGGAAATGTCTGTTTTGGACACTCACAATCTCTAGGGGCTTTATGGATTGAAATCTCGGCTGTGGAAAAAGAAACTCTGGATTTAGCCTGGGAATTTTGCTTGCTGGGATATGTGCCAAGTTCAAGGCTGACGTGATTTGTAATAACCTAGTTAATCAACCATAAAAAACCAAGGCTTTATCATTTCTTAAAGATAATCATACACTGTAATTTTGAATAGTACGACTTACTGTTGGAAAATCATGAAATGTGCCTAAGGTATACATTTTTTTCAGGCTTCTAAACAGAGGCAATCTCAGCCAAGAATTTCTCTTAGACATAAATAACTAAATGTACTGATGTAAATAAGATACCACTTGCCTATGTTTTGAAAATACAAAATATTCCAGTCCTTTGTGACTTACACTTGGCCTATGTCATTACAGAATCATTCAAAAAAGGGGAAAAGATTGACTCAATGTTAACAAAGGTCAGAAATAGAGTTATCACCTCCTCTCCAGCTACGTCTAAGGTAGCTTTATAGAGATCATGATTTAAAAACAGAAACCCAGACAGACCCATTTTTACTGGCAGAGCTGGGTCCCAAGGCCAGCAGTTCTATTTCTTTGATCCATATTTTGCTTTGTCCTTTCTTGTCCTGGCTGCCTCTTTCAAAGGCAGCCCCATGCCTAGTGGAGGCCCAGACAGAGGTATTATAAAGAAGCTAGCCATATAGCTGTGAGTGTTGTACAGGAAGAAGGAATGAGGAAAGGATAAGAATTGGCAAATAGGTCAGTGGCAAGGGCCTTTGGAAAGATAATACAGTGGGTAAAATTGGGTTTTGGTATACTTCCATCTCTCATTCTGTGTTTCTTTCCTCCCAGACCCTCAGTGCTTTCCTGCTAACCAGAGATTGACCTAAGTCCCCTACTGAGTGCCCCATCCATGCCTACTTCCCACGACAGGGCTTCCAGTTACACTCTTCCTCTAATCTGATTGATAAACAATTTCAGCTAAGGATAATAATAGCTTAATATATTACTCCCTCCCAGATAAAACTTTCATTTTAATACAGGTCATAAGTACATGAGTAACGTGGGAATTTTAGGCCCTTTAGCAAAAATGAAGGAGGTTTTTAGGTCCCTGCACAAGCCTAATTATTCTGCCTATGTGCAAGTCCAGCCTTAAGGTCAATGGCGATATGCTGCCTTGCTGTAGTCAGTCAGGCCCTGAATACAGAAAAACAAAAAATAGCTCAAGTATTATTATACCCACATTAGAGAAGAGAAAACTAAGGCTCAAAGTGATTAATGGTAGCAAGGCATAGTGGATAATGATAGATTTGGAGCTATCTAATATGGACAAATCATTTAATTTCTCTGAGCTTTAGTTTCCCCATCTTTAAAATAAGTATAATAATAGCACCCATTTCACAGAGTTGTGAAGCTCAAATGAGATCATGCATGTAAAATGCTTTGTAAACCTTAGAAAACAGTACAAATGCCATGTCTTACTGTTATTTATCATAATAACAGTGATTTACATTCATAAAGCACTTTTAGTTTTACAAAGTATTTTTACAAATAAGAAAGCTTATCTTCCCAGAAGATCAGAGCCAACCCCCAACTATCTGTCTTCTAAGTAGGAAGCGCTCTCTCCACAATACCATGATGTCTCCCACAGAGAAATCCAGAACAGAACCTAAATCCTAAAGACAGCCCCTGCTGAAACCTCAAAGCCAATTACAAAGCCTAAGAGTGACTGTGAACGACTATACACAGGAAACTTAGACCTTAAACCTAAGTCATACAATGCTGTTGTTCAGTGATTTTTCAGTCATGTCCAATTCTCTGTGACCTCATTTGGGGTTTTCTTGGCAAAGATACTGGAGTCTTCCTGAATCGAGGTCAGGTACTTTATCTACTGTACCACCTTGCTGCCCAAACCATATGATAGTCATTGAAAAAAGTAAGGATGTTCAACCAAAAGAAAAAAAGACTTGGAGGCAGGAGAGAGGAGTGTGCATGAAATCTGAAAATGACACAAATCTGGGAGAGATGATTAACACATTGACAAAATTAGGATCCATAAAGATAAGTAAAATTTTGGGATGAATCTAATAAGGCACATTTAATAGGGATAAATGTACTTTTATATTTGAGGCTCAAAAAAAGTTTAAAAGGATAAGACTGGCATGACTAGATAGCAGGTAACTGAGGGGGGAAAAGATCTGAGGGTTTTCATATACTGCAAGCTCAAGATGAGTCACCAGGGTAACATGGTAGCCAAAAACGAAAACAAAAAAAAACAAACAAACTAATTTGTTCTTGGGCTGACTTAAGAGAAGCATAGATTAAAGGTGATAATTCTGCTGTACTCTGCCCGATCAGACTACATCTGAAGTATTGTGATTAGTTCTGCATGCTTTGGTTTGCAAGGGACATGGTTAAACTGTAAAGCATCCAAAGGAGAGCAAACAAGATGGCGAAGGGCTTTGTTTCTATGCACCGTGAGTATAGATTGAAGGAAATGGACATGTGCAGCCTACAAAAAAGAAAACATGGATAGGACATGAGAGCTGTCTTTAAGAATTTGAAGGCGGGGCAGAGCCAAGATGGCAGAGTAAAAGCAGTGACTTGCTTGAACTCTACCCCAAATCCCTCCGAATACCTATTAAAAAATGGCTCTAAACAAATTCTAAAGCAGCAGAACCCACAAAAAGACAGAGTGAAACAAATTTCCAGCCCAAGACAGCCTGGATGGTTGATCAGAAAGGTATATTGCATGAGTGGGGAGAGGAGCACAGTTCGGCATGGGCGCACAGGCAAGGCAGACCTCAGCAAACCTGGAGCAGGCCTCAGAGGACTGAATCTCAGGAAGCTGTGGTGGTTTCCAGACTTCTCAACCCACGAATGCCAAAGACAACTTAGAAGGTGAATGGGAAAAGTCTGTGTCTGCAGTGAGATAGAGAAGCACAGTTCTAGCCCCAGTCCCTGTAGCTCGGCCCCCGGGGCAGTGATTGCTACCAGAGCTCCTGGCCCACAGACTGACAGGGAATCTAGTGGCTGATCAGAGGGAGATTGCAGGGATCTTTCTGCTGGTGCAGGATTCTCTTCCTTTAACAGTGCTTGGATCTGGGTCACAGCTCTGGGTGGTGGTCCTGGGGCAAGGAGGAGTGCTGGTTTGGTGGAGCTCGTATTAGCTGTGGAGAGGAAATCCTCCTCACAGTTCCAAGACAGAAAGGAGTGCTTGTGGTCACTAATAAACCAGAGCACAGGCCAGGAAAGGAGTAAACGCATCGCTCTTGATCATAGCACCTTGGAAGAACTAAAAATTTACAGGTCCCTAGAGGTATTTCTGAAAACAGCTGCACAAAACCCCTGAAGCTTGGGACAGTACATTTTCCACACTGGAAGTAGACCCCTACCTTAACAAAGAGTTTATAACTCAAGTAGTTGACTGGGATCATGAGCAAGCAGCACAAAAAGAATCAGACCATAGAATCTTACTTTGGTGACAGAGAAGATCAAAACATACAACCAGAAGAAGAAAACAAAGTCAAAGCTTTTACATCCAAAGCCTCCAAGAAAAATATGAATTGGTCTGAGGCCATGGAAGAGCTCAAAAAGGATTTTGAGAAGCAAGTAGGAGAAGTAGAGGAAAAACTGAGAGTGATGCAAGAAAATCATGAAAAACAAGTCAACAGCTTGCTAAAGGAGACCCAAAAAAATACTGAAGAAAATAACACCTTAAAAAATAGCCTAACCCAAATGGCAGAAGAGGTCCAAAAAACCAATTAGGAGAAGAATGCACTAAAAAGCAAAATTGGTCAAATGGAAAAGGAAGGCCAAAAGCTTAGTGAAGAAAACACTTTCTTAAAAATTAGAATTGGAATAGGAATTGGAAGCTAGAGACTTTATGAGAAATCAAGACATTGTAAAACAAAACCAAAAGAAAGAAAAAATAGAAAACAATGTGAAATATCTCATTGGAGAAACAACTGACCTGGAAAATAGATCCAGGAGAGAGAATTTAAAAATTATTGAACTATCTGAAAGCCATGATCAAAAAAAGAGCCTAGACATCATCTTCCAAGAAATTATCAAGGAAAACTGCCCTGATATCTTAAAACCACAGGGCAAAATAGAAATTGAAAGAATCCACCAATCTCCTCCTGAAAGAGATCCCCAAAGGAAAACTCCTAGGAATATTATAGCCAAATTCCAGAGTTCCTAGGTCAAGGAGAAAATATTGCAAGCAGCCAGAAAGAAACAATTCAAGTATTGTGCAAACACAATCAGGATAACACAAGATTTAGCTGCTTCTACATTAAGGGACCACAGGGCATGGAATATAATATTCTGGAGGGCAAAGGAGATAGGATTACAACCAAGAATCACCTACCCAGCAAAACTGAGCATAATCCTTCAGGGGAAAAAATGGTCATTCAGTGAAATAGGGGACTTTCAAGGACTCTTGTTGAAAAGACCAGAGCTGAATAGAAAATTTGACTTTCAAATACAAGACTCAAGTGAAACATGAAGAGGTAAACAGGAAAGAGAAATCATAAGAGACTTATTAAGGTTGAACTGTTCACATTCCTGCATGGAAAGATGATATTTGTAACTAATGAGACCTTTGTCAGTATTGGGGTAGTTGGAGGGAAAAAAATTAAATGTATGTATATATATATATAGAGAGAGAGAGAGAGAGAGAGAGAGAGAGAGAAAGAGAGAGAGAGAGAGAGAGCACAGGATGAGTTGAAAATAAAGGGATGATATCTGGAGAATAAGGGGTGAAAGAATTATACTGGAAGAAGGAGAAAGGGAGAGGCAGAATGGGGTAAATTATCTCACATGAAACAGACAAGAAAAGGCTTTTACAGTGGAGGGGAAATGGGGGAAAGTGAGAGGAAATGAGTGAATCTTATTCTCATAGGATTTGGCTTAAGGAGGGAATAACATACACACCCAATCAGGTATGGAAATCTATCTTACCCTACAGGAAAATGGGGGGGGAAGGGGACAAGAGAGCAGGGGCATGATAGAGGGGAGGGCAGATGGGAGAAGGTAATCAGAAGCAAACACTTCTGAGCAGGGACAGGGTCAAAAGAGAGAATAGAATAAATGGGGAGGCAGGATAGGATGAAGGGAAATATAGTTAGTTTTTGACAACATGACTACTATGGAAGTGTTTTGCATGACCACACATGTATAACCTGTATAGAGTTGCTTGCCTTTTTAATGAGGGTGGGTGGGGAGGGAGGAAGGGAGAAAATTTGGAACCCAAAGTTTCAAAAACACATGTTAAAAAATTGTTTTCACATACAACTGGGAAATAAGAAATACAGGAAATGGGATATAGAAATCTATTCTGCCCTATAGGAAAACAGAAGGGGAAGGGGCTAAGAGAAGGGGGAGAGAGATAGAAGGGAGGGCAGATTAGAGGAAGGGGTATACAGAATGCATGCCATCTTGGGGTGGGGAGAGAGAGAAGAGATGGGGACAAAATTTGGAACTCAAAATTTTGTGGAAGTGAACGTGAAAAACTAAAAATTAATTAATTAATTAATTAATTTTTTAAAAAAAGAATTTGAAAGACTGTGACCTGGAAGGGTGATTGAACATGGTTTTGGAGGCCCAGAGATCAGAGACTAAAGCACTGAGCAGAAGCTTCAGAGAGTCATATTTAATCTAGATAAAAAGATAAACTTTCTAACAAGTGAAGTGTATACAAAAGTGGAATGGCTTGCCTCATTACTTCAGAAGGTGCTTCTTCACTAGAGACCTTCAAACAACTAAAAAGACTGAACAACAACAAAAAAATGTTCTGGATCCCTTGCTAACCTCTACGACTATAAATATGAGTAAAAAAAAAAAAAAGAAAGATATCACTTACCCTAAAGGAGTTTGCATTCTAATAAAAAATAATATATAAAAGGAAACCAAAGGTGGGGAGGAGATGAGGATACCCAGTGAGGTGGCATGATAGAGAAGTTCAGAGGGTAGCTTACCAAGAAATAAATACATAGTTGATCCAAGTACCCACCTTAAATGGAGGTTCCATCAAGAGCTATCTATCAGAGGGAAAGGGCAGAAGGGCTAGAGTGATCTTCCAGGATAAAGAGATTTTTGAAGGATGATAGAAAAGTCTTAAGTGCATTTTAGTGAGAAAAACTTGTTAAGTGGGCACAACTATTATTCTAATTTTATAGATGAGGAAACTGAAGCTCATTCAGAAGGGATTTGTTCATGATCACAGAGATCAGAAAGCAGGATTTGAACTCAGGTGTTTCTTATTTCAAATTTAGTCCTCTAGCTGCTAAGACTATGTTGACTTGCCCAAGAGTGACTTGTCTACTCTCTACTCTGCATTGCAATGCATTGTAGTGACTGCTAAACTACTTATGCTACTTTGTATTCTCCATTGCTAATTTTTACCCTCAAAACCAAGAAATTATCTCTTATCTTCCTACAAAATCTCTTCCAGGAAGATTTTTTTTTAAAAAAAAACCATATCTTATATTTTTCATTCATTTTTACATTAAGGCATGTAAAATGCCATTTTTTCTAAAATAGATAAAATTGACTATTTGGTATGAACTATGAATGAGCCTTGGCTGGGATCCCTTTCCATCAAAATATGTTCTACCTTGAATTTGTTTAGAATGAGCAAGATGTTTCAGTATGAGGTTTCTTGATGAATTATGTTCCAAATGATTTTTTCCCAAAATAACATTGAATTATATTTAATATGACCACTTCCTCTAGCCCCATATTTCCTTGTAGCAACTACTAAGTTTTCTTTGCTCTAACCACACCTGGTCTCTTCAGGTAAAAATTCATCAGAAAAAAGATTTACATAGAGCTTAAATTTTGAATAGATCTGCCAAATCCAGGTGTGTTTGGTATAAATATAAATACTTTTATTCAACTTCCAGGTGTAGCATATGGAATGGGAGAGTGAGAGGGCAATCCCTCTATCAACTAGAAAACAAATCTTTTAAACACATAATATATGCTTCACACATTTTTTTATCTGGAATTCAGAAAAAAATAAAGACCTTTCTGAAATTTATACATAAGACTATAACTTAAATTTAATAAAATAGTCTGTGTAGGAGTTTCCAATAAATACTGTTTTTATCTGGGAACTTTTTATTTGTAAATAAGTTTTGTTCCATCCTGACCTATGGTTTCATCTGTATGAGGAACTTCTTTTATGGAAACTTCCTCCAGCAAAGCCCATTGACAACTATCACAGTCTTAGAAAGTTGACTGAGACACTGAGAAAATTTGGAAACATCCTAGTCATGCAGTTCATGCAAGCGTAGGATCCTAGACCTCAATATAGAAGGACCTCAGATGAAATTTAGTCCAACTCCCTTATTTTAGAGATGAGGAACCTGAAACCCATCGATGTGAAGTTACTTGTCTATGATCACACAGGTATGCTTCAGAGGAAGAATTTGAACTCAAGTCTGTGTGATCTGAGGCTGGCTCTCCCTTCATGCACCATGCTAGTACCATTAAAGAATGTTTCCTCTTGCTTGTCTCATCACAACCTCAAACTCAGAATATCCAAAATCATATTTATTGCACTCAACCCAAAAGCACACAATTCTCCCTCAGAACTTCCTTGTTTCTCTCAATAATATAACTTTGTTTCTGCCTATCTCGTGTCAATTTTAGCTCATACCTTCTATCATTTTCATATGCTGTCAGTCACTAAGTTTTTTTTTTTCCCTTTGAAATATCTCTTTTGTCGGTCTTCTCCAATCCTGGTGCCAATGAGTACTCCCCACCTCCCATAGCCCAGGTCCTCATCAGCTTGCACCTTGGATTCCTGCAACAACCTTTTCTTTCCTCCTCTAACTCAGTCTCTTCTGCCTCTGTATGAATTTATGCTTAAAGACCCCTTTTATCATATCACTACTCTGCTCAAAAACATTCTATAGCTCTCAGATTTAAACTTTTCTACCACACTATCCATTGTCTCAAAGGTTCCAAAAGTAGGCAATGCTGCCCCTGCGGGGTGCTTGAATGATCCAGGGAGCGGTAGTAACCTCGGGTGCAATTGGAGGGTGTTGAATAAAAATAATGGGGCAGTGGAAGCATAAGGAAAGAAGAGAAGATAAGAAAATACTGTTCATACATGTTTTGTCTGCTGTATAACAGAGTTAAAGTCATAGTGATTATGTTATTTTCCAAATAAACACACAAAATGCAAGTTATAACTGATCAGTGGTCAAGTCTGCCAACAGGTCTTAACAAGCAAGTGTTAGCAACCAAGCAGGTCATGCATTGTCAGGAAGTCCAGCATGTATCAGCAAGAATGTGTGTGTATAATGACTTGCTTACAATACAATACTATATGGTTACATGATGCAATATGGTGTCATCAAAATTTCAATGCAGGAAAAAACTCACAAATTGACAATAAATTATTAAATTTAAGGTGTATCTTTTTTAAAAATATTTTATATTTTTTGAAATTATGCAAATTTCAAAAAAAAAACATTAAAGGGTTAAAGAAAGTAGATTTCCAAGGGTTGCTGAGCATTTTTTAAAGGGAATGGTAGGCCAAATAAGTTTGGGAACCTCTGGTCTAGATCCACCTTCCCTATTCAACTTGACTTCACACTATTCCCAAATATTCACATGGAATCCAGGCAGGTTATACTCCTCACTTGTCCCACAAGTAACACTGAGACTCTTCTTGTCTGCAATGTCTTTCCACTCCCCCTTTAGCTATCTAAATACTACCTACCTTTTAAGGTCCAGATCAACCCTTACCTTCTCCATGATGCCACAGTCTTCACTGGTCTCTCCCTTCCCCCTTCTCTAAACTCAAAACTCCTTCCCTCTGTGCATTATCTTCAATTTATCCTGTATTTGGCTTGTTTGTACATAGTTGTTTGTATGATATTTCCCCCACTAGACTGTGAGGTCCCTGAGGAGAGGGACCATCTTTGGTTTTTTTTATTGGTTTGTTTTTTGTTTATTTTTTGGGTTTTTTTTTTTTGTTTTTTTTTGTATCCCCAGTGCTTAGAATAAGGCCTAGCACCTAGTAGGCACTAAATGCTTATTGAATGACTGAACTCCAACAATGCATCTTAGACACTGTATCTCATAATCCAAGACTTGGTTATATACTGTCTATCTCCTATTATTCTTTTACCTTTCCATAGGCATTACTTTTGTCTTCCCAACTTAATTGTAAACTCCTTAAGGGTCAGGGACAGCTTTCTTTTGTAGGGCACCCAGTTCTGAGCACACAGACACACACACAATTAACACACAAATAAAAAATGCACAATTAACACACACACACTCCATAAATTCTTATTGAGATATACATTTCAGATAGCAGCCGCAACAGCCTGTGAGTAGCTGAGCTGACAGCGAAACATAGCCTTTCATAGAGGACAGAGGAACTTCAGAATATTTGGAAATGTTCATAGATTCTGGCTTAATTATGTGATGCCCTTTCCAGATGTACAAGTTCTTCTCTAAAGCCTAAGAAACATTTTAATTCTTTTCCAAAGAGTGTAATTTAGAGAGTTGTTAATAGGTTGTTCTGTGTGTGTTATGTGTCTGTCTGTGTGTGTCTCGTATATCTCCTCTGCGTCTCCCTCTCTGAGTCTGTCTGTCTCTCTGTGTCTCTTTCTGTCTGTGACTCTCTGTATTGGTGTCTCTATCTGTCTCCATGTATGTATTTCTCTGTTTCTTTCTCTGTGTATCTCTGTCTCTCTCTGTCTCTGTCTCTCTCTTTGTCTCTCTGTCTCTCTCTCTGTCTCTGTCTCTCTCTGTCTCTGTCTCTCTCTCTCTTTCTATGTCTCTGTCTCTTTCTCCACAAATCTAATTTTCAAAAGAGCCTCTTCAAGTCTTAAAAGTAGAGAATTTCCCCCAAAAAAAATGTCAGGAATAATATGGAAAGCTATATGGTTGCAAATGTCACTCTTCAAACTCAGTGAATTTGTGAAAACCAAATGTCAGTAGAGAATGCTAGTGCAGCAAGTGGAATGGATGGATAAGAATACTGGCTGGCCTACAAAAAACACGGGCTCTTCTCCCATAACTCTTTAAATGTTCTCCTAAATCTTTGAAAGTTTTTAAGCTCTCAAAAAAAGTGGTGGGTTTTTTTTTTCATTTCCATAAACCTCTGCATACCTTGTTCCATCCAAAACCTGAAATGGAAAAGGCAAAACTTCACGAGACCAGGTATTCCAGCCTGACAGGAAATCTCAAGAGAACTGACTCATGTAACTTTTCATGTTAGTTTTGCAGACTCAGGCAGTTCAAGGACCTTGGTCTTGGTAAATGCCATGTTTCTGGATGCTCATTTCACTGATCATCTTAAAGATTTTTCATCCCTGAGAGAGGCAGGCATGTGGGACTGGGATTCAGGAGAGACAGAGGTTCTAAATCTGCCTCTGCCATTTACTAGTTGTGTGAGTACCGGCAAGTTACTTAATCTCCCTTGGCCTCAGTTTCTTCACATGTAAAACACAGATGATAATATCTGAAGTATTTACCTTACAGGATTGTTGTGAGAATTGAATAAATAATACATGAAAGAGCTATATAAATAGTAACCACTGTGTGACAAATGCACCCTAGCAACATGACCTTAAAGAGTTTGCTGCGAAGTTAAAAATTATAATCCAATCTATTCAAAGTATTTATTCAGAGGGGAAGAAAGAATACAATATCCTCCTGTTTCGAACCAAATGATTAGTACCTACAGAAACCTTTTTACCTTGTTATAATCACTCCCTTGCTAGCCTTAGAGGCCAAGGCTCGTGGGCCACGTAACATCTATCCTGAAAGTAATGATAGGGCCATGGGAGTATAAAACAAGTGAGTGGCCCATGCCTGTAATCCCTGCTGCTAGGGGCTGAGAGAGGCCCCTATTCTCCAATAACCTTCACTTGACTTTACCATTCCCTTGAGCTACCATCCTATATCTTTTCTCTCTTTCACAGCCGGATTCCTAGAAACATCTTCCTTAAATCATTACTTTCACTCCCTCACTTCCCGTTCACTTCTAGTTCTCTTGCCATCTGACTTCTGACCCCACCGCTGACCTGAAACTGCTCTCTCCATGGTTAGTAATAATTTCTTGAATTGTAAATCTTATGACTTTTTCTCATCCTCCTTGATTTCTCTGCTGCATTGACTCACCTGCCTAAATACTATCTTTCCTGAGTTTTTGTGACACACCTTCCTGCTTTACTTCCTGGCTGTCTGACTGTTCCATTTCAGTCTGCGTAAAGGAATAAAAATCCATATTCTATCTCCTATTCAAGGACATACCTCCAGGACCATACTCTCTCTAGGTTATCTCATCATCTCCCAGGGGTACAATTATCTCTGTGCAGATAATCCCCAAATATACATATCTAGCTGCCATTTTTCTTCTGTAATTCAGAAAATGCCTGCCGGACATCTCCGTCTGTATAGACCATAATTATGTTAAAATCAACATGTCCAAAACAGAACTCATTATCTTTCTCCCCTAAATCAACTCCCCCCCGACTTATCTATTCTATCAAAGATATCACAATCCTTCCAGTCACCCAGAACTGTAAACTGAGCCATCCTTAATTCTTCACTCTCACTTATTCCACATATCCAATCAGTTGCCAAGGTCCTATAAATCCTACTTCTAAGACATCTTTTGCATTCATCTTCTCTCTACTCACATGGCTACCACCCCAGTTCTGTTCCCCATTACCTCTTATCTAGTGTATTTTACTATTTTGATCATGTAAAATTCATCATGGGATTATACATGTAGAGCTGGAAGAAACTTCAGAGGCTATTGTCCAGTTTTATAAACTGACCATTTTACAAATAAATCAACTGAGACCAAGAGAAATGTCTTGTCTTGGGGCCAAGAAGTAATTGTCAGAGGTGGTATTTGAACTCAAGTTCTCTGATTGAGAAGTCAGTACTCTTCCCACTGCACCACACTAGTCCAATATTTATATTTTAAAGTGGTATAAACTGAAGCTAACACATGTTAAGTAACTCACCCAAGCATAAATGTGCTTAGAAAATAAGTTGTTATGAAAATGAGGGATAACAACATCAGTGCCTTCTTGGCACCTCTGAAGTATTGAAATAATACAATAAGGCTCTAGCATAACTGGAGGATATTCTAAGGAGAATTTACACAAAATAACTGGGTGAGAAACACACAAAATGAGAAAATTAGAAGGGTTTTCAATATGCTCCAGTAGATGAAGTGTCCAAATCAATAAAATCAAGGATGAATCGAAGTATTTTAAAAATGCTGCATACCTAACAATTTGGTGGAGGGGACAGAAAGAGGTAAGAAGCTGGCAAGCAATACAATAAAAGAACTACATATTTGCCTTTTTTAAAAATTCTTTTTAATTCTTCAAAGATTCATAATATGTGTGTCCCACGAAATTGAAATACAACCAGAACCATATTAAAATGTAATTGAGAAACATTTAGCAAAATAAATAAAACTACAGTAAGACATAGATAATATTAATGTATGTTATTTAAATCAACATATGCCCATAAGGATCCATATGCTTTAGTGGCCTCCATTTCTCTTTGAGTTTGACACCACTGCTCTACACAGTACAAATGACCACCTTTCTCTGTGCCCTTATAGACCATTTTCATGATGCTGCGACCCAAAAATATCATCACCCTGTTGATCTGGCCTCAGGTGATGAAGTTCCTCAAACTCAGTTTGACTGGTAGTTGGATCAGACTATGTGCAGATATCTAGACTATTGCTAGGCCCCTACTAGTTTCTTAATTGTATTTAATTCAAAATTCAATGTCATAGATACTGCCTTAAACAAGTAGTTAAATATTTACTTCTGTTCATGATAAAATTCCCAATACTGTATAGCATTTTTAATGATTGGCACCTCTTTCCGAAGCTAATCTGTATCCTTAATGTATATATGTCTGAGAATCAATCATTTTAATAGGAAAAACATTAACTGACTTCCAACAGATGGATGTTTGTCTTTTATTGAAAAACTTTGGCTTTCTTGTTTCAAGCAGCCTCATTATCAGGAACTACTTAAGTCTAATCTTTCCTTATTAATTATTCATATCCAGCTGTAAACATCTGAGCAAAGAATAGGCCATCACTCTATTCTGAGTTCATTATCAAGCTGGAATCTAGCTGCAAAAAATGCCTAGTCTATTCCCAGAGACTTAGGTCTTAGGCGTCCATAAAGCCATAGGTGTGCATAGAATCAAAATGGTAGACATGGTAGGAACCACATAAGGAATTAACCTACTCTAAAACCTTCACTTTACAGATGAAGAAATTTATAAACTAGAATAATCTAGTAGAGTGTTACATAGGAATGATTTAGGAATTACCAATAGTCCCACAGCTCCTTGACATAGATAGATAATTAATTCTCCTTTCTTGTTCCCAGAAGAACAAGAAATGAAGAAGGTTCAGTTATTACCATACAGTACTAGAAGTAACTCAAATGTGGCTTCTATGGTACAAAATTTTAGACTAAATATATCTTATACATAAAATATTTTGCTTGTATCCCTCTTTAGAATGTGAGTTCCTTGAGGGCAGAGACCATGTTTTTGCCTTTCTTTGTATACCCAGAACTTCATACTTGCTCATATGTAGCGAGAACTTAGTCAGGCAAGTAGGTGGTGCAGTAAATAGAGCACTGGGCCTGTAGTCAGGAAGACTTGAATTCAGATCTGGCCTCAGAAACTTACCAGTTGTGTGACTCCAGACAAATCACTTAACCTGTTTGCCTCAGTTTCTCTTCTGTTCAAATGAGCTGGAGAAGGAAATGGCAAACCACTCCAGTATCTGCCAAAGAAAACCCCAAAAGGAATCACAAAGAGTAGTACACAACTAAAAATGACTAGACAACAAAAGTAAGAACTTAATAAATGTTAATTGACCAACAGACTAGTAGCTTTGGATACATGTTTTACACTTTAACAGGGAAAAGAAAAGGATGAGGGGATACAACTGGAAATGACTGCTAGAGATACTTGTCCCTGAGAATTTTTCATAAGATCCCTTATAACTGGAAGAGATCTCTGGTATCACTTAGAACAGTGGTATCAAACTCAATTAGAAACCAGGGTCATTAAACTGTATACAGGGATTCCTTCAGATCACATATTAACTTAGTTTTAAAATGTGATATTTTCTATGTGTTTTTGTACTTTTGTTTATTTTATTAAATATTTCCTAATTTCATTTTAATGAAGTTTGGACTACACTCAAGTGTGTGGTGCACTGCACGAGACCTGCAAGATGTATGTTTGACACCTCTGATCTAGAACAACCTAGACCTTTATTCCCCTGAGAATCTCACTTAGTTCCTACCATATTAGCTTCCCTCTAAAACACACTATTAATAAAAATTAGGCTAGCATTTCTAACAGATCAAAGTCAACTGTTTTTGGAAGACTGTGCACATACATGTGTTACCTAACTTGGTGGTAAATCAAACAAATTGAAAAAAGTTAATCTGATGATCAGCATAAGAATTATTATGCTTCATGATAAGTAGGCATATTTGGTAACAACAAAGAAAAACTCTGGAAATTTCACAGTTTTAGTCCAGCTGACAACCTAGCTAGCTAATATAATTCCAGTCTAGTTGTCAAGGGGTGAGTCCCCAATCTTGAGAAAATCAAGTCCAGGATATATGAAAATCAAGAAGATATGAATTGCCTCTTCTCCTCTTCTCCTCACCTCCTCACTCCTTGTTATAATTCTCCACTATTTCCTCCTTTATTCCTTCTCTGATGAATATGTGGCCCTTCTCCTTCCCAAGTACAGCCCCTCTACATGTATCTTCTTCCCATCTTCTCCTAACTCCTTCAAGAGATTGTCCTCACTTTTATCTACTCTTTCCAACCTTCATTATCTGCTGAACACACGTCCAGACCTTCACTGGGTCCTTAAATTCCTGCTAAATATTGTCCTATGTGTCTCTTCCTCTTCTCGGTCAAACCTTCTGCAAAAATCTGCTCTTCTCATTCTTTTACACACTCCGAAATTTAGATCTTACTTCTTATCTCATCACTCAACTAAAACTGCTCTCTACAAAGTTATCAATGATCTATTTTTTTAATCTTTGAAAAAAAAGAGGCTAAATGTATTAATCATACAGAATTAATATAGAAATTGTTCAGTTTCAAAAAAATTTTGTGGAAAGTTACATGCAGATGTTTGTGAATCAAAATAAGAATGAGTTCATTTAAATAATTATTTTGCACTGGAGATTTAGGTTTCACAACTTTTTTTTAAATTGATGATCCTTTATTTTATATCATTTCCACTTCCCAATACATTGCAAGCCTTTCCCCTATTCAGAAAGATATGCCTTATTACAAAAAAAATGAAAAAGGAAGAGGAAAAAAAGCAAGCCAGCAAAGCAAATCAATCAAGCTTAAGTTGATTTGTTGAAAGCGTGGAAGCTTGATAAACCTTGAAAGCTACACTTTGCTCCTTTAAGTCAATTTTTTAAACCAATAATCAACATGCAATAAAATACAATAACCATATCTGCACCTTTTAGTCAGTTGTGTGACTTTGGCAATGCTACCTCCTATTGAAAATTGTTTACAAAGCCCTGATTGTTCCCTTTACACATTTACATCCAGGGTACCATCAATGTGAGTACGAACCATTTTCATAATTTTTTTTGGTAGAGAAGTGAAAGTGGGCTACATGGGTCAATATTTACTGATTCCTTTTCAATTACCTACATAGAATGTAAACTAATAATAATTTAGGATTTTTTATTGTTGTTGTTGAGTTGTTTCAGTCATATCTGACTCTGTGACCCCATTTGGGAATCTTTGGGTAGAAATATTGGAGTTCTTTGCCATTTCCTTCTCCAGCTCATTTTTTTACAGATGGAGGAACTGAGTCAAACAGGGTTGAATGACTTGCCCAAGGTCACACAGCTAGTAAGTGTCTAAGACCTCATTTGAACTCAGGTCTTCCTGACTCCAGGCTCAGGACTCTATCTACACACCACCTAGCTGCCCACTGGATTAGATTTAGGATTGTCATTGTTCGGTCATTTTTCAGTTGAGTCCAGCTCTTCATGACTCCATTTGGGGTTTTCTTGGCAAAGATACTAGAGCAGTTGGCCATTTCCTCCTCCAGCTCATTTTGTAGGTGAGGAAACTGAAGCAAACAGGGTTTGCTTCAGTGAATTGTTCAGAGTCACAAAGGTAGTAAGGATCCGAGGCCACATTTGAACTCAAGAAGATGAGTTTTCCTGACCCCTGGCCAGGTGCTCTATCCACTGAAACACCTAGGTGCCCCACAGAGTTAGGATTAGGAAAAGGGAAAACAATGCAAACTAACAGACATAATTTATCAGGGAAAATTATACCTATGAATCAGGAGACCTGGTTTCTAGTTCCAATCCTGTATGATCTCATCTATCATTTCAGTTCTCTGTATTTCATGAAGACAGTTAGACTAGATCACCCTTAATGACCTTTCTAACTCTTAAGACCTAGAATTCTATACATGTATATATTATTAAGTGAAGTAGTAAGTTAAAATCTAAAAATTTAAGGCTCTCTTGGTTGCAATTCAACCTCAAGAATATTATAAAAGGGAAAAAAATAAGAATTCAGGTTAAAAAAACCACCAATGATTTTCAAATCTTGAACTGTAGCTTAAAAAGAGTCCTTTATAGTGTTTCAAAAATTGGTGATTTCAAGCCTCACATCAGCCTATAATCCCCCTTTTAACACATTTTGATGAAGACAAAATTGAAAACAGTACTCAATCAATCGGGCTGTAATGTTTTTGCACATGGTCCCAAGAGCACATCATTGTTTAGTCTGATTGTTATTAACACTTGATTTACAAACCACACACTGAAACTTACAATTTGGATTGTCAAGAGAGTGATTTAATAAGAGCAGGATCATTTCAGTAATAATGCTTCAGAACTTAACTCATAGTTCTTTTACTCATTTCACTGTTAGAAAGAAATTGAACACTCAGATACCTCTAAAACAGATTCTGGATTATAAGCATGGTCCAACAAATATTTGAGTGATTTGAGCCACCAGGATAACATGTATCAGTTTTCTGAGAGTTTTCCAAGCTACAAAATCTTCCATCTCTCTGTTCTCACATGACTATTGAGGTTTAATGATTTAAAGAGCAATATTCTTTGACACTGGGACCATACCACAACATTTTCAGGTTAAAAAAGGAACTGGTCATTATCTGAAGAGTCTTAATAATGGATAAACAGCAATGGTAGAGTAAGGAAACAGCTGATCTTGGAAGCAAGAGGTTCTGTATTCAAATCTCACTTCTCTCATCTATTGGTGCTATGATCCTGGACAGGTCATTTAACTTCTCAGTGACCCAGGCAATTCTCCTTAATTTCAGATCAGGTGAAGAATTGCACTAGTAGGAGTTTGTTGTTGTTGTTGTTGTTTTTATCAGGAGTTCCTTACACAAATGAAATCACAGATCTGGTCCAAAAAGAAATAACTTAAGAAGGGACAGCATATCTGTTAGTCAAGAATATGGTAGGATAGCCTGTCAAAATTGTTTATAACATAATAACAACTGCCATCTATTTAGTGCTTGAAAGTTGGTAGACCACTTTTCACGTTGACTCTCACAACCACCCTATAGGTATTATTATCGCCATAAAATCATAGACTGTGCTTTAACATGGCCTGTGGCATAGTACAAAGCAGAGAGGAACCTAATATATATATTTTTAAATCTTCTGTCCAAAGAGCTAAGTAAATAAATCACTATGAGGAAGAAAAGGCAAGAGAGGAAATAACATGTTTAGGGTCATTTAAAAACAACAGCTATACACATGTTTTCCAAATAGATTTTATAGGACTAATCCACACATGCAAAGTAACCAGTATTTTAAAAAAAAATAAATACAGTCTTACATTTTATTCAAAGTAAGATTAGGATGGATAAAAAAGTAAATTTGGCTGATGTAACAGGTGCAAGCAATTCCCTAGGCTAATAAAGAAGTCAGATGCCAGGACTACTGAAGGTGTTTAATGAGCTCTTACAGCTCTCCTATTGCTATTTAGTAATAATAATGTTTTAATTAATCCAAATTAGGGTTCCCTGCCTGACTTACCTTCATGAAAAGGCATGCTTTGTTTTCAAACCCCAGTTCAAAATTCAGGGAAATCAGAATTTGTCTGGCTCTCTTCCAGATTCTAGGAGGCTGGGAGCCAAGAGCTGTGTATTTTTTCCCACCTGCCTGATGGAGAAAGTGCCTGTTATTTCTAATAATTCTTGCGGTTTGTAGAACGCCTCTGTTTCCTCCAAAGGGCCAGATTATTGCCAAATACTGAAAATTTAGGAGCTCTGGGGGAAAGTCTACGAATTCCAGGTGTTGTTTTATTTTTTTTTAACCAACATCACATCTCCTGTTTAAGTATACCAGTGAAATTACTCATCTTGAATAGGAAGAATAAAGTATACTCACTAACTCAAAAAGTGATAATTAATGGTTCTGAGCATCTGAAATGGAAAGATTGACTAATCAGTGGTTTTAAGCATCTGAAAAATAGAGAGAGGATTCTACCACTACTAAGATTATTTTTAAATTAATAAAATAATCTAATTTTCTTCCATAAAAGTTGGATCTCTATGAAAAGAGAAAGAAAAATCTATACCTAGTTTCATAGCAAATTTAATTTCAGATCATTCCTAAGTCCATAACTATCTAAGCTAAGGGCTTCCATATTGCTCTGTATTATTCATTCTAAAATAGTTCCTTGTTATAACCACCAGAGATTGAAAACTTGAAGAGACTTTGGATGTCATCTAATCTAACCCCTTTCTTTCTCAGATCAAGAAACTCAAGGCCAAGGAAGCTAAATGATTTACTTGCTCAAGGTCAGGGAGGTTTAGTGATTATACACACATAAAATAAGTTGGCAAAGTCAGGATTTTAACCTGGGTCCACTGCCTCCAAGTTCAGCATTCTTTCCACTGGACCATATTTTACTTTATACCTAAAGTATTATTTAAAGAGAATTTAAGATACTGAGATATGTCAGTGTATGAATCTGACTAAGAATTACTCATTAATAACCAACAAGTATCTTTGGCCTGGAAAATTCTCTTCAATCTAGAGCACATAAAATAGAATTTTGAAAAGTAGAACCAGATCCTTATTTTAAAAACTGTTAGTAATCAAATAATCTACTATAATTTTATAGTGATTCAAGGAAGAAGATTTCGCAAATCCCTTGGCACCACCCATTTTCCTTTCCTTTGTTACTTACTTTCAATAAAGATATACACTTCATTTAAAATGTTCCTGTTATAGTTTTATCCTATTTCCTCATCCTGGGGTGTGTAGGACAAGTTAGTGAATCCTTGAAGAAAATGATCAATTTACACTTTACTCTCTTCTCCAAGTTAAAGTAGCCTAGTTCTCCAAAATTTTTCTCATATTCTTATTTTCAATTCATTAAGTTTCATGGTTTTATTCTGACTCAATAATATATATATAAACATATATATATATATATATATATATATAGTAATACCTGGGATATATCCACAGTGTAGTCCCTCTCACAAGGTATGTCCAATTGATTATTCAATAAGCTAACTTTCTCACCCCAACTGGCTTATTAACCTCATATTGGGGAATTTAGAAAAGATGAAACACCATGAAACTACAACTCAAAGTCTCGTAATGTTCTATTGGCAACCCTACTATGGTGAAATACAATCCCCCTACTCATCACTATAACCACTCAGTGCCACCAAGGTGTTTTCCATTCACATAAAATCAGTCCATCACAATGATGATGCTAATAACTATTAAACATAACATATTTCCTAAATAATAAGGTAAAAATCAATAACAACATATTGCACTAACTCAATATAAGACAATGCCGAAATAATCAATATATCATAGTTAACTCATAAACTTCCTGCCACAGCATTCAGACTCTGTGTGTAAGAATAGGCACATACTTACAGATACCTAGTAGGGAGACTTATACTTACAGATACCTCGCAGTGATCATAACTCAGGTGCTCAGGAAAATTCAGAATTCTGGCTGCAGGCCATGATGTCCTTGGTCTCTTTAAAGATAATCTGTACCAGGGGCAGCTGGGTGGCACAGTGGATAGAGCACCAGCCCTGGAGTCAGGAGGACCTGAGTTCAAATCTGCCCTAAGACATGTTAACACTTAACTAGCTGTGTGACTCTGGGCAAGTCACTTAACCCCAGTTGCCTCACTGAATAAATAAAATTATTAATGGCTCCTGCTTCCAATATTCTTTACTAAAACAAAAGATAATCTATATCACATAAAAGCTACTTTTCTTGCTACTCCCCCTCTGCTCTTCAACTCTAGAATGAATGAACCAGTAAAAGGTAACTTTAACTCACAACTGCTTTTAACTGAGCATTGAGGTAGAGTTACACTACTGTGATAATAAATAGTTAACTGTAAAGCTGCTCAGATTGTTCCCTGCATGATGTAGACAAACCCAGCAACATCTTACCTCGATAAGATGCTGAAATATCTATTCAGCATCTTCTAACAGCAAAGTAGAGCCCACAGCAAAACTCTTCAGTTTCACTTTACAGGCAATACAAACTCCAGCTCTTCGCTCAAGAGGACCCTGCCATTTGATAGCTTCACGTTATATTTACAATGAAACAACTGATACAGTGGTGGTCTCTCGGCCTAGCCTTGGCGAATCCAGGGTCCCCCTCCATCTTTTCATGAAGCAGCCATGATTTTGGCACTTTGTGGCAAGCAACACAAAACATGTTCTCAAATTAACTTTGAGGTTCATGATGTGAAAATAATGGAATTAATTAAGGCGATGTCAACTGGAGAGGAGGGGTTAGTAAGATCTGATACCTTCCTATTTTAACTAATTATCTTTGCAAACATGGTGCTAGGTTCAGTTGTTTCTGAAAGAGCACATGTTTTCAATTTCGGGTTCTCTAAGTTGTGATGCCCTTGGGACAAACCTTGGTTTGACCATAGTTAAAGTCCCAAGTGGGGATTTAGTGGCGCATTCTACTATATAAAATTCAACTTTTAAAATGGTATTTTTAGGTTTCAAAATGTTTTATACTACTTCAAATTCTAATATACTAATGTTAACAAAATAATACTAATACAAAATAACTCATTGTTAGTCAATTCAGTGGATCAGCTTGTACGTATCAAACACATGTGATATGCAAAGCAATGTGCTAAGCCACAAAGGCAAAAACAAACACACATACACACACACACACACACACACACACACATTTTTTGCCTCTGCTTTCTCACCTCTCTCTCTTTTGTCTACCCTGGCATGTATCCTTACCCTCAAATGAAATTCCTCTCCACAAGGTTCCTTGATTTCTTTATTGCTAAATACAATGTCATTGTCTCATTTCATTCTTGTTGACCTCTCTGCAGCATCTGACACTGTTGATCACCCTACCTTGGCTACACTTGAGTCCCTGGGTTTTCATGACACTGCTCTATTGCCATTCCCTTCCACCTTTCTTTTTGGGTCTCCTTTGCAGGATCATCATCCACAGACTGCCCCTATATCTGGGTTTACCCTAGGGCTCTGTGAGGCCCTCTCCATTCATCCTTTGTTTCTCCTTTTCTTTCTGTGATTTCAATCAGCACACATGGATTTAATTATCAACTTCATGCATATAGTTCTCAAATCTAGATATCCAGCCTTCACCTATGTCTCACATCCCCAATTGTCAGCGGGACATTTCTTTCTGGATGTACCATAGGCATCTCAAACTCAACATGTTCAAAATTGATCTTATTTTCTTGTTCCCGCTACATAATCTCCTCCTAACTTGCATATTTCCAACAAGGGCATCACCATTCTTTCAGTCACCTAGGTTCACAATCTATTAATCATTCCCAGCCCTTCACCACATCCCATATACAAACAGCTGCCAAGGTCCTATCAAGCCTATGTCTTCAATATCTCTTGAATCTATCCCTCCTCATCCCTGATTCAAGTTAAGGAGTTTATCACCTCACACGGTTTATTGCAATAGTTCCTAATTTGTTTGCCATTGTCTCACTTCTCCAATCCTTCCACCACCCACCTGCAGTTGATATGCTTTTTTTCTTTTCTTTTTTTTTTGGGGGGGGGTGGGCAAGGCAATTGGGGTTAAGTAACTTGCCTAGAGTCACACTGCTAGTAACTGTTATGTGTCTGAGTCCAGATCTGAACTCAGGTCCTCCTGACTTCAAAGCCAGTGCTCTATCCATTGCACCATCTAGCTGCCTCCTGCTGTTGATATTCTTAAAACTCAGGCATGACCATGTAGTTGCTGTGCTCATGAAGTTCCAGTGTCTGCAGGATATGTAAAATTATAAAATACTTTATCTGACATTTAAAGTTCTTTACAATCTGACTCCACCCCATCATTCTAGGGTGATTTAGACCTAGAGTCAGAAAGACTTGAGTTTAGATATGGCCTCAGACATGTATTAGTTTTGTGGCCCTGGGCAAGTCACTTAACCTCTGTTTCCCTGTAGAATGGGGATATTGATGACAACCACCACTCAAGGTTGTTGTGAGGATAAGATGAGATGATATTTGTAAAGTGCTTTGCAGACCTTAAAGTGCTATGTAACGCTAGATAACATTACTACCTCTCACGTTCTATAGACTTGACTTATTTGCTTTTCCCCATGCACAGAATTACATCTGTTCATGCAGGCTGTCCCTCATGCTCAAAATGCTCATCTCTGCCTCTCATAATCCCTGGATCCCTTCAAGGCTCAGACCAGTTACCACCTCCCACAGGAGGCCCTCCTTGATCTCCCTAATTACCACACACACACACACACACACATACACACACACCTGAAATCTTTCTATATTTATTTTATATATATATTTATATATTATATTATTTTTTAATTTTTATAATATTTTAATATTATATAATAATATATAATCATATATTTTATATTTTTATATTATACATTTATATATATTATATATTTTATATATAATTTCTATTTTGATATCTATGAACATCCTATATAACTCTGAGAGATTTGCTCCTTGAGAGTAAGAAATGCCTCATTTTGTTATTTATAACCTCAAGACCTAGCACATTATTGCTTGATTTTTTGAGTAAGTACTTACTTATAAGACTTATCTAGCAACTTGGGAGAATTGTATGTAACAATAAGATTTGTGAGTACTAAAGAAATAACAGTTCATCCCAATTCTGACCAAAAAAAAGTTCACTTTAAACATCTATGTATTTTTACTTCCAGAAACATAACTTTGATTTAGTGCAATTCATTTCCCCCTTTTTTCATGAAAAAAAAAAATGTTCCTTCTGCTAACACCACAGCAAAATCTATTACAGTGTATCCTTAACCAAAAGATTAAAATGTTTTACATTTTCAATTCCAACAGTGTCCATAACTAAATTTTCCAAACCAGCATCTATAGGAATCATTAGTAACAACAAATTCATTCCAACTATTAGTCCAGGGAGCAATAAAAATGTGACTCCTGTGAGGTCTGAGAGCTAAATGCAATGACTGTTATTTTATGACAGCCCTTTATGATTATGTGAAGATATTAATTCAAAGATACAGAGTATATATCTATCTGTTATATTGTATTAACATTCTCAAAGGTTTATGTAGATCTGACAATTATGGGTAATACTATTCTATTTAATGATGTGTTTGAAAATGAAAAATATTAAGAAAGTCATTGAGAGAGTACTATAGGTTTCTTTGCTGGCATGTTTTTTTTCTTTGATTAATGTGCATCACATCAATAGAAGTGAAGGCAAAAGTAATCATTTCAACATCAAAGTGTAAGTTTTGTTTTAGAACACATGTAACATAATGAGTACAGTTTGCCAAACAGTGGGCAAAATTTTATCTCCTAATGATAAGTTAAATCAAATAAATTTTCCAATTAGCCACAGTTATATAACTAGAAATATGTATGAATAGCTTAAGGCCTTATTGAGTATTTCAGATTGTTCTTCACACTGCTGCCAAATTAATCTTCTGAATAAATCTTATCTGATTACATCACGTCTTTTATTAAGTGCCCCCTATTTCCCCCTATTTCCTAACAAATAAAGTTCAACCTCTTCACATAGGCATTCAAGGCAATTCATAATCTAGCAAAAAAACGCTATTTTAAAAAATTACTTACACCATTCCTCATCCCCATTCCATATGCTATCCTCGTCTCCAACTCTTGAACTCTTTCCTATATTCTCTCTAGAATGCTCTAGGATCTCCTGTCTCTACCAGTAATACCCTTATTCATCCTTTAAGCCCAGCTTAAATGCCACTTCCGTGAACCCTACCTTGATTTCTGAGTTAGAAATGATCTTTACTTACTTAGAGCCTCATGAAGTACTTTGCGTGTTTTTCTTGTACACTTATCATCTGCCATGTCTTTTTTGTATATGTGTCATCTCCTCTATGGCAGCTAGATGGAACAGTAGATAGAGTGCTGGGCCTGGAGTCAGGAAGACTCATCTTCCTGAGTTCAAATCTGGTTTCAGATCCTTACTAGCTGTGTGACCCTAGGCAAGTCACTTAACTCTGTTTGCCTCAGTTTCCTCATCTGTAAAATGAGTTGAAGAAGGATATGGCCAACCACTCCAGTATCTTTGCCAAGAAAACCCCAAATGGAGTCACGAAGAGTTGTTCACAATTGAAAAATGAGTAAACAACAACAACAACATCTCCTCTAGGAGATTGTAAGTGCCTTGAGAGCGAGGGCAACCATATTTCTTTGAATATCTCCAAGCACTTCCCATAGCAACTTCTACATACTCCATGAGCTACTATAGCCAAAAAGCTTTATCATCTGGCAGCCAGCCTGCTGGTTCTGAATCTCCCTGAACTCAGCTATTTTCTTCCTTAGGGGGAAAAATGTATGCCAGCTTGGTCTACCAGATCTTCTGATCTTTTGGCATAACCTCAAGATACAGGATATATCATCAGTGTTAGAATTTGGTATGAATGTTCAACATATTAAACATTTAGTATGAGAAAGCTAGGTGGTTCAGTAGAGACAGCACTGGTCCTAGAGTCAGGAAGACCCCATACAATTACTAGCTATGTGATCCTGGACAAGTCACTTAACCTGTTTTGTCATTTGCAAAATCAGGATAAAAATAACACCTACCTCCAAGAATTGTTGTGAGGATCAAATGATGTATTTGTAAAGCATTTAGCACAGTACCTAGCATATAATAGGCTAATTTTCTTCTTTCCATTTAATATAAATGCCATTGCACTTGAAGTTGTAGAAAGTTAATGCCTTAAAAATAATTTAAGTTGGTATAAAATTTCCCATGTTAATTCAGTTCATTGATTGTTCTCACTGAATTTCTTTTCACCATTCAGAATGTTTCTTTCAAAGTAAAGATGTAAACAGAAATATTTCCTAAGTAAGCTATGCAGAACTAAAGCTGATTTCCATGGATTTTTATCAATAGGAGGAATAATTCCACTTGCATTTTGTCATAATCAACTAGAGGAGATGTTTTTCATTCTCGAGGAGTATTCCCAACCCTCTAATCTGGATGTAGACCAAGTTTGGGGCTAGTTCCATTTCTTCCACTCTCTAGTTTTTGGGTAAGTCATTTCCTTTTTTCTGGATCTCAGTGTCCTCTTCTGTAAGATGAAAGAATTAGATGAGATTATCTCCAAGGGACCTTCTAGCTCTAACATTCTGAGCAACTAAATCTTCATGCTTTTTGTCAATGTAGGAAATTGTTCTGACTTTGGGGAAAACAAAGAAACACCCACACCAATGGATATCTTAGCTGAGCTAAGACCCACTAATAGAGAAGCTTGTGGTAGAGAGTGGTACTGTGGTCATGGTGGAATGTCTCTGAAATTCTTTGAAAAGTAAAGGCATAAAAAATTGAGAATTAATTCTATTTAGTGACTATGAAGTACATAGCACTATGCCAAGCACTTGACCTACATCATTCCAAAAAGGGGTATATCATCTTTTTGTAAAAGCATTTCCAGCTGCAATAGTTCAAATTCTCATAATTAGAAAATATTTTCTTTAGTCTGACCCTCCTTTTGCTGCATTTCAGAGCTTCTACCTCTTTCATCATCAGTGAAAATAAAACAGCCCACCTTTTTATACGGTAAGTTCTCTATGAATTTTGTGTCCATATTTCATCATTTTGAGGTCAGCATCAATACTTTAAAAAGTCATAAAAGCATAGAATCTTAGAAGGAATTATAGAGGTCCACTCTCTCTCTCCACACAGTAATCCCTGCTATAACGTTTATGACAGATAAAGAACTAGTGTTTTCTTAAAGAGTTCAAATGACAGAAAGCTTACAACTTAAATGATGGGTTGTTCCATTTGGGGAATTATAAATATGTTTCTCCTTATTATTGAAAACCTAAATCCTTGTGACTTTTCATACTGGTCCTACTTCTATTTTTTATGCCAAGATAAGGCGAGTCTAATCCAGGGATGGGGAACTGTTGCCTTGAGGCCACAAGTGGCCCTCTAGGTCCTCAAGTGTGTCCCTTTGACTGAATCCAAACTTTACAGAACCTCCCAGGGTTGTTGTGAGGATCCAAGAAGATAATAATCATAAAATGCTTAATGCAATGACTGGTACATAGTGGGTACTATGTAAATATTAGCTATTTTTATTCTTATTTATTTATAGCTTTTTACATATTACATATAAATAAATTAATACAATCATCCATAAATACATATATGTAGTCATCCATACATCTTAGATAGATGCTTCAGGAAGACAATGAGCTGGGCCTAAAATTAAGTAGGCTTAGGTACTAAGCTGGACAACATTTAGGAAAATGTATACTACTTTCAATAACTACAACTTGTTCATTTCTCCTTTTCTTTAAAACTAATATTCTCCCAGACAAGGGACATTTAGAAGAGGAAGGAATAAGGATACAGAGGCAAGGTGGTGAAGTCTGGAGAAATATGCATAAAGGCTATAAGCCAGCCATGGTACATTTCCAACAATTTATGACTTCCAGGCAAAAAGTAGCATATAAGACATCTTCAAGGATATGTGTGACTGGAAAATGAGAAGGACCAGAAAGAATGAGAGATAGAAGGTAGACAGCTCAAGAGTGACATTGGTATACTTCAAGATATTAAAAGAACCAAAGATAGGGTTTTAGCACTTCAGATGAATCCTCTATGGAGAACTTATGGTAAAAAGCATATGAGAACTGCACGGGATGAACAAGAATGCAATCTGCACTTAGGGTAAGGGTTACCCATACTAATGAGATAACAGAAATAAGGAATATCATACTAACTTTTTTTAGCTGTTCTATCATAACATTGGCCCAATTTGAGATTGTGAGCAACTAAAACCCAAGGGCCTTTTCCACATAAATTGCTTTCAAGTAATATCTCTTATCCTATATTTGTCTAATTGTGTAATTATATAAGACTTTTGGAATACATTCAGGGAAGGAATTATTTTTAAATGATAGATTTTATATTTATTGCTATTATATTATTTTGTCTCATCTTTAAAGTCTAGTGAAATGATTTTTAATTTTGATTCTGTTATCTTAGAGTTAGAGATAAAAATATAAGCTATATCTCTCAGTTTTTTATCATCTATTAATTTGATAAGTATGCCTTCTACATCTTCAGCCAAATTGCTAGTAAATACTATGCACAGGACAGGGCCAAAAAAGGAGGTATATGACATATTTAACTTACCTCAACTTAACCACTGTAGACTCCTTCCTAGTTGGCATACATACATTAATTAATTAATGCCCTTTGAGTATGGATGCTCAGCTATGAATCCCCCTAGAATTATTATCCTCTATACCAATTTTTTTCTATCTTGTCAATGAGGGCGTTCTCAAAAACTGTAACAAATGCATTATGAAAAGATATTCATCCAAAAAGCTCTATGTATTAGATCTTCCAATCTAATAAATCTATTACTAAAGGAAATAAGATTGGTTTGGCATGCTTTTAGTTCACCTGTGCTTGTTCCTAATTATAACCTGATTTTCTTCTAAATGCTCACATGCCATCTAATTAATGCAGCATCCTTGAATTTGAATTTTGTATGGGATCAGTGTAAAGACTATATACATTCTATTTTTTTAGACATTATCTCCCTATATTGTCCAAACCAAAAATGCAATGGCTGCTCATGGGCCCAATCCCATCATTGCTCATCAGGTAAGCTTTGACTTGTTCCCTTTCCTACTTGGACCAATCCATCCCTCCTTAGGCAGCCTGGTTGGCCCCACTCACAGGAACTCACTGTATTGGTGTCAGATGTAGTGTGGATGCCCAATAGGCTTTAGCTCTACTTCAGTTCAGAATCTCTAAGCCCAAGTGATCCCCTAGCCTCAGTCTTCCCAGTAACAGATAGTGCACCACCATACCTGGCATTCTATACATTCTAGAAAACACATTTTTTTTTTTACTTGGAAGATGTCTCCATCTTCATTCTTTTAGTCTTCTTTCAGTAGTCTAGTCATGCAGTAGAAATGGCAATGAAACCTGGAGTCAGGAGATACAGAGGTTCAAAATACTAGTTCTGATACTTAAATGACAGTGAGCAGATTACTTAACCACTCTTCTAGTCTTGTGCTCACCTCCACTCTCTTTTGAGAATCACATCCTCTTTTCTGGGCACCCTATTGGGTCTGCTAGTCTTAGAATTAATAATCTGCTCTTTGCTACCACCTGCTGGGCTTCAGTTATCTGGGCCAGTTGGTCTTCTCTGCTTCAATATACATGAGCATAGTGACTAGAAGGCCTCTGGCTAACAAGGATAGGGGGATGTGCTTTCAGTGCAAAGCCAAAGTTCCGAACTTAATCACTGAATGGGCACTGCCTTAGTCAACCTGAGACCTGTTAAAGACCTTTGCTTAAAAAGGCCAAGGTCCCCCACTGCATCCATCTCCAGCTCTCCTGATCCATATCTGGCCGCTGGACCCAGATGGCTCCAGAGGAGAAAGTGAGGTTGGTGACTTTGCACAGCCCTTCCTCACTTAAATCCAATTCACTTGAATGTCAAGGTATCACCAACCTGACGTCATGGTCCTCTTCAAGAATGAAGGACAAACAGCAACCACCATTCAGCCAGGCAGCCAAAAAGTCAATGGTATGCCCTATGATAAGACTAAGTTTGAATTCCCTTTGTCTGATGCTGATTCAAGGTGCTTGGTCCCCAACAGCTATCTGGGTTGGGGTTAGTAAATTCCTTGTTAAATCCCCAATTGTAAACCTATGTCTTCAAAATCTATTTCTGGGATTATAATACCCACCAAAAAAAAATGACTTACAAGTTTTCAAGAAATTGGGGTGTTAAGATCTACCCCATTCACAAGATCTTCTGTGATTGTCAATAGTCAATAATCAATAAACATTTATTAAGCAGTTATTATGTTCCAGGCACTGTGCTAAGCACTAGGGATACAAATAAGAACAAAGAAAGACAGTTCTTGCCCTCAGGAAGCTTATAATCTAATGAGGAAGACACACAAAAGGAAGCTGAAAAACAGGGGATGGACCCTGATTAGTGAAGGTACTTGGTGGGGCATGGTGGTAAAGTTTGACATGTCCCAAGGCAATGTAAACCAGTGAAAAATGAGAAGTTCTGAGCTGAGTTTTCTCCTCAAATTGGGATTTTGGAGTTCAAATGGAGGTTTTGGTTCTGTGCTTCAGGGTAAAGGGTAATAATGAGGTAGAGAACCAAAGCTGATGGGATCCTCCAGGATGATAAGATTTTTCTTAATGAGATTGCTGGGGACTTGATGAAAAAGTCCCAGTTGGGATTGGCCTGCAAATGAAGCTAGTAGCAAGAAGAAATGCTAAGGGAAGCAATCAAGGTACACTTTTCTGCCATTATTAAGGATATCTGTCCTCAACAAAATCAGTGATCCTTTCTGAATTGCATTCTGACTAGTCCAAATTTCCCTGCTCTCCCTAAAATATATAAATCTTAAAATGCTATACAAATGTGAACTATTGTTACAGATATATTCCAGTTTTGTTTTTTTCTGATCACGCCATTCATTTACAAGAGGATCAAAAGAAGTGGGGAATAGTCAATGTAGGTGAGCCTTAGCAGGTTTTCTAACTCTCATACTCTTATTGGACAGAACCTCTAAATATCCCTCGATAGAAAGTCACCATAGGAAGGGTAGCCAAAATGGAGGAGTAGTAGGAAGCAATGGAGTCAAGTTTCCATCTAGAAAACTACTCTAAGCAGAACTAGGAAATACATACCCTGATGGAGAAAACCTGAAAAAGTCGCAGTGAGTCCTTTGTTTGGCCCAGTTTGGCATAGGGAGAGGGTCTGCTGACATTGGGTACTATGTGGGATAGTGCTCCCATGGAACACTGTAGAGCCCAAGGTATGCACCGGAAGAATCTATGAACCGGGGCAAGATGAGGTCCCAGACTCATTTTGGGGTACCCTTTTGCCAATACCAGGTTACTGCAATACCAGGTGCCAACTGACAGCTTTGTCACCCACTACCCACTTCTGGGTCATAGATCTAAGGTGGATTTAGAAAGGCACCTATGCCCAGAAGTGGCATTCTTGAGCAGGGGGTCCCTGGGTGGTATACCAAGAAAAGAGCATGTTTAGAAGCAAATAGCAGGACTTTGACTCAAACTCCAGGAGCAAAGAAGGATCTCAGTTCTAGTTTCCAGCCTAGCCTTCAGAGGAATAACCAGGACAGCAATGCCAGCGCAAAGGGAAACCTACTGTTCTATCACTCTGAACCAGCAGAACTCCCAAACTGGCTGAAAGGGTCTGAGTTCAGCATCGTTCTGCTATTACTCAGACCAAAACCCAGGTCAAGAACTGGAAGAGTTCAGAGCAGAGGGGCAGCAAGCAGATGTTACCTTGGATAAGACCACTTTGGGAACACTGAAAACATGCAGATCCCCAGACTGTCCCTGAGATCTTAGAATAGCACAACATTCAATACCTCAAGAAAATAGCAGCATGACCAGACCAGATCTTCCTTCCAGAAGCATGGCACACCAGACATAATACGAAGTCTGGAGTTGGGAAATAGGCTGAAAAAATGGGCAAACAAACAAAAAAGAATCCCACCATAAAGAGCTATTGTAGTAGCTAGTATGCTCAAGAAACAAACACAGAAGAAAATGACTCCAAGCATAGTCTCAAAGATAAACACAGCTTGAACACAAAGCCGTCTAGAATTCCCAGAAAAAAATGAAGAAAGAGTTTTAAAAGAGTTTAAAATACTTCTATAAATGAAAGCAGAACACAGGGAAAAGTTAGGAAAGAAATGAGAGCCATAAGAGAAGGAACTGGAAAAAGAATTAACAGCTTGAGACAAAAGGTACAAAACCTTACTCAAGCAACAAATTCACCCCAAATTAGAATGGACCAAATAGAAGCCAATGACTCCATGAGACAAGAAATATCAAAACAAAGTCAAAAGGCTAAAAAAAAAAAACCATTGAACTACCTGAAGGCCATGACCAAAAAATAAACCTAAACATTTCAAGAAATTTTATTTCAAGAAATCTTAAAAGCAACCTGCCCAGATCTCTTAAAACCAGAGGACAAAATGGAAATAGAAAGACTCCACTGATCACTTTCTGACTATAACCCCAGAATGAAAACTCCAGGAACATCATGGCATGGAGGACTTCCAAGCATTCCTGATGAAAAGACCACAGCTGCATAGAAATTTTGAAGTTCAAGGAGCAGCTAGGTGGTACAGCGGATAGAGCTCTAGCCTTGGAGTCGGGAGGACCTGAGTTCAAATCCAGCCTCAGACACTTACTAGCTGTGTGACCCTGGGCAAGTCACTTAACCCCTGTTGCCTCGCCAAAAAAAAAAAAAAAAAAACAAAGAAATTTTGAAGTTCAAACACAAGAATTAAGAGAAACATAAAAGGAAAACATGAGCAAAGATAATTGACTAAACAAGGATAAACTGCTTACCTTCTGATACAGCAAGATGATGCATGTGTCCCCTCTGAGCCCTATCATCATCAAAGGTCATAGATGGAATATAATTAGACAAAATCTAGGAGAGTTTCTGTTAAGTTGGTAATTTTAAAAGAAGAATGGGAAGAGAGAGGAAGAGGAATGCACTGAGAGTACTGAAGGGAAAGGGAAAGGAAATTTAGGGAAATTCATCTCACATAACTATGGTATACAAGTGGATACCTATGCAAACAAATAGGAAGAGTTGGAGGGAGAAGCTGGTACTTCAACTTCACTCTCATTCGAACATGAAAGAAAAGAAGAACAAACACCCACAGAGTTGAATACAGAAATACATTTCATTCAACAGGGAAATAAGAGAATATGGGGTAGGGAGAATCAGAGAAAGGTTAGATTAAGGAGGGATTAGTCCTAAGTAAAACAAACTCTAAGGATGTACAAAACTGTATCTCTTTTGAGGTAGCAAACAATGGGAATCTGAGTGGGTGGGTGCCCATAAATTGAGGAATGGATAAATTATGGCATATCAATGTGATGGAATATTACTGTGTTGTAAGATAGGACAAAAGAGATGTTTTTAGGGAAACATGGGAAAACCTGTAAGAACTGATGTAGAATACAGTAAACAGAACTAGAATTGTTTATACAATGACAACAATATGGTAAAGGCAAACAACTTTGAAAGCTTCGGCGTAATGAACAACCATGATTCCAACCAGCCATATCTAGTGATAAAACATACTACCCACTTCTTGAGAGACAGGCAAAGGACTCAGTGCAGAATGAGACAAATTTAATTTTTGGACATGGCCAATATGGAAATTTGTTTTGATTGACTATACATGTTTGTAACAGGGTTTGCTTTTCTTTAGTTTTCAAGTTGGGCCATTGGGGTAGAAAGATAAGAAGGCCAACTTTTGCTGATTGAAAAAAAAATTAAAGATAATTTTTAACACGGTCACCATAATTCATCCCTTCTTCCCATGATAGTAACAAAATTCCAGTAATATTCCACTACTAGGGGTTTATTTTTGTTGTTGCATTGAGTATCAGATGCTGACATTTCTTCAGAATGCCCTGATTTACCTTCCACAGGCAGAGCCTTATACATAATGTATTGGTCCAGGAATGCAGAATTTCTTCTCTTTCTCTTTTTTTTTAAATTTTCCCACTATTCCTAGGAAATTCTGCTTTTTATATCTAGTTAGTTCTCCATTCTCTAGCATACTAACCTGCCTACCTGCTGTGGGCTCTTATTAATTAACAAGGTGTCATTCAGTCTTCTAAAATATAATCTTACACAACAACTGATAGAATTGGCATACAAACTACACAGTAATGTGCTTGCTAGTTTGATCACATGCCCCATTGCCAGTTCTCACAGCTTCCAAGATTCATCTACTCCTAGGCACAATTTTGGAAGCAGGAATTAAAACCTAGCTCACCTGCTTCCTTGTTCAATATTCTTTCCACTGTATCATGACATGCTCTTAACTATAAATGCTTATTCAGACCAAAGAATATGACAACTATACTAGGTAACCTCTACGATATTTTTTAGTCCTGAGATTTTGTAAAACAGAAGTTAAAGAATTTGGTTATTTAAAGAATGAATAAAAATGCATTTTATTAGAAAAGAAAGTTCTATAGTATGTGAAATGTTGCAAGTTTAGTTAGGTTCATGGTCATTCAATATTTAAGAAGAGCTGTTATAAATGATTACATAGGCTTAGAATGGGAGTGGGGGTGGAGAAAAACTCTTTAGTCCTTTACTGTGCATTATGCATGACTGAATAATGAGTATCTTCAACAGCAGAATTAACAGAAGGATGCTACACAAATGATCCATTATACTATATCTAAACCCAATGTCTATCAATAATAATACAACCCTTCCCCACAACTCTACTGACTTTTACTTTTCATATTTTCTCTTTTTAAAAAATGTCTTTTTTTATATCTACAGAGAGAGCAGTTAACATGTTTCTACTCTTCTCAGTAAAGCAAAATACATAAAAGTAATTCACATTAACAAGTGATAAATGGGAAAGTTTGAGCCTCCTGCTCTGTGATTTACTTCTCTCTTTGGCAAGTGTTCTTTAACTTGTAAAAGGTAAAGTAAGGGTCCACTTCAATCAAGTGATCCCATGAGTTTACTGTTTGTAAATTATTAAATGACAATAATTGAAGAATCCACACAGTTGCATTCAAACCACTCTTTACTTATGATCTTATATATGATCTCTGTTTTCATTGGCATAGGGAAATTCTAGTAAGAAAATTCCCTTTCCCATTTCAGATCAGTACCTTCTCTGTATCTTAAGAGTCTTAGAAAGCTTCCCAGAGCATTAAGAAATTAAATGACTTGCCAAGAGTAACACAACTAGAGTATGTCAGAGGTAAGATTTGAATCCAGGTCTGGCTAGCTTTTAGGCTAGATCTTTGTCCTCTCAATGTTGAATATCAATAACTCAAAGCTGAAATAAAATATTCTTCTAAGGTTAAAATTTCATTTGATTACAGAGTGATTTCCTTTAATTATAAGAGAACTTTTTCTAGCCCAGACCTGTGATTATAGGGAATTACTTCTAGTAACACAGGTCAGTAAATTATCTACAATTTGTAATCTTTGAGAGCTATCTGGGACACTGAGAAGTTACCTGACTTGTCCCTGGTCACACAGCTGGTATGTGTCAGTCAGGATTTGAACCCAGTTCTGACTCCACGATCAGCCTTACCTTCTACTACATCATACTGTCCCCCTACATGAAAATAGAAAGAGAGATTATTTTAAAAGGGAAGAAAAGGACACACATTTTAGAAATGAAACAATTCAAAATTTTAGAACATAATTTTAAAACATAAGCTGGTTTCTGTAGTTATGTTAGTATTTGTGAATAATGTGTTCTCAGTGACTCAGCTATATAGTCACACAAGGATTTTAGTTTTTAAGATTAGAAAACTGCCAGTGACTGACATTTTAAAATATTAATCCAGGAATGGACACTGTATTAAAACACACACATACACACACACACACACACACACAAAAGAACTTAGGCTTAGGCAAAAAAAATAGGTATAATTGATCAATTTTGCTCTTTAAATCAGAATGTGCATATTTGGGGGGGGTTAGGGGGGTTGAGACTATAATGAAGTCTCCCTTAGTATCCTTCCCAAAGAATTAAGGTTAAAAATTGTTTTCCTAAGATCATGTTTAATGCATATTTCATTTAAATTACTGGAAGAATATTTTAATTTGTTCATTAAACTAACAAGATAAATCGGTTTGATGTGATGACAGGTTCAATGAGTAATTTTCATTTTCATCAAATTTGTGAGTCTTCATTCAGTGAATATAATAAGTAGCTATTCTTGGATTGATTGGCACTGGTGGTTCAGTAAAGGAACAAGGCTAAACAGTCTTTGGCAAATTCCAACCTGATCTGGGAACTGGGATCTACATTTTAGGAAGGGGATGGGTAGGGAGAAATTCTAATGAGTTTAATTCTATTCAATTCAAAAAACATTTACTATATAACTCCTACAAAGATAAAAGAAAAAGATGCAGTTTCTGCCTTCCTGGAGCTTACATTCTAGTTTAAATTCCCCTTGCATATGCCTCATAGACAGAGCTTCACAAAGAATATTGTCTTGAAGATTCCTCTCAGTTGTAAAGTTCTAGGATTCTTGATTTCTTCAATTAACATAAGCCTCTCATTTGTTGGTGTAACAGGAAAGATCTTCAGGACAAGGTTGCATTCAGGTCCTTCCCTCTACAGAGAAATTTCTATGTGACTTCTGAGTCAAACTCTCTGTTAATGCCCTTTTTCAATCTACAATATGAAATACACTGACAGGCAAAAAATATGAAAAATAATCCACCTCCAGCTTAATTGAAATCAGTGAGATTCAGTACAATAGTTCTGGTAAGTTTTTGCTGCTTGGGGAAGCAGATTTTAGGTAAACTTCTCTTTTGAATTATATCAGCAATATTCCCTTACAGATATTGGGCCATAACTGACCAGATCAGTTTCCACAATGTGCTTGGCTAAAACATCTTCCCTGTCCATACTGGTTTCTCCATGACTGCCCTTAATCAGAACCGTTAATCTTTTGCTTACAGTATTGGTATCATAAAGACACTACTAGTGAGTAGTATAACTATAAATCTGGGGCCCTCGAGAATTAATGCCTAAGATATCTTCCCTGGCTGAAACAAGAACAGAAAGAGCTTCTAATTTAAGGTATTTGGGAGGTGTCAGATCCCTGTGGACCTGATCAGTAGGTATTTTACAGGGCCAAATGCTCAACTAAGCAGTCAGTCAATCAAAATGAAGTTATTAAGCATATAATGTGTTAGGAACTGGGTTAAGCCCTGGGGATGCACAGAAAATGCCCTACCTCATCCCCCAAAAAAGAAAAAAAGTCCTTGTTTTCAAGAAATTCAGTCTAATAGAGGAGACAACATAAAAACAACTATGAACAAACCAGACAGGATAAATTGGAGATAATTAACAGGCACGGCACTGGTATTAAGGAGAATTGGGAAAGGCTCCCCGTAGAAAGTGGGATTTAAGATGAGTCGTGAAAGTGAGATGGGGAGAGGAGACAGAGATGGAGAGGAAGGAGATTCTAGGCATGGACTAGTTGGAAGACGTAGTGTCTAGTGTGAGGAATAAAAAGGAGTGTGGGTGGAAAGTGTCGGTGTGTCAGTGGATTGAAGATTCTGTGGAGGAGAGTAAGGAGTAAGAAGACTTGAAAAGCAGGATGAGGCCAGGTCATGAAGCAATGTAAAGGCCAAACAGAGGATTTTATATTTGATCCTGGAAGTAATCAAGAGTCACTGGAATTTATTGAATAGGGGAGTTATATGTTCAGATTATTGTTTTAGGAAGATCAATCTGACAGCTGAGGATGGAATGAAATAGGGAGAGATTTGAGGCAGTGAAACCAACCAGAAGACTAATCTCCTGGCTGGTTCAACCCCCTTCTTTGGCTCTTTGTCACCACAGTATCGACTTGGTGAAAGTCTCAATCAACTGGTCATTCCTCCATTGTGTAATGAGCAAAATCCCATCTCCACCTACCTTAATTCCTGAGATTCAATGCTGTTATATTCAAGGATAAAAATCACCTCCCTATTCCATCACGCCCATCTATTTCATTCAAATCTTTGTACGGTCCTCATCATTCGTTCCATCCCCTTCCATCTACCATTATTTCATAGTTAACAAAGTTCACTTAATTCTAGATTTCTTTCCTTCACATTCTTTCTATGTCTTAGCATTCATAGAAACCTGGCTCCCTCTTTGAGACATAGCATCCCTATGTATCCTCTACAATAATGGGTGCTCCTCAGATGCTTACCAACAGAATAGTCTGGGAAAAGGAGGATGGCTTGTGCTATTGTCTCATCTGTTATTGCATCTCCCATAGCCATCTCTTTGCACAGGCTGTCTCCCATGACTAGAATTTATTCCCTCCTGATATCCACTTGTTAGAATCCTCAGTTCCTTTCATAGTGGCATGTTTTGGTACAGCTAGGTAGTGCAGCACATAGAGTACCAGCCCTGGAGTCAGGAGGACCTGAGTTCAAATTTGACCTCAGACATATAACACTTACTAGCTGTGTGACTCTGGGCAAGTCACTTAACCCCAATTGCCCCACAAAAACAAAACAAAGTGGCATGTTTTTACACATAAGGCACTTCCTGACTTTTCAAATGAAAAATTACTTTGCATATGCTTAGTATTTATAAGTAAATCAATAAGTAAAACAAACAGAATGTAAGCTCCCTGAGGGCAGAGAATTTGTCTTTTCTTTTTTTCTTTGATTATTTTTTTCCTGCCTAATATATAGGAAAGTTTTTTTTTAAATGTTCATTAATTGATTGATTATTTTTCAGTACTACTTCCAGGCTCTATCTCTACCCCCCTTACTCAATAACATTTCCTTACTTGAGACTCTCTCCATACATCTACATTACTCTATCTTTCTAGATCCTTATTGCAGTCATGTACCACCCTCCAAATCATTCTTCCTCCTTTCTCAAATTAAGCACTAGTTTTAGTTTTTTTGACTTAGTCTTCTTAACCAGGCTAAACCCTACCCTCATAGTCAAGTTTTTAATACACATATCAATGTGCCCTTGAATATCTCTTGTTCTTCAACCTCCCCAACTCCCACGATTTACAACTTCACTCTTCCTTAACTGTACACAGTGATGACCATACCCTTGGGTAACTATCACCCATTATTTTACAACCAACATGGACTGGAACCTTGAAATTCCTCCCTCTGATCATAACCTCCTAACTTTCCATCTCCCCCTATAATTCTTTCCTACTAAACCTGTTCTCCATTTTTACTTCAATCTTTAGTTATTTCCACTCTCCCTGTTCTCCCAGTCTATCTACCCAACTTTGGCTTCATTTTCTCACCTTCACAGTCAATAGTTATCAATTTGACTATACCCTTTCTTTGATCTCTTGCTCCTTTACTCTATAGTTACCTTCACTTTGCCAAAACAAAACCTTAGGTTACTCCTACCATCTACCTTTTCTGCTCCTCCTCATGTACAGTTGAATGCTATTAGAGGAAGTGCCATTACTGTCCTTCGGGGTTCACCACAAATTTATGCAATGTAATCCCAACTGGGTCCTCACTGCTGCATAGAAATCCTTTTATCTTTCCTAATCAACTGTCATATTTCTCATGGTGGATGTTCTGAAATGTTTCTTCCCTTCTTAATTAATGCACACCACATTCAGACTTCTCCCTCTGAGCAGAGGACTTTATCTCATTGATAAAACAGAGGTGACTAATCATGAACTTTCTGTTCTTTCCCATTCCATATCTCAGAAACTTTCTACATTGGCATCCTTCAGATCTTGTTTCAATCTCTGATGGAAGAGTGGCACTTCTCCTCACCTAGGTCACCCTTTTAATTATTTTCTTTTTTTTTCTCATTATCTTCTTGATCCCATTCTCTGACATCTCCTCCAGGAGCTTGTTCTTTTCACCTTGACATTTCAAGGTCCTCACAAAATGCATCTAGCTTACCTTTCCAGTCTTGTTTTGAAGCATTCACCTTCACACAACCTATATTCTAGGCAAATTGGCTACTAGCTGATGTGTAAATCTGGCATTTCAATGCTCATCTCTTTGTTTTTGCAGAGTCAGTCATTCCCCTACTCCCATGCCTGAAATGTACTCCCTATTCACTTCTCTTAGAATTCCTACCTCCCTTAAAAGCCCAGCTCAAGCCTATCCCTACCACCCTACAAACCCCTAATCGATATCCTTTCTGTCCTTCCTCAAATTAGCTTACATTTAATCATCTGTAGACATGTTGCAACCCCTAGTACAACATAAGCAAGCTCCTTGAGAGCAGGAACATTTATCATTTTGGTCCTGTGTACATGTAGTCCAGTAGAGTGCCTTCACACAGTGCACACTTAATCTGTTGAATTGAATAGGGTGCAATTGAATGTTTCTTTGGAAACCTTAAGAAGTCCCTGTCCTCCATTGGACTCTACTAATTCTCTGTCCATAAAACTTGACTTGTGCAAACTGAACCTTTGAGTATAGCCAATGACTATTGGCTTCAGAAAGTACATTTTTTTCTTCTTCCAGTCATGGGCAACTCCTAGAGCACTAAACAAAAGAACTTTTTTCCTATAAAGATCTGAGTGAATTCAGGTTCTACTGTTAAAGGCATTCTTGGAGTGGTAATTGCTTCTATTTAGTACAGGGTTATCTATGAAAGCAACTTTGACTTTGAAGCAGCTGTGGATAGAGCATGGGGCCTGGAATCAGGAAAACCTGAATTCAAATCTGGCCTCAGGTACTAACTATCTGTGTGATCCTGGGCAAGTCACTTACCTGTTTCCTCAACTATAAAATGGTGATCATAATAGTACCTATATCATAGGGCTGTTGTGAAAATCAAATAAGATAATATTTGTTATTTATAATAAAGGTGCTTGGCACCGTGCCTGGAACACATTAGGTACTATATAAGAGTTTATTCTCTTCCTTTCCCCTGCTAGGTGCCATTCCAAGGTAAAAGACCATCTTGAAGGTCAGAATTTTCTAACCCACCAGCACAGGAGTTATTGGAGGAACAGCTCAGATTAAAAATAGATTAAGGAGCTGTTATCTCAGGATAAATAAAAGAACAATGTTGATACTATGAAAAATTATAACACTGCTTTTGAGTGAAGGTAGATATTGGTACACAGCCCACTATCTAGTGCCATCAGGACTGGATCCTTCTCTCCCTTATCCTTCATAAAATGTATGACCTAAACAGACAGTAGCTAAGCTTATAGACAGAGTCTAAGGGCAACGTTCTTTCAAATAAAGTTCCTAATATTTCTTACATCCTGTTGGGCTATAAAGGTTACTGGAAAAGTTGTTCCTGTAATACATCTGCACTTCCTTGTATATCCTCAGCTCAAAAAAAAAAAAAAAAGGAAGTGAAGAAATCTGTCAAAAGTTGAAAACACAAGAGAATTCTCCAATACCAACAATCTTAAACTTCTGGATGCAACCTTCTAGTGATTATCTGTCTTTTCCCTGCCCTTTTAAATCCTTAGCTCCCAAATGATGTCTTAGAAAAATCTAAAATTCTATCTGACTCTAATAGACACAAGTAGGGGGAAAAAAATCACATTTAGTAGGTTAGGTAAATTTTCAACCTGACCTGAATTAGTATACCATACACTTACATAATCATGTGGTTAAATTTCTGTTTTCACCAATCCAGTTTATAGAATCATAGATTTAAAACTAGAAACAGTCTTTGAAACCATCTTATCCAACATCCTCTTTTTATACATTAGGAAACTGAGTCCCAAGAGGTTAAGTGATTTGTCCAAGATCACACAGATAGAGGATGGGAGATCTGAGATTTGGAACCAAGTTCTCTGATCCCAAATCTAACACTCTTGCCATTGAACCACTCTGATTGCCATTAAACAAGAAATGCCATTAAAAATGGTTTTGAGAATGTTAACCAAAAGAAGTTTAGAGTATCTTTCCCATTATTGTAAATAACAAAATTAAATAACTAATTAATTAAACTATTTATTAAGAACTTACTAAGTACAAAGCACTGTCCTAAGCATTAGGGATATAAAGAGAATATGACACAACCTTATATTAATTTAGAAATGTAGAAATGCCATTTATACCCAGTGTATTTGATATGCATTGATGGAACAAAGGATCCTGAGATTCCTCTCAATGATGTTTAGCTGGCTCACTAAGTAGTAAAGTTTTATGTTTTCTAGAGAATAACAGTTAAATTATTTAGTCACGTTCTTCATGATATACACTAATGGTATAAACTAATCATTACTATAATCTTCAATACTCCAAGGCCTAATTCTCAGTTAGCCCCAGTGCCTTCCTGAAGCTTCTACCATTGCATGTTGGAAGGGAAATTACTCACATCCCCATGTCCAAATTTTACATAACTGAGTGGGAAGAGAATGTGTGTTAGGGGTTATGAAAAGAAAGAAAATTTGCAAAATTAACTGGTCTGGGGGACCCTGCCCAGCAGTAGTGCAGCTAGATGGCTACATGAGGACAGGAAGAAGTTATATTTCCTTCAAAGGCAAATGTTGTATCTTCTTTATTATCTAGACTCATACTTCAGTATATAAAATAAGGAGTTGCCTAAAAGTTACCAAATTCAATCAAGTTTGGCAATTTGACAAATATTTTAGCACCAAACACCGCTCTAAGTGTTGAAAGACGATGAATTAGGTATAGTTTCCCTACCCTTAAGGAACTTACAATATAGATGCAAAAATAGGAAATGTGCTTAAATAATAATAATAATGTATTTAGAATGTGATAGATAAATCCACACCATAAATACAAAAGTACTACAAAGTGACAGCTGGGGAAAAAAGGTCCAGAAGCCAAAGTTTCCTCATATCTGGAATTCTTTCTCCTCTTCGCCGTTTTCTTCAACTCCCCGGCTTCTTTTAAGTCCCAGCTGAAATCTTACCTGCTACTATCTTTGCATGCCTGGAGCTTAGTACAGTGCTTGTCACAGACTAGGCACTTTAATAAATACTTTTTGACTGACTGATTGACTAGAACTAGCAGACCCTGAATAAAAAGAGAAGGCCTTGGTGGGAAATTTTAGACAAACAAGACAAAAAGTAGCTGACTGAATCTGTGGACATGCCTATTTACCATGGGTCATTTCCTCCTGGTATCCTCCTTGTCCAAATTCCTGAACTGTTTGCAGCCATAAACAAAGAAGTAGTGGTTCCCTGACCACATAGTCAAAACACTCACCTATATGGGCATCTTCTCTAGCCTACAGATGCTACAGTGAGTCACAGGGAACTTATACAGTAGGAATAGAGAGATGCAGGAGAGCCAAAAGCTACAAAACCATATTGACTTGCCTATGTAGGGGACCCCTTTCCAATCTCTTCTTGCTCATCCCAATATTATTCCTATTGTCATTGCAAAAGCCCTTACTCAAATTTGTCAATAATCCAATGGATTTGTAAGCTTATCAATGTCTATTTCTCTCTATTAGTGCAGGTTGCTAACCATTCTTAAATAACCTGTAGCTAGTCACTGCCTCCCTTTCCTGCCTTGAACAGGATCTACCAACAAATGATGCTTTCTGAACCACTACTTATGTGCTTTTCACTCTTCTAAATCCAGTATATTAGAATGACTGGCGTCTCTTCTCTTCTGCTAGTAGATGGATTTAATCTGGATGAAGCATGGAGGAAAGGGGTGGGAAAAACTTTAGGCTTCTCGAGAAGATACGTAGGAACATTTTTCTGTTGTTGTTGTTCAGTTATATCCAACTCTTCAGGACCCCAGTTGCAGTTTTCCTTGCAAAGATACTAGACTGCTTTGCCATTTCCTTTTTTAGCTCATTTGAGCATGAGGAAACTGAGGCAATAAGTGACTTACTCATGGTCACACAGCTAGTAAATGTCTGAGACCAGATTTGAACTCAGGAAAATGAGCCTTCCTGACTTCGGAACCAGCCCTCTATACACTGTTATCACCTATCTGCCCTAAAGTTAGGAGTTAGGAGGCCAGGTTCAGTATATCAGTAATGTGGAGATAATTATACTTCCACTACCTATCTCAGAGGGCTGTGGTGAAGATTAAATAAGATGATATACAAAAAGTATAAAGGCTATAAAAATGTCAACTATTATTAATTTCATGATTATTGGTATACTGAGAACAGAATACACCTTTATAACAGAAAAATAGCTTCTGAGTCTTAATACCTAGTAATTGATGTTGTTACTTTACCAGACTTTCATTATCCAATTCATTCATTTAAAGCACACCACTCCTAGAGAATGAAGTTGTCCATGGCACTGACCATTATAGACATTATCGATTATGGTGCATTGAGTATATAAGCCTGTCCTGATTCTGTTGCTCCAGAAGCAGGAGAGAAGGAAGGATCTAGTCTTCAGCCTCTTGCCTCAGATTGTTTCTGCCTGAAAAAGTGAAACTATATGAAAATAGGCAAACAGTGCCGCAGAAAGGTAGTGACCTAGGATTTGGCTAGTCGTCCAACTGGAGAAGGAGCAAGGACAGAAAAGAGAACACAGGGCAATGTCAAATTCAGAATTTCAAACTCCAGTATGCATATAAATTATATTCTCTATGGACAACTGTAAATGCCCCAGCATGTGTTTCTCCCCAGAAGCTGACCCAGAAATGAGAGGACAGGATTAATTATGCCTATGGACACCTAATATTCTTCCAAACATTTAAATTTAAAGTCAGCAAGATTAGGAACCATTGAGGATTTAGAGCACCTGGCCAGTCACATTAAACATTGGTGTCCAAGAAAGCAAAGGAGGGCCACCTTAGAAGCTGGTGAGGACCCAGAGATCCTACAGAGCTGTTTGGATTCCGTGAGTAAACTCCTGTTTACTCTAGAAGAAATTGAAAGGTTTGAATACAAGAATATGAATTGTGTTTCTGAAACTCCTGAATTTGGTACATGTGAAGAGGCCTATATGTTTTGAGCTACCTAGATTTAGGGCTTGATTTTTTAGGCATTTTGACAACAATTTCAATATCATTAGCTTTCTTTGTAATAGTATGTATTTTATTTTATTCATTGAAAACATTCTTCTGAGAAGGGTTCTATAATAGTCCATATTGGTTTTGCCAGACTGCCAAAGGGGTCCAAGAAGGAGGAAAAGAATAAGCATTTACATAGTTCCTATTACATAGCAGGCACTGTTCTAAGTACTTTTTACAAATATTTCACTTGATCCTCATACAACCTAACCATGTTAGGTTGGGTACTATTATTATCCCCATTTTACAGTTGAGGAAAGTGAAGCAGACAGAAGTTGTGGTTTGCCCAGGGTCACACAGCTAATAAGTTTCTGAAGACATTTGAACTCAGATCTTCCTGTCTCCAGGCTCAGCATTCTATCCACTGTGACTGGCTTCTTCTAGTTCATTATGTAAAAGCTAAGAACCCCTGGTTCAGAGGAAGCTTCAGGGATTCAGTCTATGCAGTAGTTCTTTTAATTTATTCTATTTTTATTCCTTTTCTTTCTGTGGTTATAAGAAGTGTATACAGTTAAATAATCCTTCTCTGATTCACTCCATTCTTCTCTGCTTGTGACTGAATTACATTGAAATGCAGCAAGAAAAAGTGGAGGGTGGAGTTTTCTCCCACTGAGCTAGGGCTGAGCTAAGGGTCAGTTGCGTATGATCCAGGACACAAATGGAATTAAGGAAGCTTGAGTTAACCCCTACATTTCCAACCAGTCCTATTGTGACTCAAGATCCTCAACACTTTGAGTTAACTTTGATCCCAAGTGGCTTGATCTGAGATTCGCCAGCTTATGAGGTCTTTGGACAAGGAAGATATAAAAAGATGAAAGAAAGTTTTAGGATATTATTAGGCAGCTTCCTTGAAAACTGCTTTTAACTTCCTTGGTAGAGGCTTTTACCTGTTTTTGTCTTTCTGGATTGCTTACTACTGCCTTCCCCAAGGCTTTTGTCTGGAGGTTGTTGGATATGTTTTTAATGAAGAAATTGTTTATCATAACCCTTTCACTCAGTGATTAATAGCTCCAGATGTGGAACCATGACAAGGACAGAGAGTAATTAGATACACAAATATACAAACACCACACACACACACACACACACACACACACACACACACACTGCCTCAGAAAGAGAAGAGCTAGAGAATAGTGGTAGCGGGCTGTCTGAGAACCATGAACAACTTGCCATTTCTCCAGAACTCCCTCTGGAAATTGATAGAATACATACTTCTAGAGCCAAGGTGGGGAACCTGCAGCCTCGAGGCCACATGCGGCCCTCTAGGTCCTCAGGTGCAGCTCTTTGACTTGAAGTTTGGATTCTGTCAAAGAGCCACACTTGAGGACCTAGAGGGCCACATGTGGCCTCAAAGTCGCAGGTTCCCCACCCCTGTTCTAGAGTGAGCATGAAGATTCTAGCACTTCATCGATCAATAGGATCAAATAACTTGATAGAATTTTCCTCCTCCTCCCCAATGATTAAAACGTATATAATTTTCATTCAAAAACAAGTTTCATAAGTTTCAAAAGAGTTGAAAATATCATTTAAAATGGTACAATTAAGTACATGAATTATTTAAAATTTAAAATTGATTCTAACTTATATGCTATGTGAATTTTTTCTATTTTAATGAAAAGTACAACTAATTATTTAATGAAGTTTATGAATATAGTATCAACCTAATCAACAATCAAATCCATCAACAAGCATGTATGAAACACTATGTGCCGGACATTGTGCTAGGCGCTAGGAATACAAATACAAAGAATGAAATAGTACCTATTTGCAAGGAGCTGAAATCTAATGAGGGAGAGAGCAAATAAGCATATAAGTATATGTTCAAGAATACCACAGAACATTCTACAAATACCAATCAGAACTCCCCCCCTGCAGATTCCTCAACATGCAGATTTTGTTGCCAGGCCCAACATGATTCTACAAATTTTAGAGTTTCATGAACTACTCCAAAGCATAAATTATAGGAGAGGGGGATCTATTCCTATGCTTTGTTAGTGTTTTTAGAATAAATGATGTCTATATTTTATTGAAGGTTGTGTCTACATGTGATATAATCATGACTTTTGCCATGTTTGTTGATAATATTAATTAGGAATAGGTAATGGACCAATGATTTCATTTGCACAAGCAATTTCCAGTTGATGAAATTTCTTTTACCAATCTGGGTCAGCACCTTCTGTGCAACTTATACTCTTAGAAATTGCCTTGGAGATTATATGACACTGAGGTCATATGACCCTAAGGTTATATGGCAGTGTCAGTCTGTGTTAATGGTGGGACTTGAACTCACATCTTTCTGATTCTATGGTGGATTAAACACCATGTTTTGACTCCCAATAGATCATATGCATGTAACTATCACTCTCACTGTAACTAGCCCATGAGACACAGATTCAAGATACAATAATAATAAAATTATCTTATGATTGCATAGTGTTAATGGCTATAAAACTTTTAAACCAACTATTTCATTAGATGCTCACAACAATTCTTATGAGTAAATGGGGCAGATATGATCATTTAAAATTAAAAAAATAAGTTATAGATCAAACTATATTCCTGAGGTAGCCAAGATGGTAGAATAAAGGAAACACTATAACCAAGCTCTCACAACATACCAAACAACATTAAAATAACACCTCAAATCAAATGCTGGAGTGGCAGAGCCAAGAAAGAGTCAGGGTGAGGCATTGTTCCAGTTCAAAACAACTTCGAAGGTCAGCAGGAGAGGTCTGTGACATTGGGCTGGGGGCTGGCCCAGAGTCCAAATTTTGGCAACACCAGCTTCGGGCCTTGGAAGCAGTGACAATAGCAGCGGGTTTCAGAGTTCTCAAGCCAGAGATGGTAAGGAGATAAGGTAACTGGTAAAAAAGGGATTATGGGAGATCCCTGTGTTAGCACTAGACACAGGACCAGACACTGTTTATCATCTCCACTGCCTATACTGACTTCCAAGTCACAGTTTCTCTTCCAGGGCAGAGTGGAGTACTTTTGGTCATAAAAGATCAGAGGCCGTGAGGAGCAGTATTGCTTTCCCGTCACAAGGGAGCAGGGGCCCTAAAGTGCAGTAGCTCTTGAAGCTACAAGGAGATCAGGGGCCCTTCCTGAGTAAGGATCAGAGCTCAGACCAGGAGGACAGTGATCACACCTCTTCCCAGATCACATCACCTCAGAAGCACCAAAATCTTCCTATCTCCCAGAACTGGCTATGGAAACAGAAGTTTAAAAAAAAAGCCTGAAATGTGGACTATGCCTCACCACCACCCCAGGAATAGAGGCCACCTTTAACATAAAATTTGAAGTCAAGAAGTAGGCTAGTAAAATGAGAAAACAACAAAAATTAATTAATTGATTAATTAATTAATAGATAAATAAATAACCTGACCATAAAAAGCTACTAAGGTGACAGGGAAGATTAAGACACAAACTCAGAAGAAAATAATGATGTCAAAACAGCAACAATCAAAGTCTCAAAGGAAAAAAAGATACATAAGTGTGTGTGTGTGTGTGTGTGTGTGTGTGTGTGTGACATACACACATATATGACAAAAGCCAAACAAGAATTCCTGGAAGAGCTAAAAAATGATTTTCAAAATCAAGTAAGAGTGGTAGAGGAAAAATTGAGAAAAGGAAATTGGTGAAATGGACTAAGAAGTATAAAAGCTCACTGAAGAAGATAATTCTTTAAAAATTAGAACTGGACATGTGGGAACTAATGACTCTATGAGACTTCAAGAAATAATAAAATAAAGTCAAAGAATGGAAAAATAGAAACAAATCTGAAATATCTCATAGGAAAAAAAAACTACTGACCTGGAGAACAGTTCAAGGTGAGATCATTTAAGAATTATTCGACTACCCTGAAAGTCACAATCAAAGAAAGAGCAAAGACATCATATTTCAAAAAATGATAAAGGAACCTTATCCTGATATCCTAGAGCCAAAAGGTAAAATAGAAATTGAAAGACTCACCAATCATAACCTGAAAGGGATAACCAAAATGAAAACTCCCTGGAAAATTATAACCAAATTGCAGAGCTCCCAGGCAAAAGAGAAATAATTCAAACAGCCAGAAAGCAACCATTAAAATACCCTGGAGCCACAGTCAGGATCACACAACACTTAACAGCTTCCACATTAAAGAAGCAGAGAACTTGGAATATGAAATTACAGAAAGCAAAGGAGCTAGGATTACAACCAAGAATAACCTACCCAGAAAAACTGAGTATAATCTTTCAGGTGAAAAAAAGAACTCAACTGTACATGGCACCTTCTCAAAAATTGAACATGTATTATTAGGGCATAAAAAACTCACAAGCAAATTCAGAAAAGCAGACATAGTAAACACACCCTTTTCAGACCTTAATACAATGAAAAATCACATTCAATAAGGGGCTATAGAAGCATAGATTAAAATGTAATTGAAAACTAAGCAATCTAATCCTAAAGAATGAGTGGGTCAAAGAACAAATCATAGAGACAATCAATAATGTCATTAAAGATAATGACAACAATGAGACAACATACCAAATTTGAGGAATGCAGGCCAAATAGTACTGAGGGGAAATTTTACATTTCTTTTTTTTTGCTTTTTAATATTTTTTCAATTAACAAGCACATTAAAAATTAATATGACCCTCTTCGCATGAGGCAAATTTTCTAAAAATCTGAAAAACAAAGTCTTCAATACATAGCTACATAGTTCAGCAAAAACAAATTCCCACATTAGCTATTTCTGGAAATGTATGTCCTACATTTTAAGTTCATCAGTTTTCTCATGAGATGAGTGGCATGTTATAACTTCATTCTTTTGAACTCTTGATTTATCATTGCAAGCTCCAAGATCTTTCAGAATTGTTTTTCTCTATAATGTAGAAATTGTTCTAGTTCTATTCCCTTCTCTCTGAATTATTTCATAGAAGTCTTCCCAGTTTACTCTGAAACTGTTTCATCATTTCTTATGTCACAATGATATTACATTATATTCATATACCATAATTTGTTTAGACATTCCCCAATAGAGCATCTTCATAGTTTCCAATTTTTGGCTACCATGAAGAGAGTTGCTATAAATATTTTTGTACATAAAGATCCTTTCTTTCTTTCTTTGACTTACTTGGGCAAGAGAAGACTAATAGTGGTATAGCTGGATCAAAAGGTATACATGGTGTAGTAACTTTCTGCGCTTAGTTCCAAAATGCTTTCCAAAATTCCTGGACTAGTTCACTGATCCCTAAACAATGAACGATTATACCTGTTTTCCCACAACCTCTCCAACATTTGTCATTTTCTTCTTTTGTCATTCTTGCCTATGTAATAGGTGTGAGAAGCAATCTCAGTGTTGCCTTAATAATTTGCATTTCTCCAAATATTAGTGATTTAGAGCATTTTTTCATATGATTATGGATATCTTGGATTTCTTCCTTTAGAAGTGCCTATTTAAATCATTTGACCATTTATCTATTAGAAAATGAATTTATAAGACTGAGATTCATTTTCTATAAATGCTCAAAGGAAATTTTATATTTCTAAATGCATACATCAATAAAAGAGAGAAAGAACAGATCAGTTAATTGGGCATATAACAAAAAAAAAACTAGAAGAAAAATAAATTTAAAACCCCTAACTAAATACCAAAATGGAAATCTCAAAAATCAAAGGAGAGGTTAATAAAGTTGAAAGTAAAGAAAAATTGAACTAACAAATAAAACTACAAGCTGGTTTTATGGGAAAAAACAATAAAGCAGATAAACCATTTGTCAATTAGATTCAAAAAAGAAAGAAGGAAATCAAGTTATCAGTATCAAAAATCTAAAGGTGAATATACCACCAATGAAGATGAAATTAAAACAATTATTAAAAGTTATCTTTCCCAATTATTTGCCAGTAAAACTGACAATGTAAGTGAAATGGATAAATATTTACAAAAATATAAATTGCCCAGATTGAGAAGAGGAAATAGAAGAATCCTAGAAAAAGAAATTGAACAAGCATAAGTGAGCTCCTTCATAAATGAAGAAAAAATCTTCAGGACCAGATGGATTTACATGTGAATTCTACCAAGCCTTTAAGGAACAATTAATCCCAATACAATAAAAACCATTTGAAAAAATAAGTAAAGACAGAGTTTTATGAAATGCTTTCTATGATACAAATATTGTTTTAATACAAAAACAGAGGGGAGCAAAAACAAAGAAAAATATAAACCAATTTCCTTAATGAATATCAATGCAAAAATTTTAAATAAAATACGAGCAAGGAAATTACAGCAATATATCAGAAGATGCTAATCAGGCGGGGTTTATACTAGGAATGCAGGGTGGCTCAATATTAGGAAAACTATAACTGTAACTGGATATATAAATAAAAAAAAACAAAAGTCGTAGGATTATATCAATAGACACAGGAAAAAATCTTTTGACAAAATGCAAAACCAATTCTTATTAAAAAAAAAATACAAGAAAGCATAGGAACCAATGGAGGCTTTTTTAAAATGTTAAGTAGAATCTATCTAAAACTAAGAACAAGCATTTTCTGTAGTATGGCTCTAGGGGCCCAATAAGATCAAAGCCTTCCCAATAGAAAGGAAACAAAACTATCATTTTTTGCAAATGATATGATGGTAAACTTAGAAAACCCTAGAAAATCAATTAAAAACTAGCTGAAACAATTAATAACTTTAGCAATATTGCAGGATGGAAAATAAACCCACGTAAATCACCATCATTTTTATATACTACTAACAAAACCCAACAGAAACAGATAGAAATATAAATTCCTTTAAAAATAACTGCAGACAGTATAAAATACATGGGAGTCTACCTTCCAAGACAAACCCAGAGACTATAAGAACACAGTTACAAAATACTTTTCTCATAAATAAAGAGAAATCTAAAAAATTGGAGAAATAGTCATTATTCATGGGTAGGCTGGTCCAATATAACAAAAATGACTATTCTATCTAAGTTAATTTACTTATTCAGTGTCATAGCAAATGAACTACCAAATAATTATTATATAGATATAGAAAAACAAAAAGGAAATTAATCTGGAAGAATAAGGGAATCAATGAAAAAAAATGTGAAGAAAGGCAGCCTCACAGTACCAGATTTCAAACTATATTACAAAGTGGTAACTTTGAAAACAATCTGATACTGGCTCAAAAAAGAGTGGTAGATCAGTGCAATAGATTTAAGTACACCATACACAATAGTAAATGACCATAATAATCAAGTATTTGATAAATCCAAAGATCCTAGCTTTTGTCACCACTTGACAAAAACTGCTGGGAAAACTAGAATGCAATTTGGAAGACAATAGGCATAGAACATCTCACACCATATACTAAGATAGGGTCAAAATGGATAAATGATTTAAACATAAAGGGCATTTAAAAATAAACATAAAGTACATAAACATAAACGTAAGTATATTAAGGGAGCATAGGAAAATGTACCTGTCAGATCCATGGATGAGGGAAGAGTTTACAACCAAACAAGGGACAGAGAGGATCACAGAAAGTAAAATAATAATTTTCATAACATGAAATTAAAAAGGTTTTGCACAAATAAACTAATTCAGCCAAAATTGGAAGGAAAACAGGAAACTGGGGGAAAAAATTTATAGCAAGTTTCTCTGATAAAGGCCTCATTTTTCGAATATATAGGAAACTGAGCCAAGTTTATTAAAATAAGACACATTCCCCAATTGATAGTCAAAGGATATGAACAGGTCATTTTTCAGAAAAAGAAATCAAAGTCATCACTAGTCACATGAAAAAAAATCACTCCAATTCACTATTGATTAGAGAAATACTAGTTAAAGCAACACCGAGGTACCACCTCACAACTATCAGAAATGACAGACACTGGAGAGGATAAAGGGAACATAGATACATTAATGAACTGCTGCTAGAGTTGTGAAGTGGTCCAACCACTCTGGACCAGATTTCAAATTCCATTTGGAACTAGGCCCAAAGAGCTATAAAACTGTGCATATCCTTTGATCCAGAAATATCCTGCAAATTTGGAACTCATTTTTAAATGAATGTTAAAATAATTTTGAAATTATATTTTTGATTCATAGCACAATTGTTAGTTGCTTTTTAGACACTATCTGTCTATAGAGAAAGAACTGATAAACAGAAGTATGTGTAGGATAACTTTACATATATGTATACCTATTTGCATCTAATGGTAGCCATCTCTGGGCGGGGGGGGAGGTGAAGGAGGGAGGGAAGAAAAAAGAAAAAAATTTACATGATGATTTTGTTGTATATTTGAAAGGAATAGCAAGTTGTACATCGTAGATTTACAATTTCATATGCAATAATCTTTTTATTGAACTATGGAAATGCTTGTTTTATTCCATAAATTAAAAATAAAACATAAAAAAATGTGTTTTTATGTCCAAGTATCAAGACTCTTTACATGTTCAAGAAAACAACATCTCCTTTATTGACTAGGTGAAAAAAAAACCTATTTGGATGAACCATTTTTGTTATTAACAAATATCAATTATGTATTAGGCTTCATATGTCAAAAATAATCTGTAAACATCATGTTTAAACATAAAAGGTGGATTTATGAAAAAAAGGGAAGAATAAATTTAATAAAATACACATTGCATACTTAAAATGAAATGGAACTTGCTGAGTAAAACTATAAAGTTTTTGGTATTCAAAGTTTATTCCTCAGTGGACTTAATTCTGGGAAGATGATCCAACTTGGTTTAATTTGAGTAGTATTGTTACTAAATGAACATAATCTTTTGGAAATGTGTGTTATTAAAATTCAGATAATTGTTTATGAAGTCAATGTCAAAAAAATTTAAAGGTTAGAAACTTAAAAATGTAGAGCACACCATATGGTTAGTGTGTTATAGGCATTCACAGGAGAATGGATATGTTAATACAGTTATACTGGAGGCTTAATGCTGCATTCACAACATATCGGCTTCCTCCATTACTATCTCCACTCAGTTCAGCTGGGGCTACTTGTCATTCACTTCATTCAGTGATGACTGGGCTATTGGGAGAGAGTAACAGTGGAGATCTTTGTACACCTGTGAATACTAGCGCAGGCATTTTTTGAGACATTCCCAGACTTGGAAAAGTAAACCATTTACTTTATCTTTTAACTAATGGGCAGGCTATTTAAAAGCAGATGCCAACATCACTGGCTTGAATTGTGATTTTAAAAGATATATAGATAGATATCTGCTTAGAGAAGCTATGGGTTTTTAATCACAGTTCAAGACATGAATATTTAAAAAATATATTCTATGAGAATAACTCTACCACTGAAAATGTTTTTCAAGTTTTGATTTAGATTGAACTTCAAGCTGACATTCAGAGGGAAGTAGCTTCTCATGGTTAAAGCAAGGCTGTAATGTCTGGCACAATCTTAACCTTAATTAGGCAAAACTGTCACTAAGTTAGCTGAATAACATCAAATGACTTCAGATTGTTCTAAATTGTTAGAAATATATACATATATCCCAAATGCTACATTTCCTATTTGCTTAAGCATGTACAGATATCAAGACACAAAATGTTATTAAAACTAAGAATTTTATTTCCTTGAGGTTTCAAAAAATGAGATTTTCAAACAAGTACTTACTTAAATGCTTCAACAGATCTGAAATCTCATCTACATGAATTGCTCCCTATGATGGCACAGATTTCATTGTTACCACCCCTGTTCATCCTTTACAATTCTCACCCAAGTCCTCCCATTAATCATCCATAGTTTGTGTAGTGATAATTATGCTGGATTTGGGGACTGAGGATCTGAGGTGGAATTCTAGTTCTGTCACAACCTATATGACCGTAGGCAAGCTATTTAAGCTCTCTGGCTCTATTTCTTCATTTGTAATAAGGTAGCATTGAACCAGGTGAGCTCTCTTTCAGCTCCAAAACAATGATCCAATTTGCTGTGGGTCTTTTAACATTACATGGGCGGTAGCATAGCATGAAAATTCTATAATTCTACTGTATTGCTATGGTATACAGTTGTATATCTATGATAGTTATCACTTTGTTATCACTCACTCTTGTTACACGATTAATCCATTTCTTTTTCTGGTCAAACATCTCTTGTATAAATAAGCAGCCTTGGAAATCTTAAGAACATTAAGCCATTATAAGAAATTCTTCCCTAGTATGAGATACATACTGAGTTATTCTCATAGGACATATTTTTAAATGTTCTTGAACTGTGATAAAAACCCATAGCTTCTCTCAGCAAAATTTTTTAAAAACCACTATTCAAGACAGGGATATTGGCATCTACTTTCAAATAGTCTGCCCATTAGTTAAACGATGAAGTAAACAGCCTATTTTTCAAGCCTGGGAATGTCTCAAAAAATGACTGCGTTAGTATCCACAGGTGTACAAAGATCTCCACTGTTAGCTTCTCCCAATAACCAAGTCATCACTGAATGAACATATTTGGGTACCAGTATGTCAAATATACATATATATATATATATATATATATATATATATAGGCAAAGTATTTGTTATTGTTCTTTATGCTAGACAAACTAATGTAATCCTAAATTGTCTTTTGCCAATAATGAATAATTCAGATATCTTCATGAGAATGCATTTATTATATTATTTTTAAATCCTTAAGGAATTTAAGTCTTAGTAGCCACTTGACATATTTCTTTTTAATTTGAGCAGTAAATGAGATAAAAACATTTTGCAAATCTTAAAATGCTGTATTGTATTATATAAAATGCTGTATGTCAACTATTGTATCAGTATTATTTACAAATCTTAAAATGCTATATAAATGCTAGATATTGTTACTATTTTATCATTGTTAATGTTTTCCTTGAATATATGCTAATGTTATCATATCTTTATAGTAAGACTTTGAGGGTAGAGAATATTTCTCTTTCATTGAATTAATAATTCTCACTCACAAAGTGCTTTCCTAACAACTATGTGGAGGAAAACATTCCAATGCAAGGATTTGTCCACAATCACACTGCTCATAAGAGTCAGAGCCTGGACTTGAACTAAGGCCCTCTACTCTAACTCCTGAACCCTGTTCATTGATTCCTTTGATATCTGTGCATAGATCCTAATATTCAACATCTGGAACAAGGTGTGGATGCTTGATAAATGTTGCTGCCTGTTGTTAAAAGAAAAGTCCCAGGAAGTCCCTTATCAGTGGGATTAAATATCCAGTAGCCATTTTGTACAGCACCATGCCCTCATAGAGGAAAATTCTTAATCTATGCTTTTAAAAAAATAAACCTTGTGGCATTTATAAGGCTTGAAAAATTAATCCTTCAAGCGATATCAATTCTTTATAAATCTCACAAAGATCTTTCATTTCAGAGGCTAAGAAACATCTGGTTCATTCTGGGGCATAGATCATCATCTTAAGAACCTGGAGCAGTTAAAACCCAAGAGAATAAAATGCAGTGGAAAATACATTCAACATTATTGGAAATGTGTTTTATTGCAAAATAGCAAAGATTTATGACTGAGTCATGAGGATTAGCAGTACAGTTTTCTCACTTTCTTTTATAAATAAACTTTGTAAAACATCAGTAAGGTATAGTATAATTTTAAGTCACATAATAAATAATAGCTAAAAATATTACTAAGCTCATTTAAATTTATATCCAAAATGCCCCAGTAAATTTATCTGTAATTATTTTATAGGTCTGCAAAGGTTTCCATTTTGGAAACCGGAATTTAATTACTACTTAATGTAGCTTCACGGACATCAGATTAAAACATGTATCACTAATAGTTTTATTTAGATTATTAATTAATATCCACACATTCAATTTCACTTAAAGACTTATGAACAATGTAATGAATTTAGACTGCATAGAATCTTTCTGAATTTATTTTTATATGGTAACTTTAGCCATAACAAAATCATTCACTGATAAATCCAACATTCAATATGTGTTCCTATTTTTAAAATGGGTAATAACATGAAGATAAAAACCAAGACATATGAATACCTCCCTAGCAGTCTACTACCACAGATACATAACTATATACCATAGCATTACAGTAGAATTATAGAATTTTCATGGCTGGGAGGAACTTTCAAGGGAAATAGCACAAACCTCTTACCTTTCTTTTTTTTCTTTTCTTTTTTTTTAATTTTTAACATGTGTTTTTAAAACTTTGGGTTACAAATTTTTTTCCTTCCTCCCTCCCCACCCATCCTCATTGAAAAGGCAAGCATCTCAATACAGATTATAGATGTGTAGTCATGCAAAACACTTCCAAAGTAGTCCTGTTGTGAAAAACTAAGTATATTTCCCTTCATCCTATGCTACCCCCCATTTTTTCTGTTCTCTCTTTTTACTCTGTCCCTCCTCAGAAGTGCTTGCTTCTAATTATCCCCTCCCCCAATCTGCCCTCCCCTCTATCGATGCCCGGCTCTCTTGTCCCCTTCCCCCCTTATTTTCCTGTAGGGTAAGATAGATTTCCATACCCGGTGGTGTATGTTATTCCCTCCTAAAGACAAATCCTATGAGAATAAGATTCACTCATTCCCTCTCACCTTCCCCTATTTCCCCTCCACTATAAAAGCTTTTTCTTGTCTGTTTCATGTGAGATATTTTACCTCATTCTATTTCTCCCTTTCTCCTTCTCCCAGTATAATCCTCTCTCACCTCTTAATTTTATTTTCCAGATATCACCCCTTCATCTTCAACTGACCCTGTGCCCTCTATCTATCTATCTATACATACATATGATTGTTTTCCCTCCCACTACCCTAATACTGACAAAGGACTCATGAGTTACAAATATCATCTTTCCCTGCAGGAATGTAAACAGTTCAACCTTAATAAGTCTCTTATGATTTCTCTTTCCTGTTTACCTCTTCCATGTTTCACTTGGGTCTTGTATTTGAAGGTCAATCATACTCCACGCCCTCCGGACCCTTAATGTAGGAGCTGCTAAATCTTGTGTTATCCTGATTGTGTTTCCACAATACTTGAATTATTTCCTTCTGGCTACCTGAAATATTTTCTCCTTGACCTGGGGATTCTGGAATTTGACTACAATATTCCCAGGAGTTTTCCTTTGGGGATCTCTTTCAGGAGGTGATCGGTGGATTCTTTCAATTTCTATTTTGCCCTCTGATTCTAAAATATCAGGGCAGTGTTCCTTGATAATTTCTTGAAAGATGATGTCAAGGCTCTTTTTTTGATCATGGCTTTCAGATAGTCCAATAATTTTTAAGTTCTCTCTCCTGGATCTATTTTCCAGGTCAGTTGTTTTTCCAATGAGATATTTCACCTTCTCTTCTATTTTTTCATTCCCTTTGATTAATGTTACAGTGCCTCAATTTCTCAAATTGTTACTAGCTTCCAATTTCTCCATTCCAGTTCTTAAGGAAGTATTTTCTTCAGTAAGCTTTTGGACTTCCTTTTCCATTTGGCCAATTTTGCTTTTAAGGGCATTCTTCTCCTCACTGGCTTTTTGGACCTCTTTTGCCATTTGGGTTAGGCTATTTTTTAAGGTGTTATTTTCTTCAGTATTTTTTGGGGGGGATCTCCTTTAGCATCACTCTCAGTTTTTCCTCTACTTCTCTTACTTGCTTCTCAAAATCCTTTTTGAACTCTTCCATGGCCTGGGACCAATTCATATTTTTCTTGGAGGCCTTAGATGTAGGAGCTTTGGCTTCATTGTTTTCTTCTGCTTGTATGTTTTGATCTTCTTTGTCACTAAAGCAAGATAATATAGTCTGACTCTTTTTGTGCTGCTTGTTTATGATCTCAGCCAATTATTTGAGTTATAAACTCTTTGTTAAGGTAGGAGTCTGTATCCAGTGTGGAGAATGTACTGTCCCAAGCTTCAGGGGTTTTGTGCAGCTGTTTTCAGAGATACTTCTAGGGACCTATAAATTTTCAGTTCTTCCAGGGTGCTATGATCAAGGGCGAGGTATTTATTCCTTTCCTGGCCTGTGCTCTGGTCTATGAGCACTCTTTTCTGTCTTGGAACTGTGAGAAGGGTTTCCTCTCCACAGCCACTACAAGCTCCACTACAGCAGCACTCCTCCTCACCCCAAGACCACCACCCAGAACTGTGACCCAGATCTAAGCACGGGCAAAGCAAGAGATTCCTGCCTCAGCACTGGCAAAGAGATCCCTGCAATCCTCCTCTGATTAGCCACTGGATTCCCCCTTAGTCTGTGGGCTGGAAGCTCAGAAGGCAGCCGTGGCCCGCACTCGGGACTTGCAGCTGAGACTTAGCTTCTCTCTCACCGAAGTCACAGACTTTTCCCACTGACCTTCCAAGTTGTCTTTGGTGTTCATGGGTTGAGAAGTCTGGAAACCGCCACAGCTGCCTGCAATTCAGTCCTCTGAGGCCTGCTCCAGGGTCACTGCGGCCTGCGTGCCCACGCCGAACTGTGCTCCTCTCCCTGCCCGGTGCAATATACCTTTCTGATCAACCATCCAGGCTGTCTTTGGCTGGAAATTTGTTTCACTCTGTCTTTTTGTGGGTTCTGCTGCTTTAGAAGTTGTTTAGAGCCATTTTTAAAGGTATTTGGAGGAGAGCTCAAGCAAGTCACTGCTTTTACTCTGCCACCTTGGCTCCCTCAAACCTCTTATCTTTCAAATGAGGAAACTAAAGGACAGAAAGATTATATAATTTACCCAAGGTCATACAGCAAGTATGTGCCAAATACTATTGATTGTATTTTGATACTTTCTTTCAAATCTAAACCCCAGTTTTCTACTTCTAATGCAACCACGCTTGTTCAGACTCCCATTAACTTTCATTTAGACTCTTGTAATAGGCTTCTAACCAGTCTTCCTGACTGGCATAACTCTTCTCCAATCCATCCTTCATTTAACTATGTCAGTCAATAATCAATCAATCAATATTTATTAAGCACCTACAGTGTTACAGACACTTTAACAGTGTCTGTGAAGAGCTAGAAGTAATTTTCATTATGTATCCCTTTGATCACATCACTCCTCTTTCTACTCAAAACCCTTCAGTGTCTCCCCATCACTTTCCAAAAAAAGTATAGACTTCTGTTCTTGGCATTCTAGGCTATCCACAATCTGGCTCCAGCCTCCATTTTCAGCTTTATCTCATACTACTACCATTCATGTTCTCTGCATCCCAGCCAAAGTGGAATGTTCTTTGTTGCTCATTTTCATTTTCATTACCTAGTATACATATTTTTGTACCATGACCATATGCTGGGAATGTACTCTTGAAACATCTCCATCTGTTTAAGTCTCTATTACCTCAGGTGCCCTTTCTTCCATGAAACCTTCCATAATAAATCTGTATGAAGTATTTTCCTCAAATTTCTTTTAACATCTTGCCTGACCTGTTCTATGTATTTATTACATTCTCCCTTGTATCATAGTCACTTGTGTACAGATCCTTTGGGGTCTATTAGATTGTAAATTTCTCAATAAAGAGTCTATGTCAGGGCATCTAGGTGGCATAGTGGATAGAGCTCCAGCCTTGGAGTCAGGAGGACCTGAGTTCAAATGTGACCTCAGACACTTGACACTTACTAGCTGTGTGACACTGGGCAAGTCACTTAACCCCATTGCCTAGACAAAAAGCAAAAAAAAAAAAAACAGTCTATGTCACATCATTTTATCTTTACCACCTAATCATGTTGCACATAGTAGGTATTTCAATTTAATTTACAGCTGTATAAGGAAAATTTCATGTGTGGCTGTACTCTGGACTCACTTTCCCAGGTCAAAGTTGACTATATCACCCCCTCAGGATTCTAGGGTATCTCTGAGAGGTCAGGGACATCTTTTTCTAAAGTTCCATTTCTGATTCATTACCCCACCTATATTGTTAGCTCCAGGTTCATTTAACTGTAACATTGATTTGATTTTATAAAGGGACACTCACTGCTAAAAATATAGCAAGAATAGAAGTTAAAAACACTTCCACCCAATCCCCAGGGACATACCATCTCGTTCCACGCATCATCTCAGCACCGGACGAGGGTGGACTCAGACATAACACAGTTTCTACATTGCATTTGTCGCATCAAGTTCACTTCCAACTGTGGAATGGATTTGGATAAGTCCACACCTCTGCCATTCTGCTAGGCTGGGCCACAGCAGATATCTTGAGATTTCACTCTTTGCCATATGGCTTCTAGCAAACCTAGGCTTGAACTCTAGGTCCCAGGTCTCAGGTGGCACACACTCCTGACCTTTTCAAAGAGCATGCCATCACAGGCACTTCCAATCTCCTTCACCAACACAGTAAAGTACAAACACAAAAAGGCAAAGAATGGAATTGCATATTCATGGTTGTAGACGGGTAGGGCACAAGACCTCTTCCCATGCAGGGGACTGTACAGATTTTTCTCTTCTCAAACGCTGCCAGGGAAGGAAAGAACAAGAGCAAGAACATTAATTTGACTGATGTTGAATGCCTTTTGAATGCCCTCCAGTTCTGCCTCCATAGTCCATCAAAAATGGTCCTCCTTGCACATGATTGGTGGACCAGTTCCAATTACAGAATACCTAAAAATCCATGTGGGGATTACTTCAGCTACATACAATATGCAGGCTCATATAGACTGGATTCATTGGCTGGTCATCTCCTCTATCAACATGGGTTTACAGGTACAACTGGTAACTAGCTCTTTTTTGGTTAGGGTAAGTACCCTCTCTTCTAGCATACCAGACTAAAGTTGGGGACTTACATTCCTCCCCTTTATTCTAAATATCCACCCTTAAACTAAGCCCTGTCATTTTTTTCCTTCAGAAATCCTCCCAAGATGATATGCCCCAAGTGTGGGAGGTCTTATTCTAGATCATTTAATATTTCATGGGTGGCAATTCAGTACTCAAGTAAATCCATTTTTTATATCTAGTTCTCACTAGGTGACTGGTCCATTTGTTTTTCTAAGCACATATTTCCTTGATGATATTTTTCTTGCTAGATTCAATTTAATTCAACAAATATTTCTAAGTATTTGCTATATGAAAGGTGTCATGCCAGGCATAAGAGATACAAAGACCAAAACAAAATGACTCTTCCGCCTTAAGGGGCTTTTATGTTATTGTTGCTTCTTAAAAGCAAGTCATTCATAATATGCTAGAGCATACTTGTAACCACTATGCTTTTTTCCATTTCCAAAATGTTTATGTATTTGTTTATTTATTGGTAGATCATCATACTTGTAACCACTATGCTTTTTTCCATTTCCAAAATGTTTATTTATTTGTTTATTTATTGGTAGGTCATCATATTCTCTGTCTTGAACCCATATGGGACTAGGAGAAGAATATTGATGTTCAGAAGATAGGGTTTGTGTCAGGAAAAAAAATCTTGTTTCATTGAAAGTCCTATACAATTCCCTCTTTCTCCTTTTTAATTCCAGACCCAACTCATTGTTCAGTTTCAGTGCCTGTCTAAGATATGTATGTTAATAAACCAAGTCAATAGATTGTCTAGTGAACTTTCATGGAGTAGTCTCATAAAATGTGTTATAGGCATTCTTCATCCACTTGGATTTTCCCATGGGGATTGGTGAGCCAATCTCCTCTGAGTGGCCATGCATCTCATTAAGAAGGTTCTAGAGTGTTCTGGAGTTTGGTGTAATCAGCACCATGTCATCCAGAAACAGGATCATCTTAAGTACTTCTCCATCAACAGATAATACTTCTTCATTTATACTCAGTTCAGGGCATCACCTATGACAGTGGTAAGCATCACCTCCTTGTATGCCTTTTTATTATTAATAATCAGATCATTAATCCTCCACGGTGTCATTGATCAAGGAATCTTATATGTCCTTGACATATATACAAGCCACAATTTGTAGAAAAGAGTTGCTTTTCAGGCTATGTTTAACTACCAAGTCAAGTGCTCTTTTGTAATGGCCAAACCACAAACACAGCAATATTGTGTGTTTCCTACAACTCATCCAATTATATAAAATGGAAAGATACAATATGCTATAGAAAATCATATTTAAAAGCTATTCTATTCCTTTCTCATGTTTTCATTAAAGTTACCATCAATAGATTCATAAAATATTCTCATAAAGATGAAAAATAAGGGTTCCATGGATCAGCTAACTATCAGATACCTTCTCAGTTGCCTATTTTGGATAATAATGGTAATGGTGATTTTTCTCATTCTTTTTGCATCTTCTCCAATATGAGATAACTTAAAAATCAGTCCCTGAGTGCTTTTAAAATTATATCACCTCCAGCAGAGATTTTATTCTATGTATACCTGATCTGATACTCTAACTACTTCTTCTTTAGGATCATTTACACTTCCTCACATAGCAGACTGAACCCAGGATAAGAATACTAGCAAATCTGTTCTACTTTGACATTATTTGTTGTTCTTTCAATTTCATCTATAAATGTTGTTGGGATGATCTGGTTTAGACCTGTCTGATAGCAAGGTTTCTTCAGGTTTATTTCCTTCATTGTTTTTCACTATTTTGTGATAATACTACACATAATCTACTATACTCCTTTATCTCAAATGAATATTTACTGTAAACCAGTGTTTCTGTGGCTATTATATCTTACCTCTTAGTAACGACATCAAGTTTTTGTCAGTGGAAACAATTTCTGAGCTCTTCATTGTGGTAACTGGTTTGTATCAGTTAAACTTGTCATGGTTAATAATCTGACTCAATATCCTTAACTTCATCTACTTCATAGTTTACAGTGTTTTCAGCAACTTTTTAAAAAAAAATAAGCCAAGGGGCAGCTAGGTGGCACAGTGGATAGAGCACCTGTCCTGAAGTCAGGAGGACCTGAGTTCAAATCTGTCCTCAGAAACTTAACACTTACCAGCTGTGTGACCTTGGGCAAGTCACTTAACCCCAATTGCCTCACCAAGAAAAAAAGAAGAAGCTCAGATGAGCTATGATTCTTAGCATCCTATGTCCCTCTTCTTTCAATTTCTATTGTCCCTGGAAAAGCAAAAGAGATACACACAAGACTGAAGGCTATTTTAAAATATTCTTTCATTCTGCGTGTTGCCACCACCAAAGAATTCATCTTTGCGCAACATTGTCATGAAGCATTATTTGTTGAGAAAGCGACTATACTCTATTTTGCATTGTATTGGTTAAAATACCTAATTAAAAACAGTTCCCTAAGCTCCTGCTTTTTTTTTAATTTTTTTCCTTTGCTGTAAGACATTATGTAATAATATCATCATTCCAAAATGTTATATAATATGCATAAATATATATAAATATAAAATACACATAATATAATATAGAATATTGTGCATTCTGATACATCCCAAAAATCCTAGTGCAGTTTTAAGCTAAAGAAGCTATTTACCTGCACTAAGACTTTTGGGATACCCTCTGTATGGACTGCACTTGTACAGGAAATTAGTGAGGAGGAAACTCCATCTATCACTGAAGATGAGCATCTGTCCTGCTACTTAGTCTTGTACAGTTACTTGAGATGTTACATGATTTTTCCTAAGGTGATATTAGCTAGTATGTGTCAGAGGCCTTGGTCAAGATACTGATCTTTGGTATTCATCAATTTATTTGTGAAATGTGTAACACTTTCAAAATCAAAGCATGAACATTTTACAAAATAAAATGAGGGCACTAGAGAGTGTGGCATAACAGCATAGTGAGCCAAGAGCTTCAGAGTCAAGAAAATGCAGAGAGATCCTCAACACCTGATAGCAAAGTCAGGTATTGATACTAAACTTGGTATCAGGTTTGATACCAAAAAGATCTTCACAGGCTAGAGCAGTTCCACCAAACTCAAATAGAAACTGGGGCTGCTCAACCATACATGGGGATCTCTGCTGCCACATATTGACTTAGAAAACCCCAAATTACCTTTATCTATGCTTTATTGTATACTTAATTTGTTTCATATTTCCCAATTACCTTTTATCTGGCTCCACCATTTGGGAGTGTTGCAAGCCCCATGCAACCTGTTGGGTCATGTGTTTGATACATCTGGGCTAGAGCACAGTAAATGTTCTAAGATTAAATTTAATAGGGATAAATATAAAGTCTCACACTTGGATGCAAAAAAAAATAAACTGTACAAGTTGATTCACAAAAACAATAACAAGATTAGAAGGCATGGCTGGTCAGAAGTTTGTTTAGAGAAAGGCTGGGCATTTTCGTGGACCACAGTCTTAATATGAGGTATCAGTAGGATATGATATCCAAAGGGGGAAAAAAAAGCTAATACAGTTATGGGCTATGATAAGTGAGGCAAAGTTGCTAGGAATAAAGTGATAATTTCTCTGTACTCTACATTCATCTGACCTCATCTAGAGGGTTGGGTTCAATTCTCTGCACCATATTTTAGAAAGGACATCCAAAGGATGGTGAAGGGTCTTAAGTCCATGTTATATGCAGATCAGTTGAAGGAACAGGGGACATTTAGCTTGCAAAAGAGGCAATATGATAGCTTTATTCAAGTATCTGAAGAGTTAGCACATCCAAGAGGGATTTGGTCTAGTTGGGCCCAAAGGGTGGAACCACTGGTAGAAGTTCCAAAGATGCAAATGTAAGCTTAATATAAGGAAAACTTTCCTAATAATTGGAGCTGTTCAAAAGTGGAATGGGATGCCCCAAAAAATGATGAGTTCCTTCTTAGAAACCTTCAAGCAGAGGCCACTTCTCACATGTTATAGTAAGGATTCTTTTCAGGTATGGGTTCAACTAGACAGCCATTGAGGTCCTTCCCAATTCTGAAGCTTTATAAAAATATAAATAAAAATTAATTTAAAAGTTTATTAATATTAGTATAATTTTATTAATATTAATTAAAAGTTTGGAGAGAGGAGAATAGTAGAAGTAACATGTTAATTTCTGATTTGGACATTTTGCATTTGAGGGGATCATAGGATATTCAGTTGGAAATGTCCAGAAAGCAGTTGGAGACACAGGACACAGTTCAGGGTGGGGATCGAGGGTAGATATATAGATTTGAGAATAATCTCTATAGTTATGATAACTTAATCCTTGATACCCAATGAGTTCTTTAAGAGAGAGAATGCAGAAAAAGAAGAAAAGGGAGCCCAAGATAGGGCTTTGGAGGATACCTGTGTTAATGGAGCTGGAGATGAATGATGATCCAGTAAAGCAGACTGAAAAGAAATAGATAAGTAGAAGAAGAAGCAAAAGAGAAAAGTTAGAGAAGCCGAGGGAGGAGACAGTATCCAAAAGCAGAGGTGCAGTGAATGTTGTCTAAAGCAAGAAGGAGGTCTAGAAGGAAAAGTCCTTAAATTCAGCAGTCCAGAGATCACTGGAGATCAGATTCTGAAGAATTACACAAATGCAAAAGATTGGGAGGATGAAATAATGGAGGTATTTGATCATCAGCCCAGAGCCAGTGTAAGGGAAGTGAAAGGATAGTGGAGAAGGTAAAGCCAGTGTATACACAACATTCTTCTTAAGAGTTTAACAGTAAACCCAAGAGGGATTTAGGGAAACAGCTTGAGAAAATGATAAGGTCACGTGAAGGGCTTTCTTTTTTTAAGGATAGGCAAGATGTGAGCATGCTGGTAGAGAAGCAGAGTTTCCTTCTTTTGCTAAAGCAGCATGGGGTCAGTGACTAGCAATCTGGCCTCAGTTAGAAAGCCCTGAGGTCAAGGCTTACCTCTAATACAGGTTGCCTGTGTGACCCAGACCGAATCTCTTAACTGTTCAGTGTCCCAAGCAACTCTTAAATGAATATTTTGTAGTTGTGTTTACATACCTTGAATATGTCTTTGCAGACTGATTTCCAGATATTTTATGTATTTTTGAGTTATTTTTATAGATCTCCCTTTCTTTTATTTTTCTCCTGGATTTTGTAATTATTATATAGAAATGCTGTTGATTTGTGTGTGTGGCAGGGAGGAGTGGTGCAGTGTATTTTCATCCTGTTGTTTTACTGAAGTCACTGATTTCTTCAAATAGCTCCTTTTCTAGTTCTGGGAAAGGGGAGTACCCCCAGACAACTCTCTAAGATTTTATATGTATATAAATATATATATATATATTAATTTTATTTATTTTATTTTCAATTTTTGAAATTAAACAAGCATTTCCATAACATAGAATTTCTTAAAAAGATGATTACACATGAAATTGCAAATCTATTATGTACAACTTGCTATTCCTTTTAAAAATATAATAAAGTTATCATGTAAATTTTTTTCTTTTTTTTCTTCCTTCCCCCCCACACCCTAGAGATGGCTACTATTAGACATAAAGGACATATGAAGGAAGGTGGTTGTCTGCATGCAGAGAAAGAACTGATGAATAGAAGTATGTATAGAATGATTTCATATATGTGTGTGTGTATGTATATATGTATATATTTGTGTCTAGGATTATATTTTGAAAGATAGTTCCCAGTTACCAAAGGTGGATGGTGTTTCCTTACCAGGAAGCTCCCTACCACAAAGAAATCACAATTCCAGACCAAAAGAAGTCTGTGGAAACAGAGCTCAAAGGTCATACATCATAAATTCCCAGGCCACACCAACTTTCTTTTATCTTGCTTAGTATTCAATGTTTGCACTCTAAAAATGACATGTGTCAGCTAAATTATTGCAAGTGCTGTGCTATTTTTGATACCTTCAACTAGAAATCTCCTTTTTTGGATAACCATTACTAATACCCACAGATGGATGCCTTTTACTTCAACTACAGGAAATCTTAATCTTAGCTAAAATAATTCATAGGTAAAAATATTTCCACATTTGCAAAATAACCACCATTCCAACTTGAGCATCTCACTTTGTATTCATTTTTCAGATACAGCAATGTGGAGAATTTGGGTTGGATTCTGGGATGACTTCTCAAAGCCCTTCTTAATCATGGCTGTTTGGACAGGTAAATCTTATTGAACAAGGCTTTTGTTGCCTATGTTGCCTAATTTTGTGCTGTGGACCATGCAGACACTGAGGGAATTTGTTTTGCTTGACTATGCATATTTGTTACAAGGAATTTCTTTTTTTTTCTTCCACTGAAGTATGGAGTAGGCGAGAGAGAAAATAAACTTCTTTCCATTTTTTAAAATAGAAAAGTAGAGGTAATTTTACAGATGTGAAATATTACATGTTCTTTTAGATGAGGTCACTCTATTATTAGTTTTACTTAACCATTTCACTTTCAAATTGTAAGAAATCTTTCATAACTGGAAGTAATTTGTAAATGCAATGTAAAAACAAAACACATAAATAAAACTTAAAAGAAAGTCTATAATTGGTTTAGTATAGCACTACAGATATTTTATTAGTTCACTGCCCTATTCAAGTTTAATCAAGTAAAAGAGAAGTTTATTTCCAAATCTTATCCAAGGAACCTTGTTGCTACACTATCTTTTTTTCAGAAACAATATCTTTTTTAGAGCAAACTTGCCTTTCATAAAAGATATGGAAGTGAAAGTTTTCTTTATCACTCTAGAGAAAAGAAAGCAAGTCTATTAAATTAAAAGAAATTTAAAATGAGTATATATCAACATATTTGCAGCATATATTTATTTCACCACATCTGTATCATGCGGCTTACCCAAGCTCATGGAAAATCATAGTAAGTGCTTTATTGCATGGTATTCTGTTACTATATCATATTACTTACATATTTTATTCAGATTTTACCAATACTTTATAAGAAACATAAGAAAATACATTGAAAATTCTTCCTGAAGATGGTTGCCTGAACTGTCAGGAGCCTGCCCAGCTGCCCAACAGCTACACCAGCAAAGCCCTGAAGTTCACATCAAATCAAATAACAGTAAAAAAATCCAATGAGGAACTACAGTGACATCTTCTACCCCAGAATCAAACAAAAAATTCTACTAGAAGCTTCAGGGCAATAGAAAAGAGTGTCCCTGAAGGAAAGTGAATGACAGCTCAACCAGAGACTGGACAGACTGTGTCCAGAGTGAAAAAGATGCTTTCTCTAGAGAAAGCCACAGGGTGGGCAGAAAGCCAAATGGTGGGGGGACCTTGGAGGCACCAAGAAGCAGTAGCAGTCAGAGACTAGCTCAGTGCTGCCTTAGGTCTTTGCAAAACCACTCTCTCCTGATTCTTCTCCTACCTATCTGACCACTCCTTCTCTGTCTCCTTTGTTGGATCCTCTTCCAGATCATTCCCTCTAATTGTAGGTGTCCCTCAAGGTTCTATCCTGAGCCCTTTCCACTTCTCCCTCTTCATTTGGTAGCTGATGAAATCTCATCAGCTCCAATAGACTTAATTACCATCTCTATGTATACTGATACTCCAATCTACCTTTCCCGCCCCAATCTCTCTGCTGACTTCCAATCTTGCATCTCCAAGGGCCTTTCAGACATCTCAAATTGGATGTCCAGTAGACATCTTAAACTCAGTATGTCAAAAATCTAACTTATTATCTTTCCCCCTTGAACTCCCACCGCCCCCGCCCCCAACACCAGCACCTTCCTTATTACTGTAGAGGGGCAACATCATCCTCCCAGTCCTTCAAGCTCACAACCTACAAGTCATGCTCGATTCCTCATTCTCTTACCCTCCATATCCATTCTGCAGCCAAGGCATTGCTACCACTCTAGTGCAAGCCTGAACTATTGGATGCCTACTGGTGGGTCTCCTGCCTTGATTTTCTCCTCACTCCAATCCATCCTCCATTTGACCAGTAAAGTGTTTTTCCTAAAATTCAGGTCTCATCATGTCACTCCTCCACCCCTCTACTCACTAACTCCAAGGTCTTTCTATTGCCTCCAAGAGCAAATACAAAATGCTATTTGGCATTCAAAGCCCTCTCCTACCTTTCTAGTCTTCTTACACCTTACTTCCTGCCATGTATTCTTCAATCCTGTGACACTGGCCTCCTGGCTGTTCCACAAACAGGACGCTCATCTCTCCACTCCAGGCAGTCTCTCTAACTGTACCCATGCCCAGAACACTGTCCCTCCTCCATTGCAACTCTAAAACTCCCTAGATTTTTTAAAATTCCAACTAAAGTTCTGCCTTCTACAATAAGCCTTCCCCAAACCCAATTAATTCTAATGCCTTCCCTTTGTTAATTGTTTTCTATTTATCCTATATTTGGCTTGCTTTGTATATATTGGTTTGGATGTCTGCATGTTATCTCCCCTACTAGATTATGAGCTCCTTGAGGGCAGGGACTGTCTTTTGCCATTTTTTTTTATCCTCAGTGCTTAGCCCAGTGCCTAATACATAGTAGGTGCTTAATAACTGTTTATTGATTGATTGATTGATTGATTGACCAGTGTAGTATTATTGTTCTCACACCAGGAACCCTAGGCTCTGAGGTCTCTCCCACTCTGCACTGAGACATGAAAGGCAGACCTTGAAGATCCAGTGCTTTGAACTTCAAAAGTATGGGGAAGAAGGGGGAAAGAAGAGGTAATGCCATTAGGTGGTGGTCAGTGCAAGAACCCAGTGAATCCTGAGTAAGATCAAGGAGGGCTGACCACTCCACCCAAAAGTACAACAGGAAACAGAGCCTGGCTTGGCACAAAGGCCCAATTCAGGAACAAAGAGATGAGTAAATCTAAAAACAACCTAACTAGTATTAAAAATAATTGCAAATCTAATTCCAGAACAACTGCAAGCAGAGACTCAAAGGAGGAAAATAAGTTTTCCACAAGGACTCTATGAATACCTAGGAGAAATGAAGCAAGAGATGTAAAAAATTAAATAAAAGCTCTTGTGAAAAGAGTTGGAAAGAGAATAAGCTGTTTAGAAGAAAAGATAGTAAATTCTACCCTAGAAATGTAATCCCTGAACACTAGAATAGACCAATCTTAAATCAAGTACTCCATGAGATAGCAAGAAATATTAGAAAAAGAAAATTTAAAAAATGAAAAAATAGAATAAACTAAGATATCTGATATGAAAAATAACTGACCTGAAAAATTAGTCAAACAAGAAGAGAAAATTTAAGAATTATATAACCCACTGAAAAGTATGATGCAAAAAAAATTAAAAACCTGGACAATATATTTCAAGAAATCATGAATGAAAATTTCCTAAATCTTATAGAACTAGAAGGCAAAGTAAAATTAGAAAGAATCCAACAATCAACTACTTAAAAAAAGGAAAAGTCTAGGACTTTTCAAAATCTAAAGATGATCAAAGAAAAAATATTGGAAGCATTCAGAAAGAAGTTGTTCAATTACCAGCAAACTAAGGTCAGGATCACACAAGACCTGGTAACTTCTTTTTTTTTTTTTACTTTAATTAATTGATTTTGAGTTATCAACAATCACTTCCATAAACTTTTGTTTTTTGTTATTTAGGTAATTGGGATTAAGTGACTTTGCCCAGAGTCACACAGCTAGTAAGTGTTAAGTATTTGGTCTAAGTCCGGATTCCAACTCAGGTACTCCCAACTTCAGGGCTGGTGCTCTATCCACTGTGCCACCTAGATGCCCCAAGACCTGGTAACTTCTGCTAAAAAGCAGAGAAGATTTTGAAATATAGTAGACCGTAGGACAAAAGACATAGTCTTATAACCAAGAATAACCCTGCAAAGCTCAGAATAATTTTACAAAGGGAGAAAAATTGGACCTTTAATAGGATAGAAGACTTTCAAGTATTTCTGATGAAAAGATCAAAACTGATTAGGATCTTTGAAATATAAACACCAGAGTCCAGAGTAACCTAGAAAGGTAATTTTATCTGAGCAATCAATAGAAACCAAATGGTGCCAATATTGAGAGGAGAAGACACACATTTGCCTTCAGAATCTTAATATCTTTAAAGGGTACTGAGGAAGTTCTATAAGGAAAAAGTAAAGTACATCTGGAGTAGGAATTGTTTCAGATTTAAGAGTTTTAAGAGGGGGAAGATAAGGAAAGGTGAAAAAAAAGAATACTAGAGTAGAAATGTAGAAGAAAGGAACGGAATTTGCTATTTCACATAATTGGAATGTGTGAGAAGAATGGAACATGGAAAACATAGAAAAAGGGGCAGGGCAAGTGGTCATCAGATAAACCTCATTCTTATCATAATGACAAAGAAGAGTTGAACACACACAGTTTAGGGTCAAAAATGCATCAAATCAAGAAGGAAACAATCAAGGATAGAGAGGGTGCTGTTAAGAGAAAGGATAATCACTTGAAATAGAGTCATGACCAAAACAATTTCCTAATCCTGAAGGTGGAGTTGAAAAGGAAGGGGGTAAAAAAAAGAACTAGAATTTGAGAGAATACCTTTGATTGCATCTGAGACAACTGGGGAAGTACTGAACAAATTACGCTACATGATTGTAATGGAATATTACTTTTCCATTAGAAATGATGAAAGAGAAAATTTCAAGGAACCTTGAGCAGTATGAACTGAAAAAAAAGTGAAGTGAGTAGATTCAGAAGAATAATTTATACAAAATCAACAACACTGTAAAGAAAAACAACTTTGAAAGATTTAAAAACAATGATTAAAGTAATGACCAACCATATCTCCAGAGATCCTGTGATAAAGTATGTTTCCTACCTCCTGACAGGTCATGTACATAAACATGCAAAGGTAGGCATTTTTTAACATGGTCACTCTATGTTGTTGTTTTTTGGTTGTGTTCTTACTTGTTAAAAGAGACATTTCCTCCTTTTCTTGTTCTCAGTATAATGGGAGTGGAGAAGAATAATTGACAATGGTGAAACCAGAAAGGGCAATAGTAACATTTTTTAAACATGTGAAAGAAAACAAAAATAAGTACAGAAAAAAAGCATGTTCAAACAGGACAGTTTTGAAAGTAATGAGTGAAATTTATTATATACTTTTTTTTCAAAAGCAAACAAGGTGAAATGGAGATTCATGGTTTCACATAGAATCCTCTTTCTGTGTTCTGTAGAGCATATGGAAATTGTCTTTTTTTGAGCAAGTGGGTAAGTTTTGAATAAAAGATTTTCTTTTAAAGAAAAAAAGAAAATTACTCCTTCAAAAATGACTCCCTACTTAAAGTATACTTTAACACTACATCTATAACCACATTTTGTACTCTCCATCTTCAAAAAGGAAATACCACGAAACACACCAACTTTTCTACTTTTGCTTTAAATTGAGTTTATTAGCATGTCTATCAGTGGTAATAAGAATGAGGTAACCCATGCTATTGTCTATACCAGGTTAAACTATAAAAGCTAATAAGCAAATACCAACAATGATATTTTCAGAGGCCTGCTCAGTTCCAACTGGGAGAACATTTACATTCCTAGTTGTGGGTTGTTTTCTTTTTAATTAAAATCAGTACAATATAATGAGAGAAGTCACAAGGTGAGGGTGTTGAGAAGAAGTAGAACCAAATCATTTGCCAAAACAGCGAAAGCTAGGATTATCATCAAAAAATGAAAATAGTGTGGTCCATGAACTCTGTTCTATACCTTTGATTTGCTTTCTTCACAATCTCTCCAGCTCTTGCAAGAAGCTAGATCCCTTCCCCCACAAATTGGGGAAATTAATGTGTCTTCTGTGCTGTCCTTGCTATCAAATTGACTGTCCATTCCCTGTAATGTACATAAGTCTATTGCATCTTTAAGGTGAATAGAATATCAAAGGCAAATTGCTCTCTAGTAAGTATCTATATTTTTTCTGCACCATGCCTCTCTCAGTCTGAAAACATTCTTTGGTGAATTCTAGTCATGGTTCAAAGGTTTCCTTTCCAGGTAATTGAACACTGTCCTGTGGAAATCTCTGTGATGAGCTAAAGGGTGACCTCAGGTTAAACTGTTTGCTTAAGGATTTTACTGCAGCATGAGTCTATGCCTTTGATGGGATCAGATCATGAACCGAAAAGGAAGGTATCCCAGCCCCTTGTGGTCCTATTACATTTTCCACGACCTATCTGTAAGAGGAGTCTGACACACTCAAGAACACCTATGACACTATCTCCCCACATGGACAGCCTAGGGAGCCTGCTTCGGGGACAGTTGTGGTTCCAGGAAATGCCTTGGAGAGACAGCTAACCATGTAGCAAATAGGATGCTCTTTGACTGATAATTTAGTCAAATAACAAGAGTATGACTAAAAAATAAAATAGCGAAGGTTCTAGTCACTTGGCCTTTTTGAATGTTTCCATATCCAAAGTTATTATGTAGTTAGCTGACCTGGAACCATTTACAAAATGTTCCAGTCTATATCCATGCTTTTCTTCCATGGATTTCATCTTGCTTGGTGATTTTTTCCCCAGGAGTAAAGGGTTTAGTAATTAGTTTATCTGAGCCCTGGAACTGGAATAAGGAAGATCTGAGCTCAAATCCTGACTCATATACTCACTGGCTGTGTGATCCAGGGCAAGTCACTGTCTGCTTCTGTTTCCTCATCTGTGAACTGAGGATAATAGTATCACCTACCTCTCAGGGTTGTTTTGACAATAAAATGAGATAATATTTGAAAAGTGCTTTGCAAACCTTAAAGAGGTTTACAAATAAATGCTAGCTATTATATCTTGGAAGGCTCCACAATTTCAGATGGCTCATACAAAGCTGTACTTTCATTGTCTTTCTTTACAAATATCTTCACCCTGTGTTTTATTCGCACCACTCAAGAGTCCACAGCAAGCTAAATTTTTTTTCAATAGTACCCAAAAACTTCAAGAGTCTTTTCTGAGGGTACATACCCATACCTGTGTAGCAGACCTTTAAGAACTGGGAATCTGTAGTGGTCATTCATTTCCCTAAACTCACAATAATGTGAAGTTGTACAATAGCCACTAGACTCACACCTTCTTTGGTGTTTATAGAGGTACTGCCTTGACTCAGTCAATGCTAGTAAAAGGAGGCCTATGCTTGGTCGCATCTAGACAGAGGACCAGGCCTGGAGTTAGGAAAATCTGAGTTCAAATCTGGCCTCAGAAAATTACTAATTGTGTGTCCCTGGAGAAGTCACTTAACATCTGTTTGCTGGAGCTTCCTCATCTGTAAAATAGGCATAATAATAACACCTATCTTCCAGGGTTGTTGTGAGGATCAAATGAGATAATAATTGTAAAGAACTTAGTACAACACCTGGCACAGAGTAGGAACTATATAAATAAATGTTAGCTATTATCATTATTAAAAAAAAAAAGCATTCCAGATAAGCCCCCTAAATGTAATCCTTTCAACAGGCAAAAATCCTTCTAGGCAAAAAGTGCCCAGGCAACTTTGGGGATTTCTTCCTTTTCTCAGGATCACCTGCTCCCACCCAAGGGAATCCTGGAAACTTCAGCTATCCCTAAAGGATAGCCATTAACTCTCCAGCAAGCACTCCAATAAGACATCAAACAAGGGCAGGTCTTATCAATATAATAAAGAACATCGATTTTTTTACCTAGTCCATGGAAAATCAAATGAGCTCCTTTCTTTTTTTTAAAGGAATATCTTCCACTTTCCAGAGTCCTCTTCAGGCTCCATGACTCACAGCATTGCCCCGAATAAAGTCCTAGCAAAGGGGAAGGTATGCAGCATGCTCCTTTGAGATTCTAGCTTCCTCTTCATTCCCCCTAATAATCCAGATGGGCCATCACTGTTCCCAGTACCCATTAAGTTAGACTCTTCAGATGTCATCTCTTTGCTTGGACCCTCTAGTACTAGAGCATTAGGCAAGAAAAGATCCATCTCTAGACTCAAACTTCCCTATGTCTAACCAGAGGTTCCTCTCAGGCTCTGACAGTCTTGCCTCTGACTTTATTGGCCCTCAAGAGGGTCATGCAACTTCTCCTTTATAAGAATGATGATTAATGTCCTTTTCCTATTTGTCATCATTTGACTCCAATATTCCGTCTGTATTGAATGGATCAGCCCTTATTAAATCCTGCCTTGATGACTGTCCATAGATCCTCTCCTCCAGATTGTCAGTGAATCCAACTAACTTCCCAAAGGGCAGGACCTGGTTACAGTGCATTGCCTTCACAAGGCCCTAATGGTTTTCTGGGGCTATTTTAATAGATTGGTAGATTCTTCCAGTCTTTCAGCTATCTTGTATGAAGTGACTCTCTCTACCAGTTCACTGGGAAGCAGAGTGAAATAGGGGATAAAGCAATGTACTTAGGTCAGGAAAACCTGAGTTTTTCCAATCAGTCAGTTAGTCAACAAGTATTTATTATGCACCTGTTTGGGATCAGACACTGTGTTAAGCACTGGGGATGCAAGTTCAAAAAATAAAAAAAATTCTTATTCACAGTAAGTTTACATTCTAATGCTATTTCAGACACTATGTGGCCTGGAGAGGTTTCTCAGTTCTTTCATCTACAAAATGCCAGAGTTGGACTTGAACTCAAAGGTCCCTTTCAACACTCAATCTATGATCCTATGATATTGTGATTTCTCTTGACATCAAGATTTCTTTGCAGGGCTCCATTCCCTAGCTGGAGTTCTTGACAGTAAACTTGAACATCAGAAGCTCTTCCCTGAGCTTTTCTGAGCTGAGGCTATAGATAGGTCTTGAATTGGTTTCTTGGCAACAAAGTATTTTAGTTGTGATTCTCCATGTTTTCTCTATAATCCAAAACCCAAAGCACAAGTGAATAGGTTATGGCTTTTTCTCAAACATCAGAATGAACCTTTGGTAACATTCTTGATAATATTGCACATGTGTACTAGAAATACCATGTGCTGGCCTCGCTGAGACCTCTGCTCTGGCCTCAGAATCTCCAGCATGTTATAATTAAAATGGTGACTACAGATATCCTTGAGGAATATCATAGCAAGGTTTTAGGTTGCTTGGTTCCTGATGAACTTAATATTTCATTGAGAAGTTTGCTGTCAAAATCTCAGCCTTTGCCAGAATGGATAGATCTTGATAGGTAAGCCATACACCAAGAAATACTTCTCTCATAATATTGGATGGTGAAGCCTTTTGGTTTGGGGTTGAATATGCCTGTACATACCGAGGGAAATGCCCTGTCACCACCAGGATATTGCTTCTGTTCTTCCTGTTTCCTTCCAAAGATAAAAGGCATATATGCATAACCTCAGGGGGCTTCTGGTATCTATACCCTCCAGAAAAGCAGTATAAGTCAGTACGGTATTCTTTTGAAAACAATGAACATATGTCTCACATTTTTTGCATATATCTGCTTCCATCTTGGACCAATAGAATTCACTTCATACGACCTTCACAATTTTCCTTTTGTACAAATATCCAAAATCACCACGTACTGCTTTCATGGTCATGGAGCAATATAACTTGAGAGGTGCCAAGTGCTAACAACCATATCTTATTTTGGATCAGTTATAGTCCAGCACAATAATTCATTTTACAGCTCCAACTTCTGCCACTCTCTTAATAGTTGAGTGCAATAAGTGTTGACACATCAAAGATGTTTGCTGGATCCTGGCATACTGAGGGCCATGGTGTCTGATTTCCTGCTGATACCTGTGAGCTTCAAACTCACTCAAGTATAATCCAAATATGGGCCCTCACAATCCATACAGACTAAATTCCTGCATAGGTTATAGATGTAGTTGTTCCAAAATGACTAGAACATAATTGTCAGTAGAGAACCACTATCCAACAGAGCAGAACACTATTTTTCTTTTGGAAAGCATGGATTTAACAGTCATCAACAAATATGTTCAAATAAACAAACAAACAAAAAGATTGTATATAGGACTATGCACTTCCATTACAGTCTATTTTCAAAAGAAGTGCTTATTAGATTTCAGAAGTGAGTGGCATAATTATTTAGTTTGTTTCCAAGTCCCCCATCTGAACTTTTTGTTTTCTCTTACATGTGTACTTTTGATGTATTGATGTTCAACAGTTTGTTCCTTCAATCCCCCTTTTGTTGTTTGCATGGGGGAACTATAAAATGAAATAATAAAACAGGAAAGGTTTCAAAAGTAGGAATTAGGTTCTTTGGTGGTTGGGTTGCTTAACATTTTTATCAATGATTTGGATAAAGACATCAAATTTGTCGATGACACAAAGCTGGGAGGGATGGGTGACACTTTCAATGACACAGTCAAACTCATATCTATTCCCTGAAATTTCCTTGGAATTCAGCAAATTTGTAGCAAAGTACATCTTGGACTCTTTGGCTACGCTCTGCTTAAACCTCTGAGTGTCCTGCCTCAGTTTCGGACCCTCTGTGTCCTTCTGAAAGGAACAGCTCTAAATACTAACATGAAATCTAGCTAGGACCACATGTGTTTCCATAAGGTCAGTCACTACTTGAGTCCCTATAACCCGTATTTAAAGGAGTCACTTATTGTTACCTCAACATACTCTGTAAAATTTTCTTCTACCTGCCAGGTGATTGTATCAGAGCACTTGAGACACTTTTCCTTCCACCCAATGGGTCCTCTGTAGTGGGGCTGTTGGACTGATAGATTGATTTCCATGAATAACTATTGATACATGATAACATGAAGGAAGAAATGGGCACCAAATTTCTGATAGATAAGAATTGTGTTTTCTTCTACCTGCCCAAAGGACATGCCCATTGTCTTCAGTCAATCTTTCTCAAGAAGGCTTTTAAAGTCTTCACCATCTACTAGGAGATAAATTAATTGCCTAAAAATAGGCAATTTAATAATAAATCTCCTTACAGCTCCATTAATACTTATCTCTTTGGGAATGCTGACTTCTTCAAACAATTTACACAAATGATATAGCTATCATTTTATCATCATCCCTTTTTACCATAGAAAACATCTAATATTTCCCTGGTGTTTTTGAAGACTGTGTCAAGTATTTTAAAACTTTCATCACACATAGTCACTAGTTTCCTCCAAACCAATCATAAGACCTACCATGGAGCACAAGTTTTCTAATAACTGATCACCTATGGCAATTCAAAAAATTAAATGTACAATTATAATCTTATGATATCACTTCAATAACATACAACAAAACTTCAGAAACACTTTGACACATAAGAGCATAACAGTTATTTTAAAGTCAAATGCTCTGGCTTATAAAAGTTACAGTACATTATGAAACATTGCTATCCAACTATGGGCTACGAAAACATACACATGCAAATATGAAAAGTCTTCAGGGGATACTTGCCATGCTACAGCATTAAAAATTAAAAACAAGCAAACAAAAAACCAGAAATCCTTCATGAATTCCCTAAAATTCATCATAACTACTGAGAGTTGAAACCTAGGACTAGTACAGAGATAATATATATGCACCTAGGCTTCATTGATGATTCCAAGCCATTAGGTTCAAATAAAACACATCCCAAGGTACTGAAAAAACTAGGAGATGTGATGACTAAGATCATATACTCATTAAATTTGCTAATGAGGTAAAAATAGGAGGGTTAGCTAACATGTTGGATAATAAAGTCAGGATCCAGAAAATTCTCAACAAAGTAGAACATTGGGTCAAATTGAATGGCATGAATTTAATAAGTACAAATGTCTCACACTTTGGTTTGAAAAATCAACTTCCCAAGAAACAAGATAGGAGAGGCATGGCTAAGCGACAGTAAAATGAGCCTATTGTTTGACATAGCCAAAAAAAACAAAAACAAAAATAACCTAATGTAAGCTTAGGCTACATTAATAGAGGCATAGATCCCAAAAAAAGGAAGCTGATGGATCCGCCTAGTCAGAACACATATAGAGTATCCTGTTCAATTCTAGGTGGCACATTGTTGAAAGGACATCAATAAGCTAAAAAGCATCCAGTGGAAAGTCTTAATACAATGCCATTATGAAGATCAGTTGAAGAAATCTAGGATGTTTAATCTGGAAAAAAGAAACCTTAGGAGGATGTGATGCAGCTGTTTTCAAGTATTTGAAAGTTGCCTTGTGGGAAACAGATTAGACTTATTCTGCTTCGCCTCAGAGGACAGGACTAAGAGAAAAGAGTGGAAGTTTTCAACAAACAGATTTATACTTTTTTGCTATTAGGAAATATTTGCTAGAAATGAGAGGAAAAGTGAAATGGATCATCTTGGGAGGTGGTGGTTTTGCCCTAAATAGAGATCTTTTTTAAAGACACAAGAGCAAGAGAGGATAGTACTGGATCACTGAACAGTGAATAGTCCATTTTGGCAGATAGCACAAAAGAGATTTATGTAAAATATGACAGAAAAAATAAGTTGGAGTTAGACTATGAAGGAACTCAAATGTCAGAATAAACACACTACAGTAGACTATAAGCTCCATGGGAGCTAAACTTTGCATTTCCCCCAGGACCTCATACATTATTCTGCCTGTTGAAGGTGCTTAGTAAAGCTTTGCTGAATTGAATTAATAAATGAGGAATTTGTATTTCTTCCTTTGAGCATTAGGGAGTCACTGAAATTCTTTGATATGGGGAGGTCATGAGCAGAGCTGTACATCAGGAAAATAGTTTTGGCAACCTTGCAAATGATGGATTGGAGAAAAGAGGAAAAGAATAAAAACAAAATAAGATGCTTCCATAATAGGGAAAGTGAGTAGTGAGGAATATCTGTTTAGGGATGATAGCAGTGGTAGTGGAAAGGAACAGACAGATATGAAAGATATTGCCAAAACAAAAGCAACAATTTCTAATTGATTTATTAGATGCGTGGGAAAGGAAGGGGAAAGAGTTTAAAAAAAAAAGAGTCTTCATAGTTTTGAACTCAACTGTGAACATGCCTAACAGAGTTAGGAAAGGTGGAAGATGGGCATATCTGAGGGGAAAAATTATTAATTCAGTTTAGGGCATATGAAGTTAAAGGTATTGATGAGTCTTCTGGATAGAGAAATTGCGATAATTGGCTTCATAGAAAGTATCATAAAGTTCTGTTTCTAACACTAAATGTTCTTTGATTAGTGTTATATAAAGATGTACTTTTTTTAGTTTAAAATAAACCAAAAACCCATGAAGCCTTAAAGTTAATTTTCCATTCTTCCATAACTTTCATTTTGCTATATTGCTTCATAATACTGCCTTATAATCCCTATAAAAATCATATTGAAAAGCCATTTCATAGATTAGAATTATTTTTTTTACCCCTCAAAGACTACACAATTGTTTATTTTCTAAATGTTTTGAAACCATCTGTTTGGTTCAAAAATTTGTTAGAAATAACCATATAATTATGGTTCTCATTACTACATATTTCAGCTACTCCTATCTTTATTTATACATTAAAAGTGGCTTACTTTATAATTCAACCTTGTTGAGAAACAAAAATGTGTAAATTGACATGCAGTAGTATTGCATCTTTCATTAAAGTAAAAGAGAAATGTCTAATGACTTCAGTTTTACTATACAGTATTTTTAAAAGCTATTTAGAAACTACCTGGAATGGAAGAATGGTTGTCAACAGGACCCCTAACCAGTTTCTCGGCTCTCAGGCTCTTATCCTTCTAGTCTTCCTTACCTAGTGCTTCCAGATCAATCTTCCTTTTTTTATGTGAGGCAATTGGGGTTAAGTGACTTGCCCAGAGTCACATAGCTAGTGAGTGTTATGTGTCTGAGGCTGGATTTGAACTCAAGTCTTCCTGACTCCAGGTCCAATACTCTATCCACTGCACCACCAAGGTGCCCCTAGATCAATCTTCCTAAATGATACCTATGACCACATCACTCTGGTCTTCAAAGAACTTCAATAGCTCCCCACTGATCATCAACTAAAATCCAGTCTTTTTTAATTTGGAACTCAAGGCCATTTATAATCTGCTTTTAAACCCACCTTTCTAGGCTTACTTCACAATGCTTTTATATCTTAGCCATATAACCTATGTTCCAGCAAAAGTGGACTATTTGAGGTTCCCACCTCTGTGTTTTTGCTCATTTAATTCATTTCCTGTAGTTGAAATTCTCACCTCTTGAAATCCTTTGCATTTTTAAGACCCAGATTAAATGATACCTCTTATAAGAATCTTTTCCTAATTTTACTTACTGAAAGTAAGTTAATTAATTAAATAAGTTATTAATTTATCTGTATATTTTCTAACTATATCTATCAAGCATCACAACCATCATGATCATCATAAGAAAATTCAATTGAGCATTGTTTTAATATTTTCATTTCTCGTGATTGCCTAAAATAAGGCGTCAAAGAACTAGAGAAGGGAAACCATAGTCTTCATGGGGACAGGGCATCCATTGCATTTAAACCAAATGAAAAAAATTAGGCCTCATCAGTCTTGGAGTCATAAGGTCTGAGATCTAGAGCTAGAAGAAATCTCAAATGCTAGCTAAGCAAGCTTTTTCATTTTAAAGATGAGGAAAATTAGATCAGAGAGGTTCTAGGGAACCTTGCCCAATACAGCACAGATAGTAAGTAACTGAGGCAGCTTTTGAATCCAGGTTTTCTGACTTTAGAGTCAGTGTTCTTGGAACTGTACCATGAGAAGATGAAGATGTTATTAAGGTTTATAAAATAATGAAGGATTGGCTTGGATCAAAAAGAAAAAAGCTTTAGGTAAAATTAATGGATGATATAACCATAAAGGATTGGATTGATTAAAGAAAAATAGAATTCTTAGAGTATATCCTTAGAAAGTTGACTTCATTCTTCATCAAACAATATTTGTTACTGTGTACAACATTCTCCTTGTTCTGTTCACTTCACTTTGCAGCAGTTCATATAAGTATTTCCAGGTTTTTCTGAAATATGCCTGCTCATCATTTCTTAGAGCAAAATAATATCCCATTACAATCACATACCATAGCTTGTTTAGCCATTCCTCAATTGATGTGCATCCCTTTGATTTCCAATTCTTGGCTACCACAAAAAAAGAGATGCTATAGATATTTATAAACAAATAGGTCTTTTTCCTTTTTTTTTGGATATCTTTGAAATAGACCTGGCAGTGATATTGCTAGATCAAAGGGTGTGCACAGTTTTATAGCCCTTTGGGCATAGTTCCAAATTGCTCTCCAGAATGGTTGGATCAGTTCACAACTCTACCAAGTGTGTATTAGTGTCCTAGTTTTCCCATATCCTCTCCAACATCCAACATTTTCCTTTTTAGTCATATTAGCCAATCTGATAGGTGTGAGGTAGTACTTCAGAGTTGTTTTAATTTGGATTTCTCTAATCATTAGTGATTCAGAGCATTTTAATATGACTGTAGATAACTTTGATTTGTCTGAAAACTGTCTGTTCATATCCTTTGACCATTTACCAATTGGAGAATGACTTGTATTTTTATAAATTTGACTCAGTTCTCTAAATATTTGAGAAATGAGGCCTTTATCAGAAATATTTGTTGCAAAATTTTTTTTCTAGTTTTCTGATTTCCTTATAATTTTGGTTGCATTGGTTTTGTTCTAACAAATTACCTTTTGTTTATTTTGTACATAGTTATTAATAATTAGAATTTTTTTAGGTTTTCAGGTTTGCAAATTGCTTGATATATATTATTTCATTTGATCCTCACAACAATAGTATGACTAGTTGCTATTACATATAAGAAAACTGAATCAGCCCAGCTGTCACATAAATTTTAGTATTTGTGGGAGGATTTAAACTCAGGTCTTCCTGATTCCAAGTCCAATATTCTATCTACTGGGCCTCTCATTTGTAGATTTGTACATGTTCTCTTCCTTGATTGAAAGTAAACTTACTGAGAGCAGGAAAAAAAAAAAGTTGACTTCAAGGAAGACAAACATGTCCTTTTGTAACATACAGCCATCAGAAGTGAAAGACCACTTGGAATGGGTCCAACTCCAGCAGTAATATTCTATATTCTTCTGAATATGCATAACACTTTGTACCACTTGTCTCTTTTATCCCATTCTTCTTGGAATTAGAGACATTTGAGTTCATGTCTTATCTTTCTTACAACCCTCACCACCAAGAACAGGACCATCTGGACCTCCAGGGACGTTTACTCCACTGGTGGCTTTAATCCGTTTAATTCTAGGTCATAAATTGAGGCAATGTAGAGATTAAGTGAAACTGTACTTTAATCCATAGTAAGTTTTATCTCAAACTTCACCCTAGCAGGACACCAGGGACTAGTTGTGGGTGTCTTTGCCAAATGCCCTTTCCCCTAATGTATGTCATTTCTATCCTTTTCCAGTTCTTCCTCAGGGAATAATAATTGAAACAAATCAACATTACCATTACTTCTGGGAAGGGTGTGTCAATTTAATGCTATATGATTCCAGTCAGAATTCCTGTGATTCTTAGCAGTAGACTGTTTAAAAACAAAGCTTCCTTTATTGATCACTATTCCCCACTCCCTAAAACCTGTCCGTGTCATCTCTATCTCTCCAGTGTCCATAGCCAACTTTAATTTCCCCTTGTGCAAGACCAGCAAAAATGGTGAAGTAAGAGGAAATAGCATAATCCAGTTTTCTCCCACAACAACTCCAACAAAAATCAAGGAATAGCACCATACCAAGTAGTGACCAAGAAATAGGAGGAAAAACCACAGCGTATCATTCTTCCAGCCCAGGTCATCACAAGGAGATTTCCAGAGGTTTGTGGGCACTGAAGAGGAGATTCAGCAGGAAGGCCTAAATATAACTTCCAGCGTAGGGACTGAGATGGGACAAGTGGCTGTCCATATAGGGAACAGGAAGAGAAGTAATGCATTTATGATAAAGAATTAGTATGAAGAAACAGATGACAGAAAACACAAACCCAGAAGAAAAGGCAAAACTTCAGAGAAAAATACAGGTTATCCACAAGGCAAACTAGAATTCATGGAAGAAATGAAGCAAGAGTCAATTTTCATAGCTGCCCTTACATTGTTCCTCTTCATGCTTTCCAAGAGCCAGCCAAACTTGCCTACTTACTGTACTCTATACATGATGCTCCATTTCCATCTCCATACCTTTACACAGCCTCTTCCCCTTGACTAGAATATTTTCTCTTCTTATCTCTGTCTCTAGGACCCTATAGCTCCCCTCAAGAGGCTTTTCCCAATTCCCTGAGTTGTTAGAGCCCTTCCTAATCACTGCCCATTTAAAATATATTTTTGAAAGCCCTGTTTAAACTAATTTGACTTGTATCTCCTTAGTAAAACATATTAAGTATACACGGGAAAGTGAGAAAACCCAGAGTTTGTTCACAGAGCAAAAAAAAAAAACAGTTCATTTTGCCTGGAGCATGGAGTACATGGAGGTGAGTAATACGAAATAAGTCTGGGAAAGTAAGGCAGTACCAGGTTGTGGAAGACATGAAATGCCAGGGGGAAAAAGGTGTTTTTATTTTAAATTGTTTGATAACATGGAAACATTTAAGATTTTAGAGCTAAGTAGTGACTTGTCCATATTTTGATAAAAAAAGGACATTTTGGTGATGGTATGAAGAATAGAAAGAAGGGGAGAAATAGCAGAGGCATTTGCAAACATCTGGGCAAGTAGTAATGGGGACCACAAAACAAAAACAAACAAATAAACAAACAACAACAACAAAACAAACTAGCAATGAAACACAACTATGTAACAAAGGCTCTGGCACTGGTACGTTGGGTCCTCAGAGCAAGACTGCCCCTTCTCTCCTCAGAGTCTTCTAGAACCCTGAGAGGCTGGGGGTAGGTTTCTAGCTTCCTTTGATGTATTTCCCCCACTCCATGACTACTGTTTGATATCAATTAGTTAGCCAGACTTAATTAGGTTTTAGAAAGGGATATTTACTAAGATGATATAATAAGAAAGTTTGGCACAAAACAAATCAACAAAAGCATTCTATTTCAAGTACAAAGAGTCCAGGGGAAAGTGCTAACGATTGGGGTATCTCTGTGATAAAGGAGCTAACTCTCAACTGTTGGAAGTCATTTTTCTAAAATACTGAAGTTGTTCCCTTTAGACAAGTTGAAGCTTTTCTGCTGTGTTTCTTGTAGTCATAAAATTGTCTTTCCTCCAGGTGCCTACTTTGTTCTCAGCTTGCAATGTAGATACTCTAATAGCTACTGCTCCAGAGACACCGTTAAGACTGGGACACCAGGCAGCTAGGTGGCACAATGAATAGAGCACGGGTCCTGAAGTCAGGAGGACCTGAGTTCAATTCCAGCTTCAGACACTTGACACTTACTAGCTGTGTGACCTTGGGCAAGACACTTAACCCCACTGCCCTGCCAAAAAAAAAAAAAGATTGGGACACCAATAGGAAACCCCAAATCCTCTGACCCTCCAAAGTTCACAAAATACTCCTCTCTAAAAAGGAGGAGTGAGTTGGGGGATAAGGCCAAGATACTTTTCTCCTTTAACTCTTAACCCAAAAAAGTGATTCCTTCTTAGAGTATTAGCAATTTTATAGTCTTTGAGAGTTGCTCAGGGTCCTGAAAGTTTAAACATCTTTCCCAAGGTCACAAAACCAAGTATCAGAAGTGGGGCTTGAACCCACCTTCTTCCTGACCCCAAAGCTGGATATCTATCCGCTATATCATGCTGCTTTTCAAAAATAAGATAAAAACATGATTAAATATAAACTAGAATGTCATGATTATGTTTAAAAGAGACACAAAAAGAATGCTATTGGAAATTCAAATAAATACTACTTCCAATTAGAATAATTGAGGGAAGACTTCATGGGACAGGATAATGCCAAGTACTAAAATGCAGAAATGATATTATGAAATACCACTTAGTAATATGGAATAGAATAATATGGTTTGAAATAAAAAAAACCTACTATTCTTAAGTAAGCTTTTCTTTTTCCTTACAATGGCTAATCACTGTGACCAGAAAACACGTATATGGATATGTACGCATCAGAAAAAAATGCATCACAAACACACATAAGTTTATAAACATCACAATTCATTTCAGATACTATGCTGTAAAGCCAAATGATTACCTAAAATGATTTATACCACATGTGTAGTTACATTATTGTTGCCATGGTTACAAATGAGAAAATTCAAGTTAAAAAAAAAACACCATGAAAAGCCATGAGAAGAAAAATGTTAAGTATAGATCAAGCATAGCATATTGTGGCATTTTATCACATTTAATATTCTAGTACCCCTTCCTCAGCTAGAGAGTTTAATATTATCATTATCTATGTTTTGATATTTTGGCATCACTTGAGATAACAGACTAAGAAGATTTTGTTTGTTTTTCTCTTTAGAAGAAAACTGAGGCAGTATGATGCATTAGGTAGAATTATAGAACTGAAGTCAGGAATATGGGTACAAATCCTCACTCTGACATTTACTAGTTGTGTGTCTCTGGGTAAAGCATTTAAACTCTATGTGCCTTGGATTTATCTACTAAATTATAGAAAGGTTACCATATTAATGCGTGAAAAGAGGTCCCTCACTAGGTGTTCCTCACATTGAGGAAATCACAGATACCGCAGCTACAGATACTACAGAAATCATAGATAATTCAGAAAGAACTAAAGGTAAACTGCAATAGGAAAAAAATAAGCTTATAAATAAAATACATATTTCTATAACGTACTACAGCAAATACAAATATGTCACTAAGACTTAAAAGGGAAAATTTACTGCATAAGTATTGCAACATTTAGAGTATATTTCAAAATAATTTAAAGGACAAAATATAATAAACTTCTTAGCTTTTTACTACTGCTTTACAGTCTCTATGTTACTTAAATTCATTATAAAGACTTATAAAAACTTTCATGGCCCTATATCCTAGGATGAGAAAAAAGGCATTTTTAATAATATTACTGTTTCTATGTAAAAGCCTGCTGGACTACCATCTGGGTGAAATAAATTACAATTTAAGCAATTATCAAAATGAATGTACTATTAGAGAAATTAATAAGTCTAAACTATTGCAAGCAGGCATTAATTATCTACTGTGGGATGTCTCTCAGAATCCCAAGTTATGTTTAGATAAGGGGTTCTTATATTGGTTCTGATCCTTGGATAAATTTTAGGGGGTCCATGAAACCTAGATGTGGAAAAAACAAATTGCATCTTTATTGCTTTAGACTTGATTGCCTTTGTAATTCTATGCATTTTATCCTAAGCACTTAAAAACATTATTCTGGGCTGGAGTCCATAGGTTTCACCAGGCAGCCAAAGGAGTCAATGACACACAAAAAATGTAAAAAACTCAGTCAATCAGTCAATAAATATTTGTTAAGCATCTAATGCTAAGCACTGGGGGTACAAAAAGAAGCAAAAGATACTTCATATCTTCAAGAAGCTCCTAATCTAACAAGCAAACAAATATATACAAACCCTCTACAGGATAAATAGGAAAGGATTAGGAGAGGAGAAGGAACTAGAAATAAGAGAGTCTGGAAAAAGCTTCCAGTAGAAGATGAGATTTTGGTTGGGACTTAAAGGAATTTAGGGAAGGCAGTTAGTGGAGATGACAAGGGAGAGCATTCCAGGCATGAGGAACAGCCCAGAGCAAAGAGATGAAGTGTTTTGATCGTGGAACAGTAAGGAGGCCAGTGTCACTGAACTGGATTGAAGAGCACATGGCAAGAAGTAAGGTGTAGGAAGACTAGAAAGGTAAGAGGGGCCTGGGTTACCAAGGGCTTTAAATGCCTAATAGCATTTGTATTTTATCATGGTGGCAATAGGAAGCCACTAGAGTTTATTGAGTTGGGGTTGGGGAGAGGGTGATATGGTCAGACCTCCACTTTAGAAAAATCATTTTGGGGGCTGGAATGGAGGATTGATTGGAGTGGGGAGAGAACCTAGGCAGACAGACCAACTAGCAGGCTGTAACAATCATCAAGGTATGAGGTGATGAGAACCTATATGAGAGTGCTAGCAATGTCAGAGGAAAGGAGTATTTGAGAGATGTTGCAAAGGTGAGGTTGACACACCTTGGCAACAGATTAAGATATGGAAATGGAGAGATAGAGAAGAGTTAAGGATGACACCTAGGTTGTGAGCCTGGGGGACCTGGAGGATGGGGTACCCTCTCCTGTAAGAGGGAAATTTGGAAGGGTGGACAGTTTGGGGGGAAGACATGGAGTTCTATTTTGGACATGTTGAGCTTAAGATGTCTACTGGACATCCAGTTTGAGATGTCTGAAAGACAACTGGAGATGAGACTCTGAGGGTCAGCAGAAGGTTAAAGCAGGGTGGGTAGATTTGAGAGTCATCTGCTTAGAAATGGTAATAAAATCCATAGGAGTTGATGTGATCACCAAGTGAAGTAGTATAGAAGGAGAAGAGAAGAAAACCCAGGATAGAATTCTGTGTGACCCCTACAATTAGAGGGTGTGATTTGGAAGAAGATTCAGCAAAGGAGACTGAGAAGTGTTGTTCTCACATATAGAAGAAGAACCAGAAGAGAATGGTGTCCTGAAAACCCAAATAAGAAGAATCAAAGAGAAGAGGGTGATCAACAGCATCAAAGGCTGCAGACAGGTCAAAGAGAAGAGGATGAAAAAAGACCATTGAATTTAGAAACTAAAGTTTGGAGTGAGCAGTTTTGGTGAAATGATGAGATAATGGGGTCAGAAGCTGGATTATAAAAACTTAAGAAGCAAAAAAGAGGAAGGAAAGTGGAGGCACCTATGTAGATAGATTTTTCAAGGGATATAGCCACAAAGGGCAGAAGAAATATAGGACAAGAGTTAACAGGGATGGAAGGGTCAGATGAGGATATAGATATAGGATATAGAAGATATGGGCATGTTTATAGGCAGTAACTAATGACCAAGTAGATAGGGAGAGATGGGAAATAGGTGAAAGAGTGGAGCTGAGAGAGAGGGCAGTCTGTTGGAGAAAACAGGGTGGAATATGATCCCCTGAGCAGGTAGAGAGGTTTGTCTTGGTAAGGAGTGAGGCCATTTAATCATCTGAAACAGGCGTGAAGGAGGAGATGGTAGTAGAAGACATATGAATGATATGGGAAGAGGAAAAAAACTATTTTAGGAAGTTTTATCTTTTAGATAGTGTACCCTGAAATTTTTTCATAATTGGAAACAGGATGGCACAACATATAACTAACTACTTGACAAAGCAAGCTGCTATGCATTTTACCAAAATATTATTTACTTAAGTACATTTAATATGTTTATATAAAACATTGTATATATGCTGGTAAATATTCAAGGATGACAGCTGCATTTATTACACTTTGCTTCTCAGAGACTGAGTAGAGCATTCTTAAAGAATTAACTGCATACCAGCATTAGATCATACAAATGGTATGACCAAACTCATTGCTTCATGAGAGCTCCTGGCTTTGGAGAAGAAATGAATCTTCTTCTTCACTCTCACCTTCATTTTTTTCTGCCCTTGGAGAGGAATGATATTTTAAATGATGGATAACATTTCTAAAGCACTGTGTAGGGGTAAAAATTATGTAATTGCCTGCTTCATAGGATTGTGGTAAAGTAAGGTTGCTTAGAATTGTTAGCTGTGGGGCAGCTAGGTGGTACAGTGGACACAGCACCAGCCCTAGAGTCAGGAGGGCCTGAGTTCAAATCTGACCTCAGACACATAACACTTACTAGCTGTGTGACTCTGGGCAAGTCACTTAACCCCAATTGCCTCACCCCCCCCAAAAAAAAGTCATAAGCTGCTACCACCATCACCGCCATCACCATCATCACCACCACCAGAGATGTGAAATGATCTGCCTAAGGTCATACAGTTAGTAGAAGATCTATAACTAAAACCTAGCTCTTCTGACTCCAAAGCCTGTTTTCTTTCCACTATACACACTCTGGTGTTTTGTTTTGTTTTTTAAAGGGCTATAAAGCACAGGAAATTAATAGAATGGTCTCATCTTCATACCTTGGGGATGGAGTGAGAGGGAAGGTTTATTTTTGCATCTTCATTCAAGATACACCATGACCAGGGTCATCTTATTTGGATTTCATTTTTTTTTTCACTGAATCACAGAATTTCAGAGTTGAAAGAGATGTATGGAGAAATCACACTTGAACAAAATTTTTCCCTACAACACAGCCAACAAGCAATCAAGTCTGCTTAAAGATCTTTAATGGAGGAGGACCCACTACACCCCAGGGCAGCTCATTCTCCTTCGACTTTAATTGCAAAGGAAGTTTTTTGTTTGTTTGTTTGTTTTGAAACTTCTATCTGGTCTATATTTACCTCTTTTAACCTCCACCCTCTGTTCCTACTTCTACTTTCTAGGGTCAAGCAGATTAAATCTAATCCTGTTTTTACAAGACAGCCCTTCAGTTTCTTTCCTTCTGAACCTTCTTGTGGCTAAATGTTCTCAGTTCCTTCTGTGTTTTCTCATTTGACATGAATTCAAGGCCCTCTAGCATCATGATTATCCTCCACTGAATGCCTTCCTGCTTACCAAAGTCCATCCTAAAATGTACTGCCTAGAACCAATCAATCAATTAATAAGCATTAAGTACTTTCCATGTGCCAGGCACAGTGTTAAGATCTGGGTATACAAAGATAGAAGTGAAGCTTCCTAAGGAGTTTACATACAAATAGGGGAAACAACATATTATGTCTATAAGAGTGGGACTCCGCTGATTACCTCCAGAGGACTTAAAAGTAATTACTTGTGTTAGACAAGAACATTTTTTGATTGAATCTGTCCATTGGATTTAGGTGAGAACAAGGCCTGCCCACCTATTTGAATCTGTCAAAGGTATTAGTTGAAATATTTGCATAAAAATGAGAAGCTATTTCAGAAAAAGCTTGGAAAGAACTGGCAACTTGCAAAAGGAGGAGAAGATAGGACTGAGCTGAGGTATAGAAGAAAGATATCGAGGACTGTCAGCCCTAAGAAGCATCTCAGAGCAGAAGAGTAGACAGTGAAGATGCCATTAGTGGCACCTACCCACTTAGGGACTAAAGACAGCTCAGACAAAAGGACTCTTTTTTTCTCCCAGTGCCTCATTATCTACAAACACTATCACAAATTTCTATTTCATTTACTCAAATATTTCTGGCAACATGAAACTTTTCTTAACCACAAAGAGGCATTGATTGCCAAGAGATAGATATAAATGTAAGTGTAAATTACAGAGGCCAATCCTTGGCTAAATGTTGAGAATTTTCTTAACTGGGGGCTCAGAGCAATTGTGATTATATTTTTGTGTGTGTGTACAAAATAAACTCCCTAAAACAACAGAGGAGACAATCACGAAAACCAGAGGGAACATTATGGTACCCCAAACCTAAAATGAACTAATTATCATAACAGGTTGTTACACATGTACACAACACTTCAGATGTGGTTTGAGCAGGGCAAAGTACAGGAGGATTATCACTTCATCATTGATAGAGTCTTTATTCTTGGACGCGATGCCTTTTATAATGCAACCTAAAAATGCATTAATTTTCTTGGTTACCATAACTCATTATTGATTAATATCAATCTGGCAGTCCACTTAAATCCCAAGTTCTCTTTCAGACAAACTGACCTTGTCTAACCATGCCTATCCAAAAATCTTGTACACTTAAATTCTATTTTTAAAGTCAAATATAAGACTTTACATTTATCCCCACTGCATCTCATATTATTAAATTTGACCCAATATTCTAGCTTGCCAAAATCTTTTTGGATCCTGCCTCTGTCAATCCTTGTGTTACTTTTCCTTCCTAGTTTTGTGTCATCTAAAAATTTGATAATTATGCCATCTGTCCTTTTATTCAAGTCACTGGTAAAAGTGTCAAAAAGCATAAGGCCAAACACAGATCCCTGGGATACTCTACTGGAAAGCTCTTTCCAAGTTTGTTTGTTTTTTTTCCTTCTATTTTTGTTGTTGTTGAGTCATTTTCAGTCATGCCTCAGACATTTATTAGCTGTGTGACTCTGGGCAAGTCATTTAACTTTAGTTGCTTATGCTTGTTCTTTTGCTCCCTTTGTCCTGTGTGGCAATTATCCCATTGACACCACATAGATGGTGACTGGTTATTGATTACTATTGATTCAGGGCCTCCTAAACAATTAAAAACAGAACTTAATATCTTTCCCCAAAAAACCCTACCCCTCTTCCAAACTTCCCTATTTCTGTAGGGAGCACCACCATTCTTTTTTTTTTGGCGGGGGGGGGGGGGGGGAAGGGAGGCAATCAGGGTTAAGTGACTTGGCCAGGGTCATACAGCTACTAAGAGTTAAGTGTTTGAGGTCCTATTTTAACTCAGGTCCTCCTGACTCCAGGGCCAGTGTTCTATCCACCATACCACCTAGCTGCCCCTAAGGGCACCACCATTTTTCCAGTCACCAAGGATTAAAATCTTAACCTTATCCTTAACTCCTTATTCTCCCTCATCCCACATACCAAATCAATTGTAAACAACTGAGCAATTGTAAACAAATTAGATGTTTTTTACTTATAAAGCATTCCTTGCATTCATATCCTTCTCTCCCCTCACATAGCCACCACTCTAGTTCAGATCCTCATTTCCTGTGGCATGGACTATCTCAATGCCCCCTTATTGGCTTCCCTACCTCAGTCTCTCCCCTCTCTAATACATCCACCACACAGCTACTAAAGCACTTTTCCTAAAGCACAGGTCTGACCATGCCATTCCCTACTCAATAAATTAAAATGGTTCCTTATTGACACTAGGATAAAATATAAACTTTCTATCTATTAAAACCCTCACAACCTGGCCCTAACCTATCTTTGTAGCCTTATTTCCACATTAATCTTCTCTTTGTACACCGTGGCCCAGCCAAATTGGCCTTCTTTCTGTTCAAATGTCACACATCTTCTCCCGCTTCCATTTCTTTCCACTGGCTGTCCCCCACACCTAGATTGCATTTCCTCCTCACTTAAGCATTTTAAAATTTCTTGTTTCGTTCAAAAGTCAGCATAAGTGCCACCACATACATGAGACTTCTCTTGATTCCCCCAGCTCCTTCCCCTACTCACCCAAATTGACTAATTTGATTATTTATATTTTTCTGTATTGTCTCTCTAATAGAATGAAAACTCCTCAAGAGCAAGGATGTTTTCATTTTGGTAATAGGTCCTTAATAATGTTTGTTGATTGATTGGTAGAACTGAGCTATAAGCTTAAGTTTTGAAAGATGTAGGGAGAAAGAGGGAAGGAAAGAAAGTGAGGAGAGAGAGAGAAAGGATGGAGATTACAGAGCTGGAAAGAAATTCAGAAGAGAGGGATTATTCAGATACATGAATTGGGATGATTAGAGGTAGTCCTATGAGGCCTTTCAGGGAACCAACACTCATCTAGGGAACCATGCAGCCCTTTCAGGAAATGGTGTGCATTGTGCGACTGGCACAAGATGAAGAGGACCAAGGAAATGAGTTCATGGACCATATGAAGTTCTAGAACAAGAAGAGGAATTCATGAACTAAATGGGAGTCATAGCTGAATAAAATAGCAAAGGGCAAGATGCAGTGTAGATTAAAAAAAAAACAAAAAAAACAAAACCTTAGACCTTGCCCTTCAAGGGTACTGTGAGTCATGTGGATTGTACAAGTCTAATGGAAACAGATCAACTCTAGAACCCAAAGCACTTTTGCCTTGCAGGGTAGTGCTATGAGTCTTAAGTATTATTGAGGTCTCCGGAAATCAGATGCCTACCTGTGAGGAAAAAGAAGTTGTACTAATTGCTTGTGGGTTCAGGTATGGTCCTGTGTATTTTTGGTGGGTTAAATAAAGTCTGGTTTGTATTAAATTTTCTATTCAAAAACTTGTGTGGGACCCAAGGTCCCTTTTCCTCTTTTTGACCTAAACACAAGCCAAATTCTTGTGTTCCCAGAGAAAATCCTATATTCAGGCAAAAGCCAAAGAGCACACTTTCTAAGAAGATCTCAGGTCCTTGGGAGCTTAGAGCTATGGTTCTGAACCTGATTTTAATAGGTTTTATTAATGAATAAGCATTTAATAGTATAGGGCAAGAGATCAGAAAAGTGTTACTAGAACATTAGACATGTTCCTGGCCCTCAAGGTGCTTAAAATCATTAGATTAGATAAGACGGTACCCATGAAACAAAAAGCAGTGTAAAGAGGCCTTAACTGAGAGTCATGAAGACTTGTTTTTTAGTCTTGTTTCTCTTACTAACTAGCTATGTTACCTTGGGCAAGTCACTTAATCTCTTTAGGGTCTCAGTTTATTCACCTGTGTAACAGAGGAAGAGAAACAAGCATTTATTAAGCACTTACTATGACAGACACTGAGCTAAGTATTTTGCCACTTTGCAAATATTATCACATTTGATCCTCAAAACAATCGGGAAAATTGGTGCAATTAGTATCCCTATTTTATAGTTGAGCGAACTAAGACAGAAATATGACTTGCCCAGAACCATACAGCTAGTATCTAAGGCCAGATATGTACTCAGGTTTTTCTGACTCCAGCCACTGAGTTTTATCCACCATACTACCTGCCTGCCTCAGCTATCCCCTTGCCTCTAGGTGGGTGGGGGAGGAGGGAACTAGATTACATGATCTTTAAAGTCTCTAAGATTCTGATAACAAACAACACTAGATACCACGTAATTAAGCACTAAATTGTGTGATATTGACAATAACACAGGTGGAATTCAGAAAAGGATGAGACTAAATGGCTTACCACAAGAAATCCTTTAGCACAAGGTAAAATTGTTGTTAAGTGTTTGAGGATATAGCCTCTCAGTGATTCATAAGTTATTATGAATATTTTATTTTATTATAAGCATAAAAATTGTAAGTATAAAGTATAGAATTATTACAGATAATATTATCCTATTGGGAAAATAGATATGATTTTAATTTCTTTCTTACTTCTATCTTATTCATAAAATCCTAGATTGGGTTGGAAAGCCTCTCTCAAATTGTGTGATGTACTATGGGCATGTTGATGTTTAATGATTGCTTCTTGATGATAGTTATGTCTATAGAACATGTTTACATGATTGTATTACATTAGCAGCATCAAAAACTATTCTCATGGTTTTAAGAGATTTTGTCATAATATTGATTTAGTACTCTTTATACAAGCTCTGAAGAAGGTAGCATGGCCTAGTGCAGGGGTTCTTAAAGAGTGGCCTGGAACGCTTGGTGGTGCTTTCAGAGCATCCTTGAAGTCAAAACTCTTTTTTATAATAATACAAAGATGTTTTAATTTCTAATATAGTATATATCAATAGATATAACCCACATAAACAAAAGTTCTTTAGGGGTCCTCAGTACTTTTTCAGAATGTAAAGGGATGCTGAGACAAAACTGGGCAAGTCATTTAACCTCTTAGGTCTTCAGGCAATTGTGTAAAGATTATAAATTGTAAAATAATACTATCTTTAATGGCAGAGAAAGTTTCCTTACCTGGAGTTTTCTGAGCCAAGGGCATCATAGACATGGACCAAAACCAAATATATGTAAGTATGTATATGTATGTACGTGTGTATGTGTATGTAAATACACATAATATGTGTGTGTATACATGTATGCATACGTTTGTATATACCATATGCTTACAATACATGTATCCATATATAAATATATGATCATGCACATTATGGTATGTGTATCTATACATGTGTGCATATGCATGTTCATCATATGCATATACATATATGTACTCTAATAGTGAGTTTCTTCTCCTCCCCCAAATCATACTATACTCTTGGATTTCCTTCTCTTCCTCCTCTTCTTTTTCTCCCTTTTTACCTCCTCTTCTATTCTGTCCTCTTCAGGCTGGACTCTGCAAATGCCCAACTACCCAAAGTACTCTGGATAGTAAGACCCTGTCTTGTATTTGCCTGAAGTTTTGCATCAGTTGAGCAAAGAGAAAATCTACAAATACATAGGAAAACAAACTGGAGGTTAGGCAAAATATTGGTCAGGTATTTAATTTAGCTTGAGTGTTGGGAAACTGACAAATCCAAATCATTCTAATCCAAAAATGACCTAGAAAGAGGACAGGAAGTGTTTATCTGCTGGATTGGGTAGGAATAAATATTTGTTGAATTGAATTTCATAATGAGGCAATTAACTGGGACATTTAATAAGCTGAGTAGATTAAAAAGCATATGAATGTACTAAAATGAGAAAGTGGGCTTAATAACGTTCCAGAAAGATGAAATGAGGTAAAGGTGGATAATTTGCTAAAATTCACATCTATAGGATCATGACTTTTGCATTATGCTATAAATTTTCTTTGTAATTTGGTACAATTTTGAGAAATGCTATTACTTATCATTTAGAGTAACACTGCAGGATGGGGAAATCATAGAATCATAAAGTTAAAGCTAGGGAACTTAGTAGTTACATAATAAAACTCTCTCATTTTACAGATCAGGACACTGCCCCAGTAGGAAATTGCTGAGGAAAACGCTCCAGGTATTTTTTCTGTCCCTCATCCTTGGAATGCTTTCCCTCTTCATCACCTACTGGCTTCCGGGGCTTCCTTTAAATTTCAATTAAAACCCCATTTTCTATAGGAAACTTTCCCCAACCTTTCTTAATTCTAGTGCCCGTCCCTCTTTTAATTATTTCCTGCTTATATTTGTTGAAACATTTTTATTTATTTGTTTCTCTCACTAGATTGTGAGCTCCTTGAGGGCAGGAATTGTCTTTTACCTCTTTTTGTATCTCTAGAGTTTAGTACAATGCCTGACATATAGAAGGTGCTTTATAAATGTTTGTCAACTGCCTGAGGCCAAGAGAGATTAAGTGGTCACCCTGGTAGTGACAGAGGAGCCAGACACAGAGACAGCCAGGGGAAACCCAGGTCCTCAGTCTCCAAAGCTAGTCTCCAGTGCTCTTTCTGCCACACATTTAAAATTTTTTATAAAGAATTTAGGACTCAGCATATCATTTAAATATCCAAGGGGAAAATTCTACTGATTCAGTTCAATAAACACTTAATAAGTGCTAACTCTGTACAATCTGTGTGCAAACCCTAAAAAGTGACTTTTAAACTCTAAAACAAAATTGTATGTATACTCAACTTTTAATTATTTAAACAATGACTATTTACTTTTCCTCCTATTCCTTTCCCTGGCATCTTCCTCCTTGTCGTCCATTGTTCATTAACATTTCCACCATTTAGAAAGGAAAGGAAGGAAAAGCAAAACACAGGTGAAGTAATTTTTCTACTTCAAGAGATTTTTTCAAAGCAAAGTTGAAAAGAGATTAGAGGATTTGTGGATTTTTTTTCTCTTGCTTAGCCACCCGTGATCCTTATTTCCATAATTAATCACTATGTGTTGTACCATAATAGGCACTAAAATTCAATAAATAATTAGTGAGCACCTACTATATGCAAGGCATTGTGCTAGGTTGCTGGGCAAAATTCTTTTTTGCTATTTTGGAACACCCCAGTACCCAGACTTGGTAACAAGTATTTTCTTTAGAGTACAGAGAGGCTTCTTTCATTTTTGGGTTCAAAGTTATATTCTAATTTACTGAAATTATGGGAAATCTGAAAGCTGGATAACTGGGGCATTACTAGAATTATATTTTCATGCACAAAGAATTACTAGCCTAAGATCATATGACATCAAACATCCAGCTATTTGCAAACACTGGGTGGTTGACTGAAAATCAGAGCATGTTTAACACAATGTTACAAAATCTACAAAGATTCATATTTGCATCTAAGTACAGTAGACTACTGCAGATTATCGATGATGACTAATGCTTTAGAGGTGGCATAAAATGCATCAAGTAGGTATTTGATACTGAAAAAAGAGGTAGGCTGGTCACACAGAGAGAAAGGGATCAGAAGTGCAGAGACCAAAGGCAGCACTGTGAGGATTGTCGTCTTCTAGTATAAGATAATTCATGAAGAATATATGGCAAGTCAAATTCAAGAATGCTAAAAGATGAGAAAACATGTTTGGATTACAACCAGTACCAAAGAAGAGAGTATTCTAGGACATTAGTGACATCATCAATCTGTTGAATGTCTCTTTTTGTAAATATTTAATTTTTGTGTTATTCCAAACTTGACAAACACCCATGAATATAAACATTTTCATATACAAAGAAGAATAGGAAAAGATGGCATAAGAAACCATGAATTCCTATTATTTATTTTGGCTGTTTTTTTTAAAGTATGTAATTTCTAACAGTGATTCTCCAGCCCTTACTACCTGAAGGCCAGGTTTATTGTATTTCTAACCATCCTCCAGGGTTTTCCATACACTTAGAGAGTTGAGGAGTCTCTCATCTCTACCATTGCTTCAAACTCCCACCAATATGTTCCCCCAGTACTTGGGATTTAGGCATCTCAGTTCTATTTAACCACAAAAGTCAGATTAGTTTTTTTTTTTAAATAAGGGAACAATTACTTCAAAGAACAAACATACAAACGTTTTTCCCAACCTTCAGAATCTCCCTACTTGACCTCCATCTCTGGGAAGGTGAGGAACATTGGATTCACAGTTTAACCCAGTTCCTACATAGCGTTAGTCCCATCAAGTTCCAAGACCAAAGTGTCCCCTGGGCTTGCATCCCCAGACTCTGGCTTCTCAGGGGTTCCTTGCTGGGCTGGCTATAACATCCACCCTGGAATGATGAGTTCCAAAGTTTCCATGGATTGCATTCTTAGGTCAGGGACTCTATTCCCTGCATCTAGAACTGAAATGCACAAACAAAACAAGACAAAGCCCCAAGTCCATTTTTCAGGGCCACAGGGACTAAAGGGAAGGGAAAGGAGTTCTTGGGTATTTCCCTCCAAATTCCTGTATGGTGCCCTTGCTGTAAGTGAATGAGTCCTTTACCACAGACTCTGCCTGAAAGAGCAAACAACTCTGCCTGAGTCAGGTAAATTTAAAGAGAGAGATAGCTCTAGCTTCTAAGTCAATGGCAAGAGGCTGTTCGCACATGGTAGACTAGTGCGGGACGTCCATGCAAGGGCCAGTTCTCCTAGAAGCAGGTCCCTGGCATCTTCCATGTGAGGACCTCCCCATAGGGTGTATGCCTAACGTAACCCTTTGGTAGTTAGATTGGTATGGCATTGAATAAAGTAAATTGTTTTAGCTAATGATTTAATTATAATTATATTGGCACGGCCTATGAGCAATTAATATATTTCCAATTATTTAGATCTGCCTTTCTGTAAGGAATGTTTTATAGTTGCAGTTATATAATTCCTCTGTGTGTCTTGGTAACAAATAATAACAATAGCTAGTATTTAAATAATAGCTTTTAAAGGTTTGCAAAGGACTTTTCAAGTTATCTTATTTGATGCAACAATCCTGTGGGGTACAAGCTCCCAAATATTTTATACATCCTAACAGTTATTTTGAGTATAATTTTTCTGTCTTTTCCTTCTGGGTTTTGTTCACAATATACAGAAAGGCTAATGATTTGTGTGGGCTTCTTTTATATCTTGATACTTTATTGAAATTGTTAACTGTTTGAATTCATTTTAGGAGAATCTCCAGGGTTCTCTAAATAGATTATCATGCCATCTGCAAAAAAGTTGTTTCTTCTTTGCCCATACTTATTTCCTTGATTTCTTTTTCTTGTTTTATTGCTATAGGTAACATTTCTAGCATTCTATAAAATAAAGATGGTGATGATGGACATCCTTGTTTTCTTTCTTAGTTTACTGGAAAGACTAGTATTTCTCCATTACATGTATTATTACTATTTCTGCATTTTAGATACATACTATTTAGCATATTAATTAAAGGTCCATTTACCTTTTTTTTTTTACAAAGACAAATATGAAAATATTTTAATAAAAATGGGTATTGTCAAGAAATGTTCTATATCAATTGATAGAATCATGTGATTTTTACTGTTTTTGTAATCAATATGGGGCAGCTTGGTGATTCAGGGGATAGAGTGCCAAGACCTGAGTTCAAATCTGACCTCAATCCCTTGCTAGCTGTGGTTCCTCAGGCAAGTCACTTAACCCTGTTTGCCTCAATTTCCTCATTTGTAAAATGAACTGAAGGAGAAAATGGCAAACCCTTCCAATATCTTTGCCAAGAAAACCCCAAATGTGTTGAAATAACTCAATCACAACAATAATGTTCATAGTTTTCCTAATCATAATTTGGTTAATTTTTCCTCCAAGTACTTCTTCAATGTCACACCACTGCATGCATATGCAGTGTTAAAATTCTTTCATTGTCCGTCATCTTTAAGCATAATAGTTTCCCTGCTTATCTCTTTTAATCATGTCTATTTTTATTATTGGCTTATCTGAGATCATGATTATTCCCTTGCTTTTTTTTCATTTACTTCAAGCATAATTTGGTAGGATCCCTTCTTTTCCTATTTTTGTAGTTTACATAATATAGGAATCAGTTGTTCTTTGACAGCACCTCATTTACTCTGTGTCAATTTTTATGTTTCATGTGTTTTTTATAAACAAAGTATTGTTGGATTCTGCTTTCTAATGATTCTATACTTTTCCATTTTATTGGTGAGTTTATTCCATTCATGTTCATGATCATCAATTCTCTATTTCCCTACATCATCTCCTCCTTTCTCTGCCCTCTATACCCTGCACCAATCACATTATAAACATTATGGTCATAAAAAAGGAATTTGATCAATACTAGTAATCCATAATTAAAGAGTTCTGCTTCAACTTCACCTGCCCTTTATGTCTTCCCCTCATCCAGATACTGCTCAACGGATCATATATTTTTCTTTCTTTTCTTTAAAATCCACTCTCTGAGGCTGAAGTTTGTTTTGCTTGTGATTATTACCTCCTTAACCCTATTTTCCCTCTTAAACCCTTCTTTCCTCTTTCCTTGTATCTCCTTGTTTCATTGTTGTTTTACTACATTTAATGTCTGTGTATGTGTGTTTAAATATCCTTTGTCTGATTCAGAAAAAAAGTGAGCTTTTATATGAGTGCCTGCCTCCCCCCGCCACCTCTTCCTGCATGTTTGTATATTCATATTCTGGTGCACCTGAGTGACCCAACTGGCCAGTTGGGTCCTCATTCAGGCAGCTTGAACTACTCACAGATTGTGTTTGTCCTCCATTCTCTAAGAGGACCATAACATCAGGAAGATGATGACATGATTTGCAATTGACTTTGATTTGAGTGAGGGAAGGCTGTGCAAAGTCACCAGCCTCACTTTCTCATCTCGGTCCAGTGGCCAGATGCTCATCAGGAGGACTGGAAATAGCCCACAATGCAATGGGAGACATTGGTCCTTTTAAACTAAGGTCTTTTTAGGATCCCATTTTAATGTGAAATAGTGGTTTCTATCCTATTCTTCCTCATTTCTTCCCTTGTGTATTCCTTTTTATTCTCTTTTTCTTTCTCTCTTAAGACCATCAGAATGGAATTAAAACCACCCCACAGACTCTTTGTTTCAGATATCTTTCCATCTGGGTCCCTTGAAAACAGCAGGATTCTGAAGAGACACTCTTTTTTTTCTTCTTCACCTGCAAGAATATAAGCACTTTATTATCACTTAGTCCCATTAAATTTCTCAAGTGTATTTACCTTCCTGGGTTTCCCTTGACTCCTGCATTTTCCTTTCAAAGTTTCTACTCAGTCTAGTATTATTTTTTTTTTTAAATAATGGTTGCTTTAAAATCCTTTATTTCATTAAATATTCATTCCCACCCCCACCTCCAGTAGGATTATATTCAGTTTTCCTGGACAAAGTATAATCTTTCACCTTTTGTCTTTTGGAATATCCTATTCCAAGATTTTCATCTGTTTCATAGTAGTTGCTGCCAGGTTTTATGTAGTACTGACTCTGGTTCCTTGTTACGTGAGCACTTTCATTTTGGTTGCTTGCATAATTTTTTCTTTTAATTGGAAGTTATAGATCTCAATTGTGGCATTCCTGGGAGGTTTCACTTTGGAATTCTTGGAGAAGTAACTAGTGGATTCTTTTCACTTTTTACATTGCCCTGTAGTCCTAACAAATGTGAACAACTTTCACTTATGATTTCTTAAAATATGGTATTTCAGCTTTTATGTTGTTTTTTGGTTGTGGTTTTCAAGGAATTTAATAATTATTTCTCAACATGCTTTCTAAATCAGTTGTTTTTGATAGTAGGTATCTTAGATTTCCTTCTTTTAAAAAAATTTCCATTTTATTCCAGTGTTTATGATTGTCTCATGGAGACATTGAAGTCTATTTGTTCCAGTATGATTTTCAGAGTCCACTGAGAAAGGTCTTCCATTCTCTGTTTTAAGCTATTTATTTCCCCTCCAATTCTTTCCTAAGGGGCTCTTATTTCACTTTGAATTGTACTTTTATTTGTTTCTCCATTTCCCCCCCGCCCCAACCTTCCTGCCATCCGTGGCCAAACTTTTTTCTCACTGAGGTTTTGCTTATAATTTTTTCTGGAGTTATTCTTCTCTCCTGGGTTTGTTTCCTATGCATCTCTTAATCCATAAGTTTTTCATAGTGTTGGTGGTGTCTTCTTTTTACTCACATTTCCAGCCTGAGGTCTTCATTTTGGATTTTATGCTAAGGCTATTTCTCCTATACTGGTATGGTCAGACCTAGTCATGACCTTAATTTCTTAGGCTACAGTCATTGGTTTCCATCTGTCTTGATATGCCTGTGCTTATACCTATGATAGGTTTCAGTGTTTCCAATAATAATTTTGTGGTCTTTTGCCTCACTCCCCTAACCTTTGGAAAATCTTCAGTTAAGATGCTGGTGTGGTCTTCCACTCTCCCCAAAGCGTCCCTGTTTGGAGGGTTGTTGGGACTCCTGGATCCCCTGGGACATTCTTATTAAGGGTGCTGTGGCAGGCTTCCATTCCTCCGGGACAACCCAATTGTGGTGCTACTGTGGGCTTCTGGTTATCTTTTTTGTGTAGTCCTGGCCTACATGAAGGGGTTTATTGATGTTTCTCTTTGGATTTCTTAATCATTGTATGATCTGGTACCTTTTTATATTCTTCCTGGAGATAATGTGGGAGAGCTGGGCTCCTCTATGACCTTAGAGTCATGCCTTAACTGGAAATCCCTCCATAAAAATACTGAGGTAAATTGAACAGCCTTAGAGTCAGAGCAGGAACCAACTAACAGTATTAATTTTCGACTTTGTTTCCCTATCTTCATTTAATTATATTACCTTGTTGAAAGAGACGGTGCCTTCTTCCTGACTTCTTATCTGTTTCTCTTGATCTTGTTATATATTTTTATGATATATTGAAATGTAGTAAATAGGAATTTGTAAAACAAATCATACTGATTGTTGACTGGGCTATGTTCTTATTTTAAGAAATGTAATACTGTTCAAATACTAATATTTTCTTACATTAACTTGCTCTTGCAACTGCATCCCCAGGGGTAATTCTTGGTGTTTGCTTGACCCATCCTCTACAAAACAGAGAGCAATGCATTTGCTATGCTACAAATACTTTAAATATTTGTAATGTCCTGTGAAAAATGTCTAAGTAATACGTTGAATAAGGAATGGAGGGTCAAATCCTGCTATGTCCTTTTAGAACAAGAACAACAACAACAACAACCACAATTCTAAAACAAAAGATTTCTTAGTCTCTAGGCTGATGACTCAGTTTTTTGGTTTTTTTTTTTTTTTGAGTGATATTCTATGCAGGAAAATTCCAGTAGAACAAAAGAATTTGGAAAGTGCCTTAGAGGTTACTATTGTAGGATTTTATCTTTCTTTATTTTCAAACAAATGGGATGATGATAAGGCCTAGTTTTTTCAAAAATAATTGATAAGAAAAACAATTACTGGGACTTTCTGACTTGAACATTTCATTATTTTCCTATCTCTGAATGCATATTATTAATATTAGAATGCTGAGGAAATGTTAGGCAACCTATTTACACAAAATGTTAGTGACTCTTTCAGTATTATCTGGGTCCTTATAGAACAAACCTATAGGAAGCTATGTCTTCAAATTCTAAGATCAAAAGGATCAAAGGAATAAAGAAAAAGAATGGAAGAATTTGGTTCTTTTTGCCATATGAGTATCAACAGTAGAATTTCTCCATTATTACATGTTCTTTTTAGTAATATGACTGGCATTATGGATAGAGAGCTAAACTTAAGATCAGGAAGGGATGAGTTCAGATCCTGCCTCTTAAGTATTCCTATCTATGTGACCTGGGGCAAGTCACTTAATACATTCCAGTCTCAGTTTCTTTATCTGTAAAATAAGGATAACAATAACTATAGCACCTACCCTCAAAATGTTACTGTGAAGCTCAAATAAGATAATCTTTTATACATGTCAGTTAAACTGAATTAATGAGAGAATAATACTGATATGATTTATTATTACAGTGCTGACATTAGCATGCCAAAGAGAAGTTCTATTTAAAACCTATTTTTCATATTATCCTTCTTAAAATATATCTATTTTTGGCAGCAAAAAAGTATTATGAGAGTTAAATACGTGTAGTCATTTCTGAGTTGAAGCTGAGAAAAATTTTCTTCCTTTGGTACATAAGCATTTTTCATAAAATTCAAATGTAGGTATAACTTTCTTATACAATGCAATACAATACAATACAATATAAAGGAAAAGTTGTATATTAATTGAATCATAGTTTAAATTGCAGGAGAGTTTGCTATAAATAATTCCATGATGAACTTTTTTAAGTGAATAATTCTTTCGAAAATGAACAGCTAATGCTGAACTGATTTTTAATATGTCTGCTTAAGCCAGGCTAAAATAATAAATGATTATGTCAGTTTAGATTTCATATGATTAGTCCTTTTTAAAGTTCTAGTTATTACAAAATTCTGAAGGGAAATGTCAACAAATATAACTAAAAATAAGAGAAGTAATTTTGAGTGCTTCAAAAAACTTCATTAATTTAAAAGTAGATTTGGGGGTCACATTGTAGAAACTTTGTCAATGAATCAATCAGTAAGCAACTATTATGCCCTTACTATATGCCAAGCACTGGCATACTATATTCCAGGCACTGGGGATACAAATACTCAAGTAAGACAATGCCTACCCTTGAGAAGATTAGATTCTTAACCTGGAGTAACTTTTATCTAGCTAGCTAGCTACCTCTCTCTAAATATAATTGGTTTCCTTTGTAATCCTATGTATATTATTTTATGCATTTAAAAATGTTATTATGAGAAAGGCTTGATAGACTTCACTAGGCTGCCAAATGGCGCAAAAAAGGTTAAGAACTTCTGGACTGAGGGGATGTTCACAGATAAACAAATACAGGATACATACCAAATAAATACAGGTCCAAGGGCACTAATGACTGGGGGAATCCCAAAGATAGGAATCTCATCTTTTACAGAAGGTGGCACTTCAAATGAACCTTGTTGGGCGGTAGGAACTCTGAGAGACTGAGGAGAAAAGGGAGAATATTCCTTCCATGGGAAACAATTGGTACAAAGACCCACAGATTGGAAGACGGAATATCTTGTAACAGGAAGGAGCAAGAATGGCAGACTGATACGTGGACTGCCGTGTGAACAGTGTATAAAGGAGGATAACGCATAATCAGCCTATAAGAATACTAGGTAGAGCCAGAACAAAGACTTTAAAATGCCAAATTAAAGTCTGTATTTTATCCTCAAGGTAATAGGGAACCATTGAAGTTTCCTGAGTAGAAGAGGTGTATGGTCAGAGCTGCACTTTAGGAATATTAACTAAACAATTATAAGAATTGGTAGTATGGGGGGAGAGAGACTATAACTTTTTATAATTAAATATTTCCCTTTTTTTTGTTCTTCATAATTCCTTTTAAAAATCTTGATGATGAAAGTGCCTCAAAAAAAATTAAAACTAAAAAATTCTAAAAAAAATTTTAAAAGGTTATATTGAGCAACACAAAATTTAGAAAATGCAAAAGGTTCTCATATAACCATGGTCACCAAGGTGAGTAATTCTGAAGATCTAACCATGCTACCCTTCTCCCTCTCTCTCCCTTCCCCCCCCATTAACCCCAGTGGCTTCCTATCGCCTTCAGGGTCAAACAAAATCCTTTTGGGGGTTCAAAACCTGACCCCTGTATACCTTTCCATTTTTCTTATATCTTAATCCCTGCCCTCTCCCCCAACTCCCTACTCCGAGACCCAAGGCTACTGCCCTCCTGGCAGTTTCTGGAACAAGACACTAACTCAGGGCACGTTCACTTGCTGTCAGCTTTCCTGATATGCTCCTTCCTCATCTATTCCCACCTTCTACAGCAAACCTTTTCCGATCTCCTATAACGTTAATGATTTCTCTGTTGATTATTTCCAATTTATCTTCTATCTATCTTGCTTAGACATAGTTGTTTGCATCTTGTCTTCTCCATTAGACTGTGAGCTCCTTGGGAGTTAGGGACTGTTTTATATCTTTCTTTTGTATTCCCAGCTTTTAGCACAATCCGTGGCACATTATAGGTGCTTTATAAATGTTAATTTACTGACTGGTTAATTTGATGGATTGAACAGGGGCAGGTTACCCCAGCCCTTAGAATTTTACCTTTTGTCATTTCGGTTGTTTGGTGTGTTTTTCAGGGGTTTTATACTCTGAACTCCCCGTGGTCCTGCTCTGAAATTAATAATAATAATAATAACAATAACAACAATAATAAAGCTTGACCAGAGCGTGCACACACAAGCTTCCACACGCCACAGCCCCAACTCAAACTAAGTTCCCTCCCTCAATTGCACAGTTAAACATCCCTTAAGCCCTCCCACTTCGGTGTGGACCAAACCATTGCCACCACAAGCTAAGGAGGCCATAAAACCAACATCGCTATCCCTCTGGCCCGGGACTTTGCAAGCTTGCAGATCCCGTCCAGAGCCTCGCCGGCCCTCATCTTGCTCGCCGCCGGTCTCCCCTGCCAGCTGGGGCGCAAGGCCCACGGGGGCCAGCAGCAGCCCGCCGCCACGCTCCCCCGCGGGCGCAGGGGCAGTGGGTAGGGCCCGCTTTTGCCGAGCTCTTCTCTCCTCTGCCAGCGGCGGCTCCAGCTCCGGGGAGTTTCATTCAGGGTTTAGAGGAAGCGGTTGGTGCGCTGCAGGAGGCGGCGGCTCCTCCGAGGACTCTCGCTCCACTTCTGCCTTCGGGGCTCGTTAGTCGGCGGCTCCCGGGAGGCTGCCGGGGACGTGTTTGCGGAGGCAGGAGGTGAGGCTTGGCCGGGGAGCCTGGGAGGTTGGGGATGCGCGCCGCCGACGAGGGGCTGCTCCCGGTCCCAGCGAGCCTGCGAGCCTGGAAGCTGGGGATGGCGGGGCAGCGCACAGCTGCCCAGCTGCCTCCGCCTCGGCCGCCGCGGCGCGTGCACTTCCAGGGGTGGCAGGCGCCGCTGCTGCCTGGGATCCAGGGCGAAAGCCAGCGAGATCCCGCCCCCTCCCCCCAGGTCCTCGCTCTCCACCCTTGTCCTCGTACCCCTTCTACGAGCTGGCCAGTACCGGCTCCAGGGTAGCATCCAGCCCCAATCTGCGGGTGGCAACAATGCGGATCAGCCGCAGGTCTCTCTCTGGGATATGGTCACTCCCCCACCCCCCTTTCTTCTTTGCCCGTCTGTCCTATCTTTATTGGTTTTGCTTGATTTAGTTTCGGAGGAAGGGGTGGCGGTTATTAGGTCAAGCAGCTGAAGTTTCCAGCTTTCAGTAAGAAGCAGAAGAAAACTGCTGCTTTGAAGTGTGTGTGTGTGTGTGTGTGTGTGTGTGTCGGTTACATGTTTAGAAAACCCCCACCCAGCCCCTCTTGAAGTTGCAGCTTCAGAAGTTAATCTGGAAGGGGGGAAGGGATCACCGTGTAGCCAGAGCTTCAGACCTGCTTTCCTAGCCAGGTTTCTGTGGTTATTCCTTAAAGAAAATCGAATCCTTTATGCAAAATACTTCTGAGGAAACTACATCAATGATAATAACCTTGCTTTGTCTTCCCATCTCTATTTGGGAGGTTGCAACAACTATAAATCCTGGGGCTCTGGAAGTTGTCCCCCTTCCTCCGCCCATTATGGTCTCAAATGTCTATGCTTTCTTTGAAAGCACACAAATTTGAAGGAGAATTAAATTATCTTTGTTTCACTAGTGCCCCAGATCGCTCAGTAGAGTTCAGTAACTAGGCAATAAAACATATCCATGCTGTGGGAAGCCCCTGATTTTTGCTGCCTGAGCATTGGATTTCTGTTCTATTATTGTTATTACTACAGACATGGATAGTGCAAAGAACAGGGACGCCTTCCCTCAACATCCCCCCCCCCCCACTACTCTTTAAGCAGCTTTATGGGGAAGGAAGAGATCTTTGGTGTGTCCTTTAATTCCTCAGTAAAGTGGAGAGAAAACACCTGGTGCAAGGGAGACTCTGAGGACTGTGCTGTTTAACCCCTTCAGGTTATTAGGCAAATTGAATAAGCATCATGCTAAATGTGCTTATTTTTCTATTCTGCCTGTGATGTAGGCATACTCTGGGCTTTTCCTTGGGGCTAAACTTATGTCCTATGCAAAATCTGGCACACATCTGTCACAACATTACACGAGACTAACTGTTTCAGCGGTTGACTTTGAAAGGGCTACTGACTGGTCTATTTTCAAAAGGGACTATGACAGTCAGATTAAAGAGCCTTCAATTCAAAAGATATTTCCTTGGTTTCCCTCTGTTGATATCAAAGATCTTTTGTTTATTTTTTTTCTATTCAACTCTGTTTTGTTCACTTTTATGACTGTTTATTTTGTTTAATATATGGTATCACAACCTGTGGTCAGCCAAATATGATATCAAACCATTAACTTTATTGCCAAGTTTTACCTGATTGACAAGCTGGATTTCTGTATTGATGATATCTCAGTATATTATTTTAGCTGATAATGGCTTAAACCAAACATATGATACATCAGGATCAAATCAGAAATAAAAATGATTTGGATAGGAGTAATTTTTTTTAACTTCTTGGTAATCAATGAAAATTGAGTAAACTTTAGCTGGTGAAATATATTGGAGCTATTTGGAAATTTGTTGTTTGTGCCAAACCCTTTTAGCTGTGCCCCCAAATATGTTTGTGGTTACCTCTACATCAAAATTAATGATACTGTGGGTTTCTTTTTTAGACTGAAATATTGATTTGCATATTCTTACTGCCTGGTAAAGTTGGATCGACTACCCAGTATCTAAAGGTACACTACTGCAGCAGTACACTGCCCTGGTACCTAAGTGCAGCATCCTAAAAGAATGAATAGACAAAGCCTCCCTAGGCACCTAGCAGTATAAAGGGTCCCAGAAATTGGAAAGAATCTAGCTAGACAGTATCTCTCTTGCCTATGCTCCTGAATCCTTTAGTGAGTTGCATTATTGCTTAAAAGTTTAAACTGGTCTCGGAATATTTTTCTTATATAGGTTGATAGTAATATTCTCAGTCAAAAAGAATTTATTACCATAAGAATATTAAGGGATTGCTTAAAGTATCACACCATATTTAAGAGAATAAAAAATAAAATTATAGTATCTTCATTCTTATCCTTATGTTGAAACTGCTAGAATGTAATGCCTGTCTAGTAATTATGTGGATAATGGGAAAAATGTCTTTCCTTCTAATGTGCCTGATTAAAGGAAAATTATGCAAATTTTCTCAAAGAAGTTTCATATTTAAATTTTTTTTCAAGAAAGTAAACTTTTTTTTTAACTTTCAGGTTCATCTTCTGCTCTTGAAAAGTACAGTTTTCTGGAATAACTTAATAGCTAAGAAAAGTACGTTATTGGCTCTTGGAAGCAAAAATAGTGCAGTGGCAGTAGATGGTGCTGTGTAGAGTAGCATACTGTGTCACATTTATTGAGAAAGTAGGATATCACATTTCATAGTGGGAAAAGCATTGGATTGGGAATCTGGAGATGTGCCCTGACTTTAATCAGAAGTATGACCCTAGACTGGTCATTTAACTTCTTTGGGCACTTTCCTCATTGGTGAGGAGAGTGGATTGGACTAGTTGGCTCTCTGTTTTTAACCCTCCTTGCCTCAATAATAATAATAATAACAATAATAATAGCTATTATTTAAATGACGCCTCCTGTGTGCCAGGGACTATGCTAAGCACTTTACATTGATCTCATTTAATCCTCACAATAACCGTGGGGGGGAGGTGCGATTATTATCTCCATTTTCACAGATGAGGAAACTGAGGCAAACCTAGGTTAAGTTACTTGCCCGGGGTTAGACAGCTAGTACTTGTTTAAGGTGATACTTGAACTCAAGTCTTTATGATCCTAGGCCCCGAGCTCTAGGCACTGTATCACCTAGCTGCCTCAGCCCGATTTCCAAAGATAAAGGGAGTTAACAGCTTGAAATCTTTTAAATATTTGTTTCTATTATTCTTTCATGCTTTTGGACTTTACACTAGGCCAGGTTTTCACTGAAAGAGCCAAGGTGTTAGACAAATGTTTCATGTGATTATCAAGTATAATTAGATGAAAGGACTCTTCCCTCTTTCTTTCCCTTCTCTTAATACAGTAGAACATTTATTAGTGAAGCCCAAATAAGAGAAACCTTCAATTAATTTGAATTTTCTTTGCTACTTTTAGCAGAAAGACAGAAATAGTAGGAAAACAAATTCTAAACAGGAATGTATTAAAAAAAATTCCAGAGTTTTATTCAGCACAATACTCTGTCTCTCTTTCTTTAGCTACAGTGCCACATATTGAGAATAGGTATGACTATATCGTTGATGACCATAAAGCACTCCAAGATGCTGAATCATTTAAGAAAGGTATCTATATGTCTTTATCTAATTAACCTGTAAGGCAGCTAGGTGGCGCAGTGGGTAGAGTGCTGGCCCTGGAATTGGGAAGACCTGAATTCAAAAACCTCTGACACTTACTAGCTGTGTGACCCTGGGAAAGTCACTTCAGCCTGTTTGCCTCAGTTTCCTCATCTGTAAAAGGAGCTGGAAGAGGAAATGGCAAACTCCTCTAGTATCTTTGCCAAAAAAACCCCACATAGGGTCACTGAGAGTTGGGCATGACTGAAACGACTCAACAACAAAATCGTTGTGTGTGTGTAATTTCAGCATGTGCAGTAATGCTGGAAATTGTGCTAGAGAATTTAAGAATGGATTTTCACCAAAAGAAGTGTTTCCTGATAAACTCTCAGTTAACCCGAAAACTTTGCTAAGGAGAATAACCTGTGTTCGGCAAGCATTTTGGTTAACTAAAGTTTTGCTCTATTCCTTTTTTTTTTTTTTTTTCTTTGAGCCTGGAGCCAAGATTACTCTATATTGATGACTTGAACTGAAGTTACTGCAGAGTGTTTGAACCCTAAAGACTGGAGTCAGAGGACCTGGGTTCAAATTTCACTTCTTTTACTACTGTATAACCTGGGACAATTCACTTACCCTTTCTTCTATCATTCTTCACCTGTAAAATGAGAGGTTTAGAACTGATGGCTTCTAAAGATTCTTCCAGCTCTTAAATATATGATCTTATGAACTGTGTATGGATAAATGAAAACATGACTATCTAGAGCCTTCTTTTTTGGGTCCATCAATTACTTGATCTAGAGAAAGCCTTACCTTTTTTTTTTTTTTGACCCCTTGATTTTCCTTGTGTAAAATGATACCTTTTACCTATAATCATCTTTCTGTCTCCCAGAAAACTCTGAAGATTATTGATTCAAATCCTTCCCTTATGCATCCATTGTTTTTACCTTGTAACTTATAGGACCGAATTGGCCTTAAAAATGTGTTGAAATTTTTGATATCAAGGATGTTTTGAAGCAATGTTTTGCAAAAAGTTGAGAGATCATTTTGGATTTTTTCAAATAAGCTTGTGATTCATTTATCAGGAGACAAACCTCAATATTGGCCTTTTAAAACTGTCAATTATGAAGTGAATCTTCTCCAAAAAGAGTGAACTTTGAGCTTTTAAGGATTAATTCGAGAAGACACATTATTAACTATAGTTTAGATAGAGAGAAGGATTGCTAAATCCTGTCATGTCCTTTTCCTGTCAGGCTTGAGACCACATGGATGAGCTTCTGAAATACTATTTTGTCCTCTTCAGTGATTTTCTTCCTTGTGATAGGAAATTAGCAGAGGTTAAAATCAGGAGTGATTTCTGTCACCTTACATTTTCTTCCTTCTGCTTATGAGAAGGAACTAAAAAACACAGTTAATTTAACAACACAGTTTGTTAATTCGATCATCTCTAAAATTCATAGAAAGTACTAGGTTTTGTTGTTTTTGCAAAAAAAAGTTTCAGTTTTCTTAAGAAAGTCACACAAAAATTAAAAATTTCCAAGACATGATCTTTCTATTGGCAAGCCTCAATAAGTAAAACAAATTACTTCCTTTTTTCTAGCATGTTTGGTGGTAAAATAGAGAACATGTGGACAATTAAACAATTTGAAACTGGCTTCAAGCTGTGATTCTAAAATTGTAAATACTTTAGAGAAAAGTTCAAAGGTCACTACCTAAGTCAGAGGAAATGATAAGTTATTTAGGCCGACAGGTTTTTGGAAGAATTAGTAAGAATCCCTCAGTATGTTTTATGCATCAAGGCAAGATCAATGGGTTTTGAAATTGGGCTATTCCAGATAAGGCTTTAAAAAATACACAGGCATATGGGAACTCTTTAAAGAGTTATGTAGTGATGCAGAGTGTTTTGTTTCAGATATCCTACACAGAATTTATGTTTCATATAGTTTAATAGTCTTTTTTCAGGAAGAATTATAGTATGCTTCAATATCTATTTTTTGGTGACAGTTTTACTAAATAGATTAGAGGTTATTGTAAAGAGATTGATGATCAAAAAGAAAACAGTTCATCTCTTATCTTTTTGTTGTGATTTTTTTTTATCCAAATCATGAATAGATTTTGAGAATTAGAATCTCAGGAAGTCAATTTAGTGAAATCACCTGTCTGAAAGAAGAGAATTAGAAAAACAGAGAGTCTGCTGAGTTTAGTTTGTAAAATTTTTTGAAGGAAAAAAAGGTCCACACATACTATCACACATCTAGATTCATTTTACCTCAGATGCCATCTGATAATAGCAGCTTCATTTTGCAGATGAGGAAACTGAGTCCCTGAGAGGTTAGATAACTTGCCCAAAGTCATCCATATGAGAAGTTGAAGTGCTGTGACTTAAATCTAAGTCCTTTGACTCTGGAGCTTTTATTCTCCATTTTACCACACTATTTTCCTTGACCTGCAGAATCCATACAGACACTACACACTGTTTCCTCTAGTATTGCTCCTCACATAGACATTTTTTGTACCCCTAACTGCATGGTACTACCCACCCACCCCAAACCATACAAGTTGTTTTTGTTCCTGGCCTTTCTATAGCTGGTGGAGCTGAAGTAAAGCTTCACTCATCCATATTCCATTTTCCTCTGTGATTATAAGGAAGGAGATTGCTAAGGGAAGGCACTGCGTTAGTCCCAGGGCTCATACCTCACAGTTGGCAAGCAGATGGTTAAGCAAGCTGCTCCTATTCTTACCATGCTCTTTGGGATTTTACAACACTCCTAAGGGTGCCAGGAAGATAGTGGAGAAGGTCAGTGGCCACGGGGCCAGAGGGAGAGCTGGGTTTCTTCAACTTAAGGGTCAAACAGAACAAAAACAAATTGGAGCTGTCGTTCTAAACAAAGTTCATTTACCTTGGGTCTGACAGACAAGTTGTATGGTGTTTACAATTAAGAAGATTATGGAATAATGGGCAATTTAAGTTTCTTTAGGCTATTACAGCTTTCCTGTTGTCTTGCTCATGTGTTTCAGAGGACATTTCCATGTTTTATATTTCATTTCATTTGGAGCCTATCATACAGAACCTCTCCTATCATACATATCCTCTCCCCTTCCTCTGGTGATTGTAAATTCCTTGAGTGAGGATGGGGACTGTATCTCCTAGCACTTAGCCTAGAATCTTCCCCTTAGAAGATACGTAGATGGATCTGTGATCTCAATCATGTTGCTGTTCCCCTCCACAGGTGCAGATTGAAACCCTTCCAGGCTTTCTGTAAATCATCCCAAGGGGATGTACCCCCATCCACTGGCTTTACTGTCCTGAATACCCTAACATTACGTAGAGGCTATCTGTTATCTCTCAGTCTTGCCACATGACCGGCCACCTTGTTTTCTAAGCATATATAACTTCTAGTTTCTTTTATAACAAAAATATCGACATGAATGGAATTGTTGAGTGTTTCTAGTTGTATCAACCTGTGGATTGTTGGAAAAAAGATCACACATGGATTCGGATTCCCAGTAGTTAACTTAATATTTATAGAAGACTTCAAAAATATGAGGTTAACATCCTCTGCCTCAGTTTCTCCTACTCTACCACTCTCCCTGCAAAAGAAGAAGGGAACAGAACAAGATAGAGGGCTATTTTGTATCTTTGCCAATTTCATGGTCACCAATTACAATTTTTTAATGTTTTTATGGCAATATTTATTGCCTGTGGAATAGGCTAGCTAGGTGTATCTTACACAATTTCAGTTTTATTGGCAAGATCCATAGCATATTAGTTTGAGGCAGATGGGATATAGGCCTCCTCTTAGTCCTGAGTAGTATGTTATCCCATCATTGTCATGCAGTTTCTTTACGGCCTTTTGATGTTTATTGGCCTTGATATCCACATGGATATCAGGTGATGTCTTCAGTCTTCTTCATCACAGACTCAATGGTAAGGGAAACCAGCGATAGCAAAGCGATCAGATTTGTTCTTCCTAGGGATGCTTTTCCTAGGCTCCTTGGGTTTCCTGTGAAATCAAAGTCTGTAGGGTCTCCAGAAGCTGGGCTGCAATTGGTTTTCTTCATTCTGTTCCTACAAATACCTTTCAACAGGGCTTTCCTGGTCTTTGACTTAGCTTTTGTCCCAGATACTCCCTTTGCTGCCTTTGGTGGCATCTTGGGGGAAATGGGCCTCCAAAATTTTGTTCATAATCTAGTGGTCAACCTTGTGATAATAAGCCATTCAGTACTTTAAGTAGGATGATTCCTGGACAGTAGACTAAACTGTTCAGAGTTCACTGGCTACACTACCTGGTAATGTCTTTTAAGAACTTGAAATTACCTCTGGACATTTATGAAACATTGCAATGGGACATTTATAGAGGTCACATAGTAAGGGTTTAATAAAATTTGTTTGTTTGAATTGAATGAGTAAATGTTTGTGTGAATTGAATTAACAGTGTGAGATGCTGGTTGTTTGGAATTGCCCAATCATAACTAACTTGATAACGAACATTTTGAACAATACAAGCAAGGCTCTAAAAGCAACTAATGATTTGAAGCTTTGTGCACCCCATATGATAAAGGCAATGTGTTCTGCCAAATGTTGGACTGGAATATAGGATATTGTTGGCAGCCTGACAGAACTACACTGCTGGATGAAGCCTGGCTGGGCAGAGCCCTGGAAATTGCTTTGGAATCTGTCTTTCTCTTTAGTTTTTACTGAATTGTATTTTCAGGTACCTTCTTAGTTAAGACACTTTGTGTATTTCCACGAATGTACTTCAGCATGGATCACCATTATTATTTCAACAGCACAATGCCTTGCGCATAGTATTCGTTTAAGAAGTGTTTGTTGAATAAGTAAATGAATACATTCATTTTTGATGAGACGCTTGGGTTAAAATCTTGCCTGTCAAACATACTATATAGCACTTATCTCCTAGGGTTCTTGTGAGGATCGCAAGAGACGAAAATTGTGAAGTGCTTAGAGCAGTGCCTGGCACATAGTAAGTGCTATGTAAATGTTACTTATCATTATCCTCGCCATCCTCATCATTATCACTATATGATCATAGACAAACTATTTCTTGTAATAGCATGCTAATGGATCTGCCCTCCTGAAATTTCTCCCCATTCCAGTCCATTTTAAATGATCTGCCCTACAGAATGTATGTGAAATGGTAACTTGAAGTCCGATTTTCCTGACTCCAGGGCCAAGTTACTGTCTTTTAAACTATACTGCTTCTCAAGCAGCAATGTAATTGATGGATAAAGATGAATACAGATACCCATGCATACACAGAAATGCATTAACTGTCCTCCCTAGATACCATGGTTTCCGTAATCTCTTGGTACAAAATCAGTGAAGAGAATTAAAAAGTTTAAAATAGGAGAAAGGAGGAGGGAATGATATCAAGGAGTCAAATAGTGTCATGGCAGATTGTTTGGGAAATGATGAATTAGGCATACTTTGGTATGGCAAAAATGTTGATTTTGGTGTCAAAGTATCTGGCTTCATATCCTGGCTTTTTTACTTGTCCCTGTGTGACTTTGGGCAAATCACAACCTCTCCAGGCCTCTGTTCCTCATCTATGTAGTGAGGGAAGTGCATTAGATGATCTACAATGTCTTTTCCAGCTCTAAATCTATAAGTTTTTGATTCTGTGATGTTGTACATATAACTTTTTGTTACTTGAGGGTGTTTGATCCTTTTAATCTACTCCCTGGTTTGTGCTCATTTGAATGTTCAATGATTGGAATGCTGAGGTTATTAAGCATCAGACATGTTTTTCTTTCCATCAAGATCTATTCTTATTCAGTGACTATGTGGAGAGAGTAGAAATGATTTTTGGTTGTTAGTATGAGGTCACAGTTTCTCTTTGCTGAATTTTGGCCTAGGAAATTAGATTGTGAGTAGGCATGGGGCACTGACCAGAGACATTAACCCCTTTTGAGGGATAGGCTATTTGATAATTAACTGAAAATCCAGTGTCAAATGTTGGAACTTTTTGAGTGTATGTTCCAGATGTTCTTATTGGGTCAGCCTCTAGGATCTTTGGATAATAGCTTTAAAGTGCCTATTAAAGGAAGTCACAGTTATAATTTGAAATTATAACTATGTATTTGGAGGAAAGTTAGAATCTAATAGATGTTATAGTCCAAACTACACAATTGGACCACACTAAGGAGTACAGACGTACCTTGTGTTATTGTGCTTCACAGATATTGTGTGTGTGTGTGTGTGTTTTTAACAAATTGGAGGTTTGTAGCAACCTTGTCAAGCAAGTCTATCAATGCCATATTTCCCACATCACGTACTCACATTATGTCTCTGTGTCACATTTTGGTAATCCTTGTGATATTGCAGATTTTTTCATTATTATCATATCTTTTATAGTGATCTGTGATCTTTGATGTTACTATTGTAATTGTTTGGGACACCACAAACCACACCCATGTAAGATAGCAAACTTAATCAATACATGTTGTGTGTGTTCTGACTGCTCCATTGACCAGCATTTTCCTCTCCCTCTCCTTGGGCCTCCCTATTCTTTGAGGCATAGCAATATTGAAATTAGGCCAATTAATAATCCTACAATGGCCTTTAAGTGTTCAAATGAAAAGAAGAGTCAATCTATGACATTGTTATCTTATTTTAACAAACTGTCACAATAACCACTGTGATGAGTGAGGAGCTGTCAACATTGAACCAAGACCCTCCACCAGCAAAAAGATTTAAGACTCACTGAAGGCTCAGGTGATGATTAGCATTTTTTAGCAATAAATTATTTTTTAGTTAAAGTATGCACATTTTGTTTAGACATAATACTATTGCAAACTTAATAGGCTGTACTATAGTATAAACATAACATATATATATATATATATATATACTAGGAAACCAAAAATTTCACGTGATTTGATTTATTGTGATTTTTGCTCTATTGTAGTGGTCTGGAGCTGAACCCACAACATCTGAGAGGTATGCCTGTACTTAATGTCCAATTGTATTGTAAAGATCAATCAGTCAATCAATAAGCACTTATTAAGTACCTACCAGGTGCCTGACACTGCTGAATATAGGATAAGCTTATATGAGAAAGATTTATATTCATTTAAAATGAATTTTACTTAGAAAATATGAATAAAATGAAAAATAATGTAAATATGTAAAGTAATTTGTGTGTGTGTTTAGTTAAGATTCATTTTATTCAGTGTTAGTAAATAAGTCTCTGCATTTCCCCAGTTAGAAATGATTTTTAAGTGTGTACTTCTGTGAAATCGATGGCTACTTATGTGTCCTATTTTGAGAAGATGATGCCTTGTAGCTGTGTGACACCTTTTTTCTTTTTGAACTCACCAGCACTGAAGTGAACCGCCAGGCTAATAATCCCTTGTTGATATTTCCAAATGACTTTTCCAGAGTCATTCTAACGTGAAGAATTCTGACGGCAAAGCCTCAGTTCAAAACAGATATTGTGATGAGAAGCACATGCCTCACTCTGGTCATTTCCCACACTGCTATCAGACCCTGTGGATTAAAGATAAAGCAGAACTCAAAAGGTTTTTTGTGGATTTTTTTTAAACAGTATACTGCCTCACATCTTGTTATTTAGTGCCCAAAAGAGCTAAAGTACTCTTGTTTTAACTTCTGTTTTTCATTAATTCAGTGACATAATTTCTGTAATACAATCAATTAACAATCAGGCCAGCTGTTCCTAAGCATCATCTAAATATTTTATAGGCACATCTGCATATGCTTGCCCTTACCACTATCATTTCATAATAATATCATTAACACATTAAAAACCAAACCCCATTGTAAAGTCCAGAACTCCACTTCCTTTCCCCAATTCCAGTTATATTTTGTCTTTGGATGTGCAACACATTTATGTTATATAATCCCAACTAGTCCTTCACTGCTGTGTGGCTATCCTTTCATTCGCCCCTAAATGACTGTCTATCACATTTCCCACAGTCTTTTCTAAACCTCTTCTCAAGCATCCTATAACCACTCCTTCACCCTCATTCTCAGCAGACGACCTTATTGCTTGATCTGCCAAGGAAACAGAGGCCATCTGTCCTGAATTCTCCTCTTCCCCATGTATTCCTCAGACCCCTTCTACATCATCTTCCCTTGTTTACTCCTTATTCCATTCCCTGACAAAGAGGTAGCCCATCACCTTGCTCCAGGACAGCCACTGTGCACAGGGATTCCAGCCCATTTCCTGGATATTGTCCCTTGCATCTTCCTTCTCTTTATTTAACTTTGATCTTCAGTTTTCTCCCTATTTAGTAACACCTTTTCCGCAGCTTTACAAACCTACCCAGGTCTTTCCTATCCTTAATGAATCTTCATTTGGCTCTACTGTGCATCCTGTTAAGCTATTGCCCAGTATCACTTCTCCATCATCCCTCATGTCCAATGGCTTGTCAAGTCTTATTGATTTTACCTTTATAATTTATGTCGTACCTATCCCTTTCTCTCCATTCACATGACTACCGCCTAAATTCTCGCCCTCATTACCTCTTGGCTGCAATATTACAATAGCTTCTTAATTGATTGTCTGACTCTGTATTTCTCTGTGTCAATCAATCTTCCACACAGGTATCAAAATAATTTTCAAATGACACAAATCTGACCAGGTCCTTCCCAGACTCAAGCTTCAGTGTTTCCATTTTGCTTTCATGAAAAACCTCGAATGTCTCTGCCTCAAATGTCTCTGCTTGGTATATTCTTCATAGTCCCTCTCTAGCTTCCCTTTCTATGCTGATTTCACTTAATAGCACTTTAGGTACTCTGCATTCCTTCCAAACTGGTCCAACTGCTGTTCCCTGAACTCAACATTCCATTTCCTTCCTCCTTGTCTTTTCACAGGCTGTCCCCCATGCCTGGAATGTTTGCAACCCTCGCCCCCACTTATTAAAATCCCTTGCCTCGTTCAAGGTTCATCTCATGGGTCACCTTTCAGGAGAAGCCCTTTTGGACCTCAAAGTTATTCATGTTCTTTCCTTTCTCAAGTTGTATATTTATCTTTATATGTCATTTACCTAGTAGAATCTTGGCTTCTTGAAGGTAGGGACCCTTTTTGATTTTTGTCCTTGTATCACTAGTGCCTAGCATAGGCACTTAAATACTTATTGGATCTGATTGTTTTGGAACCCTGCCTTATGACACATAGTAACTGTATTCCCTTGAGCAAGTCACTTAATCTCTCAGAGTAGGTTTCCTCATCTGTTAAAATGGGGATACTGGGACAGCTAGGTGGTGCAGTGGATAGAGCACCAGCCCTGAAGTCAGGAGGACCTGAGTGCAAATCTGGCCTCAGACCAAACACTTGACACCTGCTAGCTGTGTGCCCCTGGGCAAGTCACTTAAACCCAATTGCCTAAAAACAAAAAAAAAAAATTTTTTTTTAATTTTTTAAAAAATAGGGCTGAGAGTATTAAATGAGATACAGCTCTTGAAAAACTTAAAGCACTATATAAAAGTCAGCTGTTATTATTAGTGCCTTTTGTGCTTATAAATTGTACCTCTCTGAGAAAAACTTAAAAAAAAAACTATATAAACAAGCTGTTGTTGTTAGTGCCTTTTGTGCTGATAAGTTCCACCTTCTTGTACTCATGCTCTTTCAGGGAATGACTGCTCTGTGATCCTGACTGCTTTGCTGATATTGACAGTTTGAAGTGTTGTGAATTTTCAGAATGTTAGATATATCTATAATTGAAAGTAAGCATATATATGAGGCAGTCATTAATTCATCCATCATGCATTCATTAAGTACTACTATATGGCAGGTGCTGTGCTAAGTGCTAGGGATACAAGAAGAGGCAATCTCTGTCCTCAAGGAGTTTACAATCTAATGGGCCAGACAATATGCAAACAAATTTATACAAATCCCTTCCTTCAAGGACCTTACATTTTAATGGTGGAAGACAATAAGGGGAAGCTAGAGAGGGACAGAGTACATGTGTGGAAACATGGTTTGGAAATGGATAGGAAGTGAAAGAGAGGCTTGGTTCCAGGTAAGATATGGCAAAAAGCTCACCTATTAGAATCCATTATTTTGGTGGGAGGGAGAACAAAGGCACTTTAGAGGATGGCCAGAGTGTAGGCTCCAGTGGCTGGGAAGTTGAGCTTTGTATGTCCAACTGGACTGTAAAAAAAAAAAAAAAAAGAGGGGGTATGTGGTTGAGGCCATCTCTAATTGATTGTTTTGACAGTCTTTATTATAAACCATTGAACAGTTCTGGCAAGAAACTTCCTCTTGAAGTGAACCAGACTGAGCTGGAATGTCTTTTCAGAACAGCCTACTTTCCATATTGGGAAACTAGTACCAATGACTGAGTGAATTGGCCTGTTCTGCCTAGACCAAGTGCTAGGATTTTGTGCCTTTTGATGTGAGTTGTGATGAGCAGCACACCATACTCCTGCCTTCTCTTTCCTCTTGCCACTGCTGCCACGTGTCTCCCTGCATGTAACCCCCCCCCCCCAACAAAAGGATTAGGACCACATGCCCATGAGCCAACTCTCTAGCTGTCCAATGGTTCTAATTCCATTCTTCTTTCGCATATAACACCAAGCTGCTGATGGTGTAAGTGTATCATGAACGCTAAACTGTGCTGATTGTTCTCTGAAATGACATTTACCGTGTGTAGATGTGGCCTTAAAGGGCGGCCCCTATTGTGCACACTCTCTGGGTAGCTTGTTAACATGAAGGATGTACGGCTCAGTATTGCCTATTTGAGATCAGTGGTGCAATGTTAATGTAACAGAGAATGCCTATTAAAAGGAGAAAAAAGAGGGTTTGCTAGCTTTTGTTTTGCTTGATGGTGGGATTTTCAGTGTCATTTTCCCTATTTTTTCCTCCTGCCCCTTTTTTGGTTAATAAAGTAATAAAAGTTTCTTTGTTTTCTTGCATTTGTTGTGTCAAATCATAAAACTCCTATGAGGAAAAAGCTGTTCTTTGTCAGAAAGAGGCTAAATTCCAAAGCTTCAAACAGCAAACCTCGTAACAGACAAGACAACTCTTATCTGTGCTAATAGATTTTTAAAATAGATAATTTGTCACCTTATAGTCTCATGAAAGAACACTGAGAACCATGAAAAGGTTCCTGGCACAGGAAAAAATTTTTTCTGCACCACCTAAGGTAAGACTAACACCTAGTTTAATCTCATTAAAAAGAAATGATGCCTCAATATTGGCTGGCGTTTCTTTTAAGGTGGCAGACAGTGGTTTATTACAGACAGAGATTGGATTCCACATTCAGATGCTAACAGTCAGTTTGTTGAGTGACCCCCAAGTACATCACATAGGATAATGAATTCAAGAGAAAGGAGAAATTCCTCCATTTTTTGGAGGTAAACCCTCATTACTAATATTAGACCTCTATCTAAAATGCATGATGAACAGTAGAGACAGAAAACCCGTGGACCACCATGGAATGCCATTTCATTAGATTGTGAGCTTCTTGAGGGAAGGGACTTTTCTTTTGCCTTTTTATTTTCATCCCTAGTGCTTAGCACAGTGCCTGGCACGTAATAGGCACTTCATAAATGCATATTGACTAATGCAAAAAAAAAATGAAAATACTAAAGTCTGCTAGCGCTGGCCATGCAACTTCCAATGCTCTCAGACCCAGATTTCCCTCCATTCCACTTACTTCCTCATAGAATCAGTGTGCCAAAATATTAGTTAGTAGGAATTCAGAGGCCTTTTAGTCCACTCCTACCTTACCTAAGGTAATATTTGTTCATCCAGCCTCTCCCTGAAGATCTCTAGGGAGGGGGAACCTCCTGCTTCCTAGGAGCTGTCTGTTCAGCTTTGGGATATCTTACAATAGTTAGGAAGTTTTCCTTTTCGTGAAGTCTACGTTTGCCTCTCCCTATCTTCTACCCAGTGATTTCTAAGACCAAAAAGAACAAGTCTAATTCTGCTGCCACAGGACAGCCCTTAAGATACAAGAGAAAAGTTATCAGGTGCCCCCTCCCCAAGTTTTCTCTTCTATAGGTTAGATATACCCACATTTTCACTTTCTTCAACTGGTACATGTTCTAGAGTCCCTTCCACATCTTGGAATCCCTGTTATGGGATTACTTTTCGGCTTATCAGTGACTTTTTTTTTTCTAAAGTGATGCCTAGAACTGAATATTCTAGGTGTATGATCAGGGTAGAACTCAACAAGAGCATCACTGCATGCCCACCCTTCCTACCCCCACCACTCCCAGTTCTAGATGCTGTGCCTTTCTTAATGCAGCTTAAGAATACATTAAAATGGCTGTCTAGTATTGCATAATTCTGAGTCCAGCATGGAGAGGCATGAAAGTCAGGAGACTATGGGGGAAGATTGGGTGGAAGGAGATGTTTTAATCTTCCCAAAACCCTTAGGGAGATGTTTCAATCCTCCAATATTTTTTTCTTTTCAAATAATTAAAAAACTGAACAATGTGGACTAGTAGATATTTATCTATTTTAGCCCTAGTACAATAATGATAACATTGCTTTTGTCTTGTGCTTTAAGGCTTACAAAGCTCCTTATCACTAGCACATAGCCCAGAGACAGATTTTAACTCATTACCTTGTATAAACACCATTAAATTATGATGTAATCATCCTTCAAGTCAAGTTTTAAAAGTTACCTTTAGGAACCTTTAACTTCTAACCAGTAGCTTTGTGTTAATGCATTTGGTGTCATGGATCACCAGTGAATTGAATATATATATATAGTACCAATACCTTGCATTTTTGTGGATATCTCATAGCTGTATTTTTTTTAAACCTGGCCTTATTTCTCATTATTTCTGAGAGTCTTCATTTTCTTAGTTCTAGAACTACAAACCTTTGCCAGAACACTGGCTATTTTATTTAAATGAATTAAGTAAAAATCAAGTAGAATTGATTGTAGACATGACTAACTTAGGAATTATATAGGTTTTCTTGATTTTTTTTTTTGTAAATTCACTTAAAGCTGGGAGGAACCTTAGAGATCATCTAGCATGCTATCTAATGTATGAATTTCCTCTCCATTATCACTAGCAAGTGATCATCCCCCTGTTTGAGAACCTTAATACCTCTCAAGGCAGCTTTTGGGGGATTTTTTCATTTTGCTAATTGTTACAAAGTGTTTTTTTTCTTTTAGTTGAACCAAAATCTCAGTTATTGAACTTGCCAAGTTATTACTGTCATAAAGTTTGGCTAGTGTTTTTGTTCATCATATTCCTGATATTGGCAGCTCTTAAAAGTTTCCATGATATTAAACCTCATTAAAGATTTACTAATATCTTGGATGAGGATTTCAAAATTGTATGTGTATATGCATATATGAGATATATTTACATAGAAATATAAATACATATGATTATGATATATATGTATTTTTTATTCTTTCTGTGACAAAGGCAACAATATTGCTTTTTTAGAGGTTCATTATCTTTAAATAGCTAACTCTCTAATCCTTAGTATAATATATAGGTAATAGTTGATACTTATGTAACACTTTAAGGGTTTACAAGGAACTTTATGTATGTAACATCATTTTATCCTCATGCCCACCCTATGACATAGATACTATAGGTATTATTATCTCCATTTTATATACGAGGAAACATTAGCTCAGACCACTCTGAACTGTTCTACATCATCCCCAGCTGTCTTGCCCACCCTTGAGATACCTCCCTGGCACCTGCTCTCCTAATTGGTGAGTTCCTGAGTAGGATTGTTGCTCCAGGAGTGATTGCATAACTCCTGGCTTAGCTCACTCTCCAGACTGCCCCACCTCTTCACCAGAAGCTTAATTCTTACTTCTCCCTGGTTCCATATTCCAACTCTCCTCTATCATTCATCTTGCCCTATTAGAATATAAGGTCCTTGATTGTAGGGGCCATCTTGTTTTCTTGTGTCCCTAGCAGTTAGCACAGTGTCTGTCTGGCACATTGTAAACACTTAATAAATGCTCTCTCTATCAATCTAAAGTTAAATGATTTGTTCATGATCATATATATAGTTAATAAGTTATAGACTGGGAATTTGAATCCAGGTGTCTCCTAACTCCAAAATCAGGTCTCATACTGCCTAATAGCATGCTGTATGTGGCAGTTTAGACCAATATGAATCTTCACTTTCATCTTCCTATTTAGTTCTGGGCCCAACTCATTGTCCATTTAAAAAAGTATGTCCAAGATATATTCTGATGAATGAGCTTTTTGGGCTTACTGTTTAATTGAATGTCATAGTCTAAACAATAAGCATTTTTCATACACTTTTTTTTGTTTTTCATTTTTTTCTGTGTGGATATTTAGTCCAATCTCTCTCTCTCTCTCTCTCTCTCTCTCTCTCTCTGTCTCTCTCTCTCTCTCTTCCTCCCCCTCTCGGAGAGGGGGAGGAAGAGAGAGAGAGATTGTGAATCTCATTAAAGGATGTGCTATGATGTTTCCGAAAGGAATCATCACAATGTCATCCAAAAACACTAGCATTTGGAGGGCCTCACCATCTTTAGGGAATTGAATTCTTCTTCATCTCCTATCAGTGGTAAACACCTTAGAGCCTAAAATACCCGTGCCATCCTTGATATTAATTATTGGGGAGGGGGGAATGTCTTTGAACAAAGTTATTTCTGTTGGGTACTTTAAGGATCCATTTATAAATTTGACATATACATAGGAGACAGACATTACCAAACAATAATCCCAGTAAGATCTCCTATTCTTTAAATCTTTCTGGACAATTTTGTAATTGTTGAAGAATGGTCTCTTGTGGAATTTTACATTTGACAGCCTATTTCCTTCTCACACTGTCATCACGAATGCTCTCAGATGTAAATGTAGATTATTTATACTCAAGCATTATTACATAGATGGGAAAGGAGAGTTAGGAGGATATGTTTTCAGTCACCTTTTTGGGTGGAGTGGCAGTGATCATAAGGTGTAAGAGGTTAAAATTGCTTATGAGAAAATGTGAAATTCTTTTTTAATAGCCCCAAGCTTCTCCCTGAAACAAAGGTTCATCTCTTCAAGTGGCAGTATCATTGTAGTGATGTTGTATGACTGCATGTCTTGGAACACTATGTTCTCTTTAAAAAAAAAAAAAAGAAACTGAATTTTATCCAAAAAGCCATCATGGGTCTGAGTAAGCTGCTGCTACATTTCAAACACGGGGAAAACAAGGGATACCAAAGGTTGAGCTTACATACTCCTTGGATGTTCTGAGGATATCTAGAGAAAGGGTGGAAGGCACTGAGCATATTGGGTGAACTCCTCGTGGTAAAATTATGGGTAGACATGGACAAGAGTACAATGGAAAAGAGTACCACAGGATGGGCAGGGATGGCTGTATTGTTTTATCTGTGTTGTTGGAGAGAATAAGGACATCGATGAGATCATAGACCAATTTGAATATGAATTGATGCAGCTTGAGAGGGGGCCAATTTAAAATTAGGGCACAGGTTCTCTCCCTCCTTTTCTCTCTTTCTTTCTCTCTCTCTGCTTTGTGCCTTTTTCTCTCTATTTTTAAAGATTTATCAAAGAAGTAGTTGCTCTCAGTTATATGTAGATTTACAATTTATTTCTCTCAATACCTATTTACATGTTATTTTATTTTCATCCTAACATTTTGCAGTGTCGTAGAGTATAAGGACTGCTAGCCTTGGAGTCAGGCAGGACTTGGTTTAAAATCTCAGTTTCCTTACTCTTTTTGAGACCTTGGCCAAATCACTTCAGAGTTTCAGTTTCTTCTTTCTCAAAATGATAAGGTTGGCATGGATGATTTCTGCAGCCCTCTTTCATTCTAAGACTGTGACCCTAAGTCTTCTGGGCCAAGTGAATTAAATGTGACAGTATAGAGAAAAAAACAAAAAAAACAAAAACCTAATAGATGTAACAATTGAACCACTGGAGATAACCACTGAAAAATCATAAAAGATTTGTAGATGGGTCAGAAGGCTGAAAATGAACCAATATCCTTTTTCAGTTTTAAAAAAGTAGATTTGTAGAATCTAGATTTAAAAGGGAGTTTATAGGCCATCCATTCTAACCTGCCTATTTTATAGAAAAGGAACTTTAGGTTCACAGAGCTTCAGTGATTTGTCCAAGGGCAAACAGCTTGTAAGAATTCAAAACAAAGTCCTCCAACTCTATATTCATTCTGCCTTTCCCTGCACCATACCATGCTGCCCCTATAGACTAATGAGCCACAAAATATTTTAAATGGATCATTAATTATAGGGTGTGAGCATTTATAAAATAAAGTGGTGATCTCTAGGAACTAGTATGGGTTCACAAAGAACATTCTATACTAAGCTTACCTTTTTTTTTAGTCATAGTTTTACCAAACAGGTAGATAAAACTCTATGCTTATGTCATATTCCTATGTTGATTTCAACAAAAATTTCTTATGATACCCTTCTGGACAAGATAAAAAAGGTGGCCAAATTATATTATAATTAGGTAGATTCACAGCTGGCTAAGTCTATCTAACATTAATGAATTAATACACGGAATAATATATTAATATTAGCTTGGAGGACCATCCTTGCTGTTATATTCTTTGGGGTTCTGTACTTCAATTGGTTTCAGCTCATTTTTTGTTTTGAGTTTTTTTTTTTGTTCATGTCATGAATGAAGACATTGGTGGCATACTTATTAAATTTGGGAATAACATGAAACAGAAATGACAGAATTGACATATTAGATGACAGAATCAGTATGCCAATAGATCTTGATAGGCTGGAATAATATGCCAAAGCCAATAAGATGAAATTTAATAAAGATGATTATGAAGCCCAGTATGTGGGTTCAAAAAAATCAAGTCTGTAAATACAGATTTGGGAAGATGTGGATAAAGAGTACTTCATGTGAAATAAAGACCTCTAGTTTTTGCTTGACTGTTTAGTAATGTGCTTTGACCTCCTTGGGTTATATTAATATAGTGTACAGGACAAGGGAGATGTTGTGCTGTACTTGGCAGTGGTCAGCTTATGTCTGGAGTACTGTTTTCAATCTCAGTGCCATGTTTTAAGAGGAATGTTGATACCCTGGAATGAAGCCAGGATGGGACGGGATATGAGGAATTGTTGAAGAAACTGGAATGGACTGAAGATGAGAAAACTTGGATTGGAGAGAGGGAGAAGGAGGAGGATGAGAGGCCTTATTATATGTTTGAAAGGTTTTCATAGGAAAGAGTTTTATTTTCCTTGTAGCTTCAGATGGATGGTATGCTCTACCAGGCCATGGATGCTATATCTTAGCTCTGACTATCAAGAATAACCTAACAATTAGAACTGCCCGACAATGGAAGAATTACCTTTTAAGTAGTGAGTTTCCTATCATGTATAGGGTTCAAGCAGAAACTGGATGACTGAGCCACCTTTGTTTTTGCTTCAATTTACTATCATAGCCTAAAATAGACAATAGAAATTTCTAATCTAAAGAAATATCTAATTGAAAAGAAAGTGGGTTGGTAAGAGTGAGGATAATTGAAAGGACATCCATGTTCTATTGGTATCACCTCAACATCAAAAGAAAATGAGGAAGGCACCTAACATTTGGATGGAACTCTTTGAAGAATTTAAGGGGAAGGCATAGTCACAGAATGGGTAGGCATGGGTCGGGGAGGGGAAGCTATATCATTGGAAGAAACATTTTCACATATAATGTCAAAAACTGACTTGAGTATTTTAAGGAAGGAAAGAAACAGTCATTTATTAAGGGCTTATAATGTGCCAGGTACTGAGCTAAACACTGGGGATAGAAATACAAGCAAAAAAGAAAGATAGTTCCTATCCTCAAGGAACTTACATTCTAATGGGAGAAGATAGCACATAAAGGGAGGTAGGGATTGAAGGTACCCAGCATGGAGGCATGGCGTTGAAGTTGGGAAATCAAAATCAGAGTCAGGAAAGGAATACAGGTTTGTTGGCCTGGGCCTCTCCACAAAATAGATGCCCCAGTAGGAACTCACCAGTGGGACAAGGGGGGCTGGCCTGGTGGAAGAGTATTCCAGAGCAAGAAGGATGCAGAGGTGGTTGGGTGTTCCAGGGCAAGGAGTACCTAAGCGATGAGGGGAAGAATGAAACAGCAGCTGAGAACTGGTTTTAAACCAGTCAAGATTAGAAGTGGGAGGGAAAGTTCATATTGAATAAGTCTACAGTGTTTGTCATTTTGTTGGTTTATCTTTTGAAAATATAATAATATTTGGGGATGCTGATAGATTATTGCAACCTCCTCCTCAAATGTTATAACTGTGCAAGATAGACCTCAATTAGAATAGTTTGATTAAATGACCTCCTCAGTTCTTTCTTGGGGCTTCGAGGTAGTGTGGCAGAGTGGTTAGAGCACTGGTCTGAGAGTCAGGAGGACCTAAGTTCAAATCTGGCCTCAGACGCTTACTATCTGTGTGACCCCGAGCAAGTCACTTAACCCTGTTTGCCTCAGTTTCCACATCCGTAAAATGAGCTGGAGAAGAAAATGGCAAATCACTCTAGTATCTTTGCCAGGAAGACTCCAAATGGGGTCATGAAGCAGACATGACTGAAAACACTCAACAAGAAAGGTTTCCTTCTTACACAAGAATGCTATAATTTCATTATGGGGCAAATACTTTTCACCTATTGTCACTGAATGTGCTTTCTAAAATTTTCTCCTTTTTGAACCAGACAGGGAACTCTCAGTGAGAAAACACCCCTCTACGAGCACAAATGGTCACATCCTCTGCACTTCCGATCAGTTTCCTAGGGGCACCAAGTGTTTAAGTAACTTACCTAGGGTCACACATGAAGTGTGTGTTAGGGGTGGAACTTGAAACCAGGCCTTCCTAAGTCCAAGCAATACTTTTTATCCATTCTCCTGCATTTCTAACATTAAATATCTTTTTTCTCCCTATTGTGAAACCAGTTCCCTGTACCTTAGAAGCAGCGTGAGACTTCGTTTCATGGAAGACTTAACAGTCTATTCAGGGCAATTTCTTAGGGACAAAGGGTTTGAAAATAAGGTCAGCTCCCTTCAGCAGGGAAACAGCCTGATAAATGCTTGCTAGCAAAGTGCCAAATACAGGCAGGAGGATTTCTTCTTTTTTTTTAATCTTCAAAACCACAATATTTGTTACAATATATTAAATATGCTTGGGAAGCAGGAAGACCGACCTACATTATTTTAAGGAAATTCATTTTCTAGAAATTAACTGTTACAAACTCTGAAGTGATTTTTTTGGGCTGGACAGAATAATGCATTATTGGATTCTTTCTACTGAATTGTGTTAATATGGGGGGGAAAGCTAGACTTGGAGTCAGGAAAACTGTATTTAAATTCCACTTTTGACATTTATTAGCTAATTCATCATGGGCCACTTAACCTCTGAACCTCAATTTTCTCATCAGTAAAATGGTAATAGTAGCTCCCACTTCACAAAGTTGTTGTTGAGGAATGTACTTGGTAAGCTTTAAAGCTCTGTATAAGTGAGTTGTTGTTGCAGTTGTGGGTATTGCAAGTAATTATCAGCCTTACTACCTGAGGTAGCTGTCGAGTCTAGAATGAAGCCACAATGGGACGGGATATGAGGAATTGTTTTTGTTTTGTTTTGTTTTGTTTTGTTTTTTGGTGAGGCAACTGGAGTTAAGTGACTTGCACAGGCTCATACAGCTAGTGTTATGTGTGTGAGGCCAGATTTGAACTCAGGTCCTCCTGACTCCAGGCCAGTGCTCTATCCACTGCATCATCTAGCACCCCAGGAATTGTTGAAGAAACTGGTATAGAGTAGGTTGACCACAACCTCTCCATGACTTAAATGATCTTTGAGAATTAAACCGATTGAAAAATTCACGACTCTCCAGTCAACCTGGTGACGTGCTTCTCTGACCTTAGCTAGGCTGGTCCTTAGACAAGAGGTAGTCAGCTACCAGGCCCAAACTTGACATGTATCCAGCTTGAGAGACCTGCCAGAACTTTTTGTTTACCTAAGATAGCCTTTTTGGATCTTAGTTAAGCTTTCTACATCATTTAACTTTTATTTTTTGACTGGATAAGGGAATTCATTGGCAAGGGCAAATCCCAAGGAGTAACTATACAAAATTAGAAGTCAAATGGAGTGTGGTGCAATTAGGACAGCAGCGGAGTCAACAAGCATTTATTGACTGTCTGTTATGTGCCACGCACTGTGCTAAGTGCTGGGATATGAAGAAAAGCCAAATCCCGACTTCACGGGGCTCAAAATAAATGGGAGAGACAACATACAAATAGCTATGTAGAAATAAAATATATATATATATATATGTGTGTGTGTGTGTGTGTGTGTGTAGTATAAACTGGAGATAATCTCAAAGGGAAGCCATTGAGATTAAAGAGGAAACCTTGCAGAAAGAGGAACTTTAGCTGAGACTTAAAGGAAGCCAGGAGGTGAAGATGAGGAGGGAAGGAATTCTATGCAGAGGGGACAACTCACAAAAATGCCTGAATTCTGGACATGTAGTATTGGATGTGCGAGGAAAGCTATTGTTGTTATATCAAAGAGTACTGGGAGGGGAAAAGAGAGAGGGAAGGTAAGAAGGGGTTAGGATTTGAAGAGTTTTGGGTTTTTGTTTTTTTTTTCGGCTAGGCGGTGGGGTTAAGTGACTTGCTCAGGGTCCCACAGCTAGTAAGTGTTATGTGTCTGAGGCCGGATTTGAACTCAGGTCCTCTTGAGTCCAGGACCAGTGCTCTATCCACTACGCCACCTAGCTGCCCTCAAGGATATGAAGAGTTTTAAAAACCTGACAGAGGATGTTATATTTGATCCTGAAGAAAATAGGGAGCCACTAGAATTTTTTTGGATTGGGAGAGGGTGACATAGTTACTCCTATGTTTTGGGAAGATCGAATTGACAGCTGAGTGGAAGATGGATTAGAACCAGCAGGCTATTATTGAAGCTGATTATTATAGTTGTTCCTCCTTCATTCTTCTGTTATATATATGTGTGTGTGTATATATATATATATATAATATGTATATATATACATATATATACATATGTATGTATTAATTAATTTATTTTGACTTATCAACAATCACTTCCATATGCTTTTGAGTTTAAAATTTTTCTCCCCCTTCCTCCCCACCACCTTCCCCAAAATGGCGCACAATCTGATATGTTCCTCCTTCATTCTTGAAGAGGATCAATGACATCAGGAGGCTGATGTCTTGACTTAATAGAGAATTAGATTTAAGTAAGGCAGAACTGTGCAAGATCAATAGCTTCACTCTCTCCTCTAGAGTCATTAGAGTCCAGTCGCAAGACATAAGTCAAGATGACTGGTGATAGCTCCAGATACAGTGGGAGACCCAGGCCATTTTAAACTCAGTTTTTCTCAGGCAACACCCATTCAGTGATTAAAGGCTAGGTAAGTATTGAGGCTAAAGATGGCCTAGTTTGCCTTCATAAAAGACTCAGTCTAGGAGGGGAAGACCTCCTGTCTAGAACCAATTTGAAGCTGAAAAAGTTCATTAAATGTATGGTCAGAGTGATACAAAAGTTGTGCCCCAAAATCCCTGAGGCTGATGGTGGGGACTAGGTAAATTTGGTGCTAAAGTCAGTGAAAAAGTTGGGAGAGTGACCTTGAGGTTAGTAGATGATGAGACAAGAATATAGATGGAAAGGGGATGGCATCAACAAATTTTATGAACCTAAAAGAAGAAATGGTTATGAATTATAGGATTTTAGTACCAAAAGGGTCCTTAGAGATAATTTTTTTTTCATTTTTACAGATGAGGAAACTAAGATACGTAGCCCAGAGTCATATGGCTTGTAAGTCGCAGAAATGGGATCTGAACCTGATTCTTTTCTAAGTCTAGGGATTTTGTTGTTGTTGTGTTGTTTTTAACTAGTGAGTGGTCTGAAAATGGCATGGGAAGCACCCCATTTCCTGACCCTGTGAGTAGAAGTAGGAATTGTTTTCAATGGAGAGAATTGCAAGGGATATCTTCAGGGGAGAGCCAGGTTTCAGTTAAAGTGAGTTGGTCGATGGAGTTTAGAAGAAAAGTTTGAGAATTTAAGGGAGTTTGTTAAGTATCAGGGATTCTAAAGGGGAGAGTGGAACGGGCTAGTAAGAAGGCCAAACCCAGGGTAGGAGGAGCCTGAGGAAGAGCAGAAATGTTCTGGATAGGAATGACGATTTCGGAGGAAGCGACAGGAACGAGCAACAGTGTAACGGGGAAGTAGACTGAAATGGCATTTTGACTTTGGTTCATAACCTCCATTTTAAGGACTGGCTTCAAGTCTTGCCTTTGGTCCATGATAGCTGTGTGATTGTAGAAGCTGGTTCCCCAGCAGATCTTCAGAAACTACAAAGTACAGATGAATTGCTGATCTGTGTTGGCGAAGTGAGGTTCTATACTGTAAGTACTCCATACAACTACAATTACAAGTTTCTTCCTCCTTTTTCTCTCCCTTCTCCCATTAAAACAAGGGGGAAATGGATATTTAATAGTATTTGGAAATTGTATTGCCATAATTAAGGTGGGGAAATGCCAGTTAATTATTAGGAACCTTTGGTAACCTTATTAATTCAGGCCTTGAAAAGATGTGGGATATTTTATTTATTTAAGATTTAGTTTCTTAAAAACATAGTTTCATTTGCACTATTTACTTTTCTTAGGAATCTTAGGTTATCCTCAGTCTTTAAATCCAGCAATTTTATTGTCTTCTCAAATAGCTTTGCTCTTTTTTTGTTGCCAAGACACACAAAATTTATATTATGGAGGGTGTACTTTTTAAATTGATGAAAACAGATGTGGTCACTATTATCATGATTGAATTTGGAAGAAGATAATGAAAATAATAATTTCTAAAACCAATTCCGTCTCAGGTCACAAACTAAATAATAACCATTAAGTGAACTGATCATATCTTTATGAAAAAATATGAGGAAGGGGTTAGTGAAATCTAGTAAAATCTGTAAGCTGTAATTAAAGTGAATCCATCTTTCTAGAAAGAAATGTTAGTGTTTTTATGGGACACTGAACTTGTATTATATATAAAGTTGTTTTATTTAAGCCCTAGTAAAACCAGACATAAATTTGGGCATCTTAAAAATCCTTAGATTCTTATGCTTTTTTTTTCCTTTTAGGGGTAGAGGGAATTTCATTTTAGGTGAGCCTGACTAGAGGGAGTTAGGATACATATTCTTTGTGGCCTTTTAAAAGAAATAGCTGAAGTTTATGTGTCACTTTAAGATTTTTTAAGTGCTTTGTCTACATTATCTCACTAGATCTTAAAAATTTCCCTGTGAGGTAAATACTGTAGGTATTATCCCCATTTTATAGATTAGGAAACTGAGATTCAGGTTCATAGAGGCTAAGTGACTTGTACCAAATGAGTGTCAGAGCTGGGAATTGAACCCAGGCCTCTTTTGCCTCAGTGTCCAGTATAGTTTACATTCCACCCACCCCTCCTCATGTAATGATTTTGGGATGTATGAGCTTAAGAAACCTGGCTTCCCACTGAAAACACCATATTCCTTGTCACTTTCTCCAGTACTAGCAATTCCTCTCAGACCTTCATAGTAGGATTTTTTACTTCCTCCCACATCATTACCCACCCCCCTCCCCCCAGAATTCCCCATCATCCTTGCTTCTCTTCCAGATATCATTCAGTAACCTCTCCTCCTTTGAAGTTTAAACAATCTGATTATATCCCTTGTCTGGGTCCCTGTAGCTGCCATTTTCCAACCTTCAGGTCACATTCCAACCTTCCTAAATGATTTCAGCACCTGGTTAAATTCTTTCCTCTTCATTCCAACCCTTCATTATCCGAGGTAACTTTAATACACTGATAACCCTCCAAGTTCTTCAACACCCCCCACCCTACCCCCTTCCCCTCCCAACTTCTATGACCTTCGACCACTTGAGCTCAGTTTCCTGTAAGGGAGGTTATACTTAGACTCACCTACATTGAGAAATTCCTCTCTCTTATCATTCTCCTGTCCTTTCACCTTTCCCATGGCCTCCTGCTCTGGAACCTGCTCTTCATTCTTGGGTGTACCTTCAGTCCTAGTTTGTCCTAGTAAATCACCAGGTTTTAGTCAATCCTAGTCTTGTTCTGGCTTTACTTCCCTCACTTTCTTGTTAACCCTATTCTTAGCTATTTCTGAGAAGCCTCGGTTATCCTCTCAATTTGAGAGAAAGAATTAGTACTTCTCAGTCTACTATGGATCATATCAACTGATTTGTTGGGATCTATGGAAGTTAAAAGGCCAGGCTTTTGAGAGAAGTAGCCTGAATGCTTCATATTTTAATTCATTCAACAAACATGTATCTTGTGCATAATCCATTTTTCTATGCCTTTAGAGAAATACAATACTATAAGGAAATGGTTCTGTCCTCAAGGAACTTACAGTGCTGTGTTTTGTTGCTGTTCAGTCATGTCTGACTCTCTATGACTGGCTTCCCACTGAAAACACCATATTCCTTGTCACTTTCTCCAGTATTAGCAATTCCTCTCAAACCTTCATAGTAGGATTTTTTACTTCCTCCCACATCATTACCCACCCCCCTCTATGGGGGTTTTCTTGGCAAAGATATTTGCTATTTCCTTCTCCAGCTCATTTTGAAAATGAGGAAATGGAGGCAAATAGGGTTAAGTGGCTTTCCCAGGGTCACACAGCTAATATCTGAGGCCAGATTTGAACTCACGGCTTCCTGCCTCTAGGCCCAGTGCACAATCCGCTGCGCCTCCTAGCTGCCCTTTACAATGAAATAGTGAGGAGATATGTGTAGAGGTAAATATAATATCTATCAGGATATAATTGCCTAAGAAGAAAACCCCAATGAGATGAAATCCAGTAGGTATGTAGATGAGTAAAGGGTCATCCCTCGTTGCTATCAACCTGCCTAAACTATCCCCCTTTGTTTCTGCAAGTATCAGCTGATAGAAAGAATGCATATATATACTGGTTAAACCCAAATGACTGTTATATAAATATATACATATACCATCATCCTCTGATTTTTTTTCTGCATTGTGAAATATTCCAAGTAAATCTTGCTTTCAAACTCTTACTGCTCTTGTTGCATACTCTGTGGGTTTGAGAACATTATTGACATAAATGGATCATCTAATTCAGCGTAAGCTGAGAGAAGAGGGTTTTTTAAAGCTAATATTTATCTTCTGCAGGGAAGCCATGAACCATCAACCTTTCAGAGATTTTAGCTGTCTTAGTCTAGTGACTAGACTCTGGTCCTTTTTGTCATCCTAATTATGATGTAGTCCAGTGATATCAAACTCAAATAGAAATGAAGGCCACTGAACTGGACCCTACACTGACTTAGAAAACCACATATTAACATTATCTATGTTTTATTGTATTTTTATTAATTTTGTTAAATAACTCCTGATTACTTTTATTCTGGTTCAGGAACTTTGGAGTGTCGAGAGCCACAAGCTGACTGTTTGAGACCTCGAAAGTAGTCCTTTCTATGGATGGAGTGTAAACAGGGAGGCATTGAGTGATTTAAGCCAGTGTGGTTTCATTGTTTTGTTCACAGTATATGTTGTCAGTTCCATGAACATTACCCTTGCTTAACATTAAAAACCATTGTTTTATTTCAAGTTGTAAGGAAGGAAAAGGGACTTTTTTTTTTTTTTAAATAAAAAGGGCAGGTCATATCACCTACAAGTGTTTAGGAAATCAGAGACTGTGAGACCGACTGAAATTATATGTACCTCCTTTTAAAGGAAAGTTAAGAACCCTTAGAGAGACCAGCCTCTGACTTAGAGAAGAACTTTTAGAAGACATAGCTGGTAGAGGAAGAACCCTAGGGAGTCTCTGAGCTGCCAGTATTAAGGTATTTCACATCTCTATTTCAGCAGTTTAGTGATATTTTAAAATGGCCTACGGGCCATCAGTAGTTGGGAGAAAGAAAATAAGTCATTGTTTAAAGAAAGCCGATAACAATATTCCATTAGCAAAGTGTTAAAAAAAAATGTCACAAGAGCAGTTACAGGAATGATAAAGCACCTTGATTTTTCCCTGAAACATTTAACTTTGTTTAAATACCTTTTTAAATACCATGCCCTTGTCAGAATCAAAGTGTGTTAAATCCTTCACAAAACATCTTCTGTGAAAGAAAAAAAAATATATTAAAAAGTGGTATTTTGTTTTGTTTTTTTCTGCCCACTGCTTACTCATTCTCTAAGTGCTTGTCCTGCGGTGGGCACCGCTGGTGGAGGGATTATGCAAGTGATGAAGACAAAAGAAATTGAAGACTTGTTCCTTGCATGTGGGGAGTTTCCAAATCTAGAGACACAGCTTATGATTGTAGAATTGTCCCAGTAGTAAACAATAATTTCTAACCAGTCTAGAATAGGTTGGCTAGCACTAGCTGTGTTTAATGATGTCATGCATTCTCAAATATTGAAAGCAGAAAGGGGAATCTCTACAGTCTACGTTGTCTAAGCTCAGCCTGATGTGACGGGCAGGGAGCTTCTCCACTGAGAAAGACCAAGAACTGGAATAGAAGAGGCACTAAAAGTGAAAGGGTAGATTGGAGTAGAGAAGGTCAGTGTTCAGGATCTTGTTAGTACTGTAAACTTCTTACTTTAATGAACAGCGAAATTACACATTAAGTATACAGTTTGGACAGGGCATTAGTGGTAAAAAACACCTGGCTTCACCTTTTTTTTCCCTTTGCTTTGAAAGCTAAGATGTAATGTGAAATGAATCACAAGAAGGACCCAGAGGTTTGTAGTCTATTTTGCCAGCATTATGCTGAAATATTTTTCTGTTAAGCATGAAAAATGAATCTTGTGGATGTTAGTGTTCTAAATTCAGTATGTCTTTCTGTTTTTTGGGGAAATGAAAATCCATTTTAGGGGATAAACAAAGGATACCTTGGCAATATAGTCACTCCCATTTTGTCTGGAGGACTCACTCAAAGTGAGACCCTTTTACCCTCAGAAAAGATGGCTGTGAGATCTCAGTTGTTAATGGGCAATTGACTAGGGGTTTCTTGAGGAACTAGAAGAGTGAAGAGGCCATTTTTAATTTGGCTTATAACTTGCATACTCTTCTTTCAGATGGTTTAAACAATGCTCTTCATTCAAATGATTTAAACTTTCAGTATTTTGTAGTGACTTCTTTTGGAGGGTGGTGATCACTTTCTTCTTCCTTGTTTGGTGTTGAGAGTTACTTGAAGTGATGAGGGCAGAAAACGGCCACTTTACAATGGCGGTACCAAATAGAGCATGGCAAAGGAGTATGCCAAGCTTTACATTTCTTGGCATCGTATCCTAAAATTATATGACTTCTTTTTTCTATTTTTTCTTTTTAAAATTTCTAAATAAATTAAACTTAATTTAATTTATATTTTTGTTACATTTGTTTCATTTTGTTACTTTTTAAGTTTCAAACTCTCTTCCCCATCCGCACTAGAGAAGGCCACCATTTAACACAGATTTATATATACATATATATGTATGTATGTATATGTATGTGTGTATGCATATATACATACATATTGTATATGTGTGTGTATATATATGTACACACACACATATATATATATGTATATTTGTACAACCATTCTGTGTGTATTCCCATTTTTCTGTTCTTTTTCTGGAGGTGGATAGCATCTTCCTTCATACGTCATTTGTAGCTGATTTGAATATTTATAACACTCAGAATAGCTTATTCATAGTTGTTCTTTGAAAAATATTGCTGTTACTGTATACAACCTTCTCTGGGTTCTACTCGTTTCATTCTTTTTTATTGCATGCAAATCTTTCCATGTTTTACTAAAATCAACCTGTTCATCATTTCTTATAGCAGTCTTACTCCGTCACAATCATATGCCACAACTTGTTTAACCATTCCCCAACTGATAGGCATGCCCTCAATTTCTAGTTCTTTGCCACCACAGAGAACTGCTACAAATATTTTAGAACGTATAGGTTCTTTTCCTTTTTCCCTGATCACCTTGGGAAACAGACCTAATAGTGGTATTGCTGGATTAAAGGGTATAGGCAATTTAATAACTCTTTGGGCATGATTCCAGATTGCTCTCCAAAATGTTTGGATCAGTTCACAGTATATTCAACAGTATATTTTTGTCCCAATTTTTCCACATCCCCTCCAACGTTTGTCATTTCCCTCTTCTATATTTTCCTTTTTTTTAAATGCTTTGATGCCATTTAATTTTTTCCACTTACATTAGCCACAAGAATCAGATGTTAAATATGAACATAGTTATCTTCATGCTAACCGATTTTGGTGATTTCCCTATGCTTCTGTTTGTTCATTTTTCTTTTTTTTTTTAAAGAAGAATTTTCCATAAAGTAATAGTAATGGAGCATTCATCATGTAAAGATTTTAGGTAATTACAAAACGCATATGTTTTCTGTAAAAGTTTCTGCTGACTTAAGCTAGAAAAGAGATCTTCTGTATTATGGCTTCTGTTTTTTTCTTTTTCTTTGGCCAGGTTCTGCTACCTCAAACAAAGAAGTTCATTGATTTGGAGAAGTTGTTGTTGAAGGGAAATCTTTTACTAAATACAATGTAGACTTGAGACATCTTTGTATTCTTTCTTAAATAAGATAACTTTCTCAAGGATAGCCTCGCTGTTCTTTTCCTCTCAAATAATAATCTTTCCAAAATTGCTACATGTTTTAGAAACTATTTTTGCTTATTCTTATATTTATGGAAACAAGAGGTATTATAGTCTAGCTACTTCATTGTATTTTGAGCAGTCATTTTATTATCAACTATTTATGCTTTCTAACCTTTACAATTCTTTCTAAATGTGCTTTGTATAGGTAACTTCCAAGTCACTATATTCTTCTTTGTTTATTTAATAATCATTAACCCCTGACAATTACTATATAAGTGGTTCCTGAGTCCCTTAGCTGATATGCTCATTTTTAAAGCATTTGTATGATAGGTGGTAAATCTTCAGTTGATTCTTTGAGATGTAAATATAAATATATTTGTAAAACATAATAATTTTTCTCTAACTGCATGATTTGTGACTCTCATGCACAATAATAAATCAATCAGTGTTCCAGCCATGGTGCTAATATTGTTGAGTATATAAAAAAGGGGTGAAAGATAGCCCCTGTTCTCAAGGAACTTAAATTGGGGAAGGCTCATGAAGAAAACAACATGCAAACAAATATATATGTGTGTGTATACATATATATGTATCAAGCTATGTACAGGATTAATAGGAAATAATTAACAGGGAAGGCACTAGAATTAAGAGGGAATAGGGGAAGGCTGCTAGTAAAAGATGGGATTTTAGTTGGGACTTTAGGGAAGCCAAGGAGGTCATTCCAAAGGAGAGGTTCCAAGCATGGGGGACAGCCATAGAAAACGCCTGGAGCTGAGAATTGGAGCATCTTGTTTATGGAACAGCCAGAAGACCTCTGTCACTGGATCTGAGAGTATGTGGTGAGGATTAAGGTGTAAGAAGCCTGGAAAGGTAGGAGGGAACTAGGTTATGAAGAGTTTTGAATGCCAAAAAGGAGTACTGTGCATTTGTTCCCAGAGGGCACTAAGCCATTGGAGTGTCAGGGGCAGAGGAAGCAGTATGTGTGTGACATGATCAGACTTATGCTTTAGGAAAATCACTTTAAGTGGCTGAATGGAGGATGGGTTGAGGGGGAGAGACTTGAGGCAAGTAGACTTCCAGCAGCTATTTCAGTCATTGAGGTGTGAGGTGATTAGAGCCTGCACTAGAGTAGCGGCGATGTCAGAGGAGAGAAGGGGTTGTATTGGAGACATGGTGAAACTGACAGACCTTGGGAACAGATTGGACATGGGAGGGTGAGAGATACTGAGGTGACTGGGACGACTCCTAGTTTGGGAGCCTGAGGGACAAGGAGGATAGTGTTCCCCTCCACAATAGAGGGAAGGTGGGAGGCGGGGAAGGATCTCGGGGGTAAAAGTGACATAACCCTTAAAAACAAAACAAAACAAAACAAAACAAAATAAACCTTAGGGAAGCTGTATTTGTCCAGTTCTTTGCTGATTATAAATGGAAACTTGGAGAATGTTGAATGCCTCTGGCCTTTGTTATAATAATAATAATACTAATAACCCACATTTAAATGGCATTTTAAGATCCACAAAGCGCTTTCCAGACAACAATCCCATTAGTTAAGATGGTCCAAGCGTTATTATCCCCATTTTAGAGATGAAAATGCTGAAATTCAGAGATTAATTGACTTGCCCGTGGTTGCACAGATAGCAAACTCAAAACTCTAATTTCTTGTCTCCAAGTCCCAGTATTCTTTCTACTATAACACAATGTCTCTATTCAAAAATTTTTTATCAGTGACTTGGATAAAGGCATGGCCAGTGTGCCTTCAAGCATATTGGGGCAACTTATGGCACAGTGGGTAGAGCGCTGAACCTGGAATTGGGAAGACTTGAGTTCAAATCCTACCTTAGACCCTTACTATCTGTGTGACCCTGGACAAGTCACTTCACCTCTGTTTGCCTCAGTTTCCTCAACTGTAATGGGGATAATAACACCACCTACCTCACATGGTTGTTGTGAGATAATATTTGTAAATATTTGTAAAACTCTTTTAGGACAGTGCCTGGCACATAGTAGGCAATATATAAATGTTCATTCCCTCGAACTTTGGGCAAAGAGAGGGACTAAATAATCTTGGAAATGCTTTCCAACTTTAAATTGTGTGATTCTTTAACAGTCAGACAATTTAACATCACTGCCTTCTATTAACTCTATTCAAGAATTTTATTGATTTTGTCTGTTTATTGCCAATTTTTAGTTTATACCTGGGAAATAACTTTTCGTTCAAAAATAGCTTAGGAGAAATATTATTTAACATAGTTAAGGGACAAGAACCAGTGAATGGAAGCTGTGTTGCTCAGCTTCATGCACTCTGAAAAATTGGGTAAACATGCTGTCTATGTTTTCAAGTTTTCAGGGCAGAACAGGGACAAAGATAATAGAGTACCTTCTTTAAATATTGAGTCCTCCCTTCATCTTGGTATCAGTGAGTACTGATTTCAGTCACTGTTGTTTAGGTCTAGTCAGTGAAGCAGCTTTAGTTCCAGCAAATTCTATGACTCAACTTGGCAAATTCATCTACCCTCAGGCTTTGACATCTGCCCTTTTCCTAGACCCTAAGTCTCACTGTGCTTTTCCATCTTCCCTGCATTTGTATCCTGGGCAGGGTATTGTATCTTTGTGTTAGAATGGGAGCATCTTGAAAGCAGGTACTTACTCTTACTTTTCTATATGTGTCCCTAGTACCTAGTCTCTAGTCCTTAGCACAATACTTTGCATATAATTCATAATTTAAAAAAAATTTGTTCATGCATTCATGTGTTCATGAACCCATGTTAATCATTGTTTCCCATCATTGCCTACAGGTTATCCCTTTAGCAACATATTCTAGAAATTTGCCAGAAATCTACCAAGGTAGTTACTTGTAGTTTGAAATACTTACCTTCTTTCCATTTTTGAAAATCAGTAGGTTTATTTTTTTTTAATACATAATATGATCTCACAGTGCAGTAGTATAGCTAGGTAGATACATTGTATTTAGGTTGACTCTCAAGAAGGTTTTTCTAACTGCATTCATGATTGTGTGGAAAGAGTAAGAGTGACAGGGATTAGCTGTTCTCTATGGTGAAAAGAAAAAAAAAAAGCAAAATCGTTTAAATAGTTCTTTTTCACCATTGTACTTTCCTATCTTCTCATCCTTGATAATCAGGGTTCCTATCATCTATTTGATCTTCTTGCCCTCAGTAACTAAAGATGCCTTTTTTTATTATCTTTGGCATTTATTGAAGTTTACAGACCCTTACCTTTCTTTTGTATTCATCCTAAGTTATCAGCCTTCACTTCTATGTGCTCTTGTATGTCTACTTTTGAAATTTCAGTCAATCCAAGAAAGCAGTAGTTAGTTCAAGCAACATAAATCTATTTAAATATACCTCCTTACCTTCATAATCTGAATCACTTGCAAATGTTACCAAAATTTTGTTTTTAAAATTCACCACTCGAGCTGACTTCTTCTTTCAAGTCTTAGCCCACGGAATCTTACTTTCCTTATCTCTAAACTCTTTGAAATCTGCTTTCATAAAGTGGAGTGATGCACATTCGTGAACCTGGGAAGAGAGGTTCAGTGGAGAGCATTTGGATGAAGAGCAGAAGATGGAGAAACAAGGACATAATGGTGGGAGTACTCTAGTATTGCCTACCTCATTGATTCTGAATTCTAAAATGGTGTGATCACTGCCTCCCAGAGTTCCTGTCATTTCTCCTTTACCAACAGCAATACTTATTCTTGGTGTTCCCTCTAACTTATAAAAGGTTAAATTATCTGCAAGATAAGTCAAGAATTTCTCTGATTATTTCCTTTGTATAGAAAGAGAAATCAACAGATGTCCAAATAGGTAGAGTCTCCCAACAAAACCATATTCTGTCTGGGCATGGTGGCACCTACTTGTGATCCCTACTCCTGGGGATGCTGAGGCTGGTAGATTTCTTGAGTTTATTCTGAGTTGTAGTAGGTAAGGCTAAAGCTGATTGGTTGTTCACACTAAATCTGGCAACAGCAGGAGGAATGCCCCAGGAACAGAGGACCACCAGACTATTTACCCAAGGAGGAGAGAACTAAGTAGATTAATAATGTCTCCATGCACTCCAATGGGTGGCCACTGCACTTACAGCCTTGGCAAGGTAGAGAGACCCAGTCTCATGAAAACAAAACATTCTACCTCTTTGTTCATTGTCAGGACTTTGTCCATTTGTCTCAGCTGGCCCTGAGCCCTATAGTATGCTCCACCACTCTTTCATTGTTTTTCCTCCTTTGATCCCTACCCAAATAATTTCCATCTTCCTTCTCCTTTCCCCTCAGGTTCATGTATTTCTACACTGTTGAATATTTTCCTAATGTTCACTGTATGAAAATGTACTCTTACATAGCCTTTGGACCTTAAACCAAGTTCTTAATAATTCATGTGAATTTAAAGAATTAAATTAAAATTTTTTAGGATAATTTCACTTTGACCAAGCATTATTACACAGAGATAGCAAAGCTATTTGTAATTGGTAGTATAGCTTCATCCTGATCATACCATTATGTTATATCTTTTGCATTTTTATATTTCTAGTACTGCAAGTAAGAAATTAATTTCCTTGGCATTTCCTTATTTTAATAGATTAAGTATACCGAAAGAAGTGAGAGAACTATAAGAGTAACAATAACAATAAGAATAAAAAGACTCTACTAGAAGAATCTAAGAACAAAGTAAGTGCAAAATTTTGATTTTTGAACTGTCTTAAAAGGCCAGCATAGCTTAAGAGACCCTGAACTTATTCTTTATAATTTTGAAGAAAGCATTTTTTGCCAAAGTTTATTAAATCACATATATTAATCTGAATACCTGTGTAGTCTTCAGCAATTATCTCAGTAGGTAAATTACCCCAGCTTGGAGTTAAGTTTCTATTTTAATCAAATATTATTACTTTGTACTTTATGTTCTCATCTCAGGCCAAGTTTGGTGGAGGTTGCAGGTTGTTTTGAAAGTTTTAAATGTGAGAGTGGGAAGTATCATTTCTAGTTGGTATTTAAATAGAAAAATTCAGAATTCCTTTTCTAAAGCTATGTAAAATCTAGGTTAAGATTTGCAGCTTTGTTTTATTAATAACATTTATGATTTTGTTCACTACTCATAACCACAAAAAAAAATTAAGGAAAATGTTGAGGAGATTGTCACTGAAATGAATGAACTGGTTCTTAGCCATCATCTTCTGGAGTCCCAAAGGCTTTCTTAAAGCATTTTCCCATTGGCTGTTCTTAACAACAATGTAAAATACATTGCAAATCCCCTATGACAAATACCCATTTTAGTCAGAACATTTTTCTTCCACTGCCTGCCACCTCCCACTACCAAGTAAACAAAGATGCAGTTATCTCGATGTATGGCATTAGGGTTTAAAACAGATGCTTGAGTAGAAGATTGTTCATTTTGCCATCATAGTATTTTATTTTTTATTGCCAGATGTCCAGATGACATTTATGTTCAGCATTTATCCAAGAGCTTCACACTCCTTTTTTCCCCCCAGTGGTGCACTGGGTACCAAGAATCTGGGAGGTTTGAACTTTGGGTTTTTAACCCAATCTGGTCACTGAGTTAGGGTGAGCCTCTCTGATTTAAGCTTCCTAGATATGACATTTCACATTGGCCCTCCAACTCTGCAACTTTGCTACCTGTGTGACCCTGGGCAAGTAACCTAATCTCTCTGGATCTTTCAGGTCATAAGTGAAGGGCTTGGACTAGATGATCTTTCCATCTCTAAATCTGGTCCTGTGAGCTCCTTTTTGGAATATTTTGGACATGTGGAATTTGAAGTGAAGACCTTGAGAGCTAGGTATACTGAACTGAATATCATGAATGCTTTTTTTCTTTATACTGAAGAACACACACAATAAAGGTTTTTAAATTGTGCCACAGGAATTTATTTTACATCTATTTTGATTCCTTGCCCTGTTACCCAACTGTATCCCAGTATGATGCATTGATATTGAGATCTATAGTATTAGTATTCTGCCATGGTTTGTCAATTTTGTTTCACAGTTGGGCTCAATGACACTGAAGAGGCTATAGAAAGAAAGTTAAGATGGTAAGTGTTTGGGGCCCTCCAAGGAAATTATCCTAAAAACAAATTCCTGTTTGAGGTGGAAGATTACCTATTTGGTGCAGCTTAGTGTTTGGCTGACATTTTTTTATTTCCTTGTAAAGCAAATCAGTATCTCCCTCCCCTCTCCCATTTATATTAGGAAAGGTTTTCATTCTTACAGATCTCAAACAAAAGCTGGTTTGCTTTTATCAAGGTTTTGGGTTTTTATTATTTATTGAGGTAAAAGTTGAACTAGATGACTTTCCAAGTTCCTGTACAACTCTAAGAATCTAAGATTCTATGTCACACTTTTGCTTATAGGACAGACTTTTCCCCATGAACAGTGTTTACCTCAGAAATAAGAGAAATAAAAATTAGAATTGTTTGCCTCTTATATTAGTTCTTTTTTTCTGAGCTCCCTCCTTGTCGGTTATATGTGTGTGTGTATATGTATATATGTGTTTATATGTACACACACAGATATATGTACGTATATCTATGTAGTTTATTGATGTTTATGAAATTAGGAGGTTAGACAAGGTCTTTTCATTGTGCCACTGGGTATAAAAATTGATCTCTAAGATCCTTTTTAACCTTAATATTTTGTGGAATCTATGATGGATTCTACATGGAAACTGATAGTATTGTTTCCCACCTTTTTTTGTTCTTAGATACTAAATTAACATTTAAAAAATGAAATTCATGCATTTAATGATGATGATCACACTCCAAAAATAACCTTTATTCATTAGACTCCACATGAAGCATAACTCAGACAACCATCGTGTCTCAACATAAATCAGTTCTTCCTGGGAGGGCCATAGCTGCCCCTGAGAGAGTGGTAGTCAGCTGGTGTATTTATTTACAAAGTATTATTGTTGATAGAGAAGTTTTCCTGTCATTGCTACTGCTTCTTTGGCAGGGCATGGGGCTGGTCCTGTAACCAGATGTTGATTCTTCAAAAGAAGAGTGGTATAGTACAAAGTGCAATGAATAGGATGAAGTCATAGCCTTTCAGTAGATTTGGTTTCTTTTGTAGTCCTGTATTATTAGTATTCTATGTATTTAAAAATTTAGAAGTGGTCCAGTTTCCCCAGACTGTCAAAGGTGTCTGTCACACAAAAATGGTTACAAACCCCTGTCTTATATCACAATCGGCACTTGACTAAGAGTTCACCAGTTGCTTATTGTGTACTTCAAACTAGGTGTCCTACAGACATCTCAAATTAGACACTTCCAAAACTAAACTTGTTATCTTTATCTCTAAATTCTTCCTTCTTCCAAACTTCCATATTTCTGTCAAAGCAATCACCACCCTTCTACTTCCTGTCACTAAAGTGCAAACTGTTTGGGGCATCCAGTTTGAGTTTTTTTCCTCAACTTTCAACAGCACTGGCCAGATTTATGTCTCCATATACTGGAATTTTTCTCTTTATTTGTTTTTTACCTTTTTGCTTTTAGGTTTGGAAAAATATGTAGGGATTGAAAGTTGTCCTTTGCCACCTTCTCACCTATATTTGCCTCTTCAAAAAGGCCTGTGTGTTTCTTTAGTTTCATCGACTGCTATGATAGGTTTACATTTCTTATCAGAAAAATGACAACCCATGACAAATATATAGTCTGATGAAAATGAAATGCATTAATTACTTGTTCATCTCAAAAAATCAATATTCTGGGACAGCGAGGTGGCTCACTGGTAGATAGAGCACTGGCCCTGGATTCAGGAGGACCTGAGTTCAAATCTGGTCTCAGACACATAACACTTACTATCTGTGTGACCCTGGGCAAGTCACTTCACCGCATTGCCTAGCCAAAAAAAAAAAATCAGTATTCTGTGAGGGGACATAACTGTTTAGTACTTACTCATCAGGAATAAAACTCCTTGTTGATGTAGTTCTCATCTGAAATGTTAGAAGAATAAGAAACTTCTACAGTATAATCATCAATGAGGTTCTTAATGATTCTTCTTTCATTACTGTCACTCCCTAACTACCATGTATTTATTCTGCATATAAACGTGTATACCTATACTTCAATAGGTACATATCTCCCCAGATAGAATATAAGATCCTTGAGGTTAGATACTGTTGTAGTTTTTATATTTCTGTCCCCAGCATCTAATACAGTATCTAGCACACATAGTAGGCATTTAATAAATGCTTTTTGATTGATATATTTACTCTGTCAGTAAGCAGTAATCCTGGAGTCTCTAATAATGTAATAATGTATATCTTGCTAATATAAATATGGTTTATAAGATATATAATTTGTAATAAATGTAAACAAACATGTGTTCTAGACATATGAGAGGCAGTGGGATGTAATAGGTAGAGAACCAGCCATGGCTGGGTTTTTGCTAGTGCCATTTTCTCATTGAAGTTCGTTCTACCAATGAAATCATATGATGAGTCCCAAGAAATATTGTAAGCTGTCTAGATACTAGGTCAAATGAAAATCTATCTTGAAATCTGTATAAGTATATACAGTGGAGAAATGTATTAGCTTGAAGTTATAAATGCTGAGGTTTTTATCTCTGCATATTTATTCAAGTGCCTTTAAAACATTAGGCTTGTCAAATTAGCTCCATTGTCAGTTCTGATAATTTCTTTGAAATGTTTTTCTCCACCTTCAATGACATTATTAGTGCCTGCCAGAAATAATAGCTAGCATTGACATAGTGCTTTAAGGTTTACAAAGTGCTTTACAAGGAGTCACAGCCAAGCAACTGGCATCTCCGTCTCTCACCACCCAGGTTCAGGTCACAAATCCAGGGTGAACTGCAAGAGGACCTATGCTAAAGAGCAAGGTTCCGGAATGAGGAGTGATTGTGGGTTTTAGGCAGTGTACTAAGCAAGGAGTAAGTTCAGAATCAAGCAGTAGCTATGTGGCTTAATGACTCTCATTCAAGCTGTTTGCCCAGTCAGAGGCTTGAAGAGGAATAACCAGTGTGAGAATCCTAGACCAAAGGGAAGCCTGGAGTTCTGTCTCTCTGAAACAGCAATGTTTTTTACTGGGCTGATAGTGGCTGAATCCAGCAGTATAGTCTATTGAAACCGTAAACTGGGAAAACATGTGCCTGTTGCTCAAATCAAACCCAGGTCAGGAAATTGCAGAGCCCAGACCAAGAGGTCAGAAATCAGGCTTTATCCTGGCTTAGTCCACTTGGAAGCTCCTATCATCTATTCATCATCAGGGTCATAGAAGAAGTTTAATGAGGACCTAGACTGACATGTCTTGATGATTTTAAAATAAGAATGGGAAGGGAAGGAACAAGGAATACATTGGGAGAGGGAGAAGAGAGAAGGTTAAGGAAAATTATATCTCATAATTGGGTTGCACATGTAGAAGTTTATGTCAACAAGGAGAAAGAAGTTGGGAGGGGGAAACAATTGACATTTGAAACTCACTTATCTGAATTGGTCAAAGGCAGAAAGAATACACATGCATGAAGTACAGAAACACTTCATTCAATAGGGATGTAGGGAAAGGGTAAAGGAAGAAAGGGGAATTAGAGCAAAGGTAAATTAAGGGAGGGATTAGTCCTAAACAAAACAAATTCTAGCCAAGAATGTACAAAAATCTTTATTTTTTTTTGGCAAACTGAAGAATTATAAACTGAAGGGATACCAATCAATTGGGGAATTGCTGAGTAAGTTTGGTATATGATGGTGATGTTGTGCGGTAAAAAATGATGAAGGTAAAGGTTTCAGAGAAACCTAAGAAGACTCGTATGAACCAGTGCAAAGTGGAACCAGGGGAAAGATTTATTGATGACAACAATATTGTAAAGCCAACTTTGAAAGATTTAGGAACTCTAACAGCGTGATGACAAAGGACTAATGATGAAACATACTACCCATCTTCTGGTAGTGAGGCAAGAGAAACTTTTATGGTCATGGCCAATGCAGACGTTGTTTTGCTTGACTATCATGTTTATAACGGGGGTTGTTTTGTTTTGTTTTGTTTTGTTTTGTTTTTCTTTCGTTTCTTTCAATACTTACTTGAGGTGCAATGCTCTATCCAATGCTCTAGAAGTAGCTGGGTATTTTAGTGGATAGAGTGCTGGCCATAGAGTCTGGAAGACTTGAGTCCAAATACAGCTTCTGACACTTAATATCTGTATAACTATGGGCAAGTCATTTAACCTCTATCTGCCTTAGTTTCCTCAGCCTGTAAAATGGAGAATAGTAATAGCGCCCCTCTCGAAGGGTTATTGTGAAAACCAAATGAAACATTTGTAGAGTGCTTAGCACAGTGTCTGACACATAGTATGTATTTAATAAGTGCTTGTTCCCTCCCCCCTTCTTATTTAGGGGGGGAAAGATATGAGGGAGAAAATGTGGATTCTTTGCAGATTGAAAAAAAAATTTAAAGCAGAAAAAAGAGAGAGAGGAGAAGTAAGGCTATCAATAGTATCAGAAAAGCAGGGCAGCTTTGAATTATACAACTATTACGTGTTCAATTTATCATATTTTAACAGAAAATCTAGCTTTATAATAGAAATTTAAAATTTCATGTAAAACCAGCCCCCTTTTTGTTCTATATCTATGGAGATCTTCATTTTATTTGGTGTTTGTTAAGTTCAGAATAAAAAAAAAAATTAAGTGCTTTACAAATGTAATCTCATTTGATCCTCACAGCAACTCTATAAGGACAATTCTGTTATCATCCCCATCTACAAATGAGGAAACTGAAGTGGACAGAGGTTAAGTGACTTGTCCAGGGTGACACAGCTAGTTAAGTGTACAGACTAGATTTGAACTCATATCTTCTTTTCAAGGCTTTCTACTCACTGAACCACCTAGCTACCTCAAAAATAATGTTTGAATTTCCACAATTATGTTTGCATTGTACAAAAGATAATGTGATTTAATAATTTTCACATACTTCTGTTTATAATTGACCTAAAGTTTTATTTAACCTGGCAAGTTATTATCTCTTATAGTAGACACCTAAATCAAATATTGATTTATAAATTTGTTAATTGCCCTTTACTGCTATAGACATGAGCTTCTAGGCAGTTGATAGTTTTAACATAAATACAATCCACCTACCTTATTCAATTCACCTATATCCGTACGTTATATGATTAGTAATTTTAAGAGAGTTCCATTAAAACTGTGGTTTTATCTATTGTACAATGCTGTTAACCAAGGATGAGATTAATTAAATGAAAATTAGGTATGCAGTAAGTCATGGAAAAATCTATGTGGCCTATTTATGATTGCCTAAAGCAAAAAGTGTTCATTTTTAGGAGTGTACAGAAAAATCACAGGTGTTAATTTTATTGTAGCCAAACTAAAAGTTAAGGTTCATAAGTGGCAGAATTTGCAATTCAATGTGAGTTTTAATTTCATGGTTCATTTTTTATGTAAAAAAATGAACCATAAAAGATAATTGTAGTTTAAACATGTGGATCTCTTTAAACTGAATAGCACAAGGAATTTTGAGAGTGATTATTTGTATTTATGTGTTTTGTAAGGAAAGCTGCAAGTAACACTGGGCCTTGAGAATAAGTATGAAGTCTACAGAAATCAGGCTGTAGGCTTTGGCTATTTGCCTTTTTTTTCCTTATGTTTGCTTTTAGTTCATGGTTTGTTCTAGAAATCAAACAAAGATTCATATCATGCCCTGGCATTCCTGAATTGCAGCACCGGGAATAAATTCAGGGAGTTCAGGTAGCAGTACACTGTATCCAATCTACAATTGTTTTTAGTGATATCCTAGAGTGATCTTTGATTTGAACTCTCTTTTTGGTTTATTTGCTTTCAATATTAATTCAAAGCGACAAAGGAGCGACAGAGCACTTTAAGCAAGAGTTTATTTTAACATGTAGTCATTGTGTATGATTTAATAGTCCTTTAAGCCCTCTTAAGTATTTGAATTTCTTCTTTTGAAAGTCTTAAACAATGAGTTCCTGTAATATACAGTTAGTTATCTGGATTGTCATAGTTATTTTTAAATTTAATAACACTTTTCTTTAGAAAAAAAGAAATCCACCTTCCCCTTTTGCAGAGCTTAGTCCAGACCTGTTAACTAAAATTTTGGTATGTTTTATGGGATGTTTACTGACGTTCATTTTTAAACTTTGGGGAAAATATTTGTCAGTGAGCATAACCTTGTAAGATACTGTGCTACACTGTGAGGTTAGAAAGACACTAATAATAATAACATTAATAATAGCAATAATAATGACAATAGCTAGCATGTGTGTAACACCTTCTATGTTCCAGGCGCTGTGCTAAGCACTTTAGAAATATCTCATTTGATCCTCACAACACTAGGAGGTAGGTGCTATTATTATCCCCACAAGGAAACTGAGGCAAGCAGAGGTTGAGTGACTTGCCCAGGGTCACATAATTAGTAAGTGTCTGAGGCTAAATTTGAACTAAGGTCTTCCTGATTTCAGGCTGAGTGCTCTCTCTGCCATGCCACTTACTTGCCTTTAAATAGACCCTGCCCTCAAGGAGATTATGTTCTTTTGGGAGAATGCAGTAAATATACAGATAAATAAATAAGGAGGAAGAGAGCAGTAATAACCCAAGAAACACTTCTCTTAAGAGGTAGCACCTGAATTGAGTCTTGAAGGAAGCTAAGAATTTTTGTATTTTTTTGATAGACGTTTTTTACTAAATAGGTACATATGGTAGATGTGTTTTTCTTAATAAATATTTATCTTTTTGTTTTTATGTCATCTAGATTTCCCCCTGTATCTCTCTCCACCCCTGAACAATCCTTTAAATCTGCAGGTTTTTAAATAATAAAAATAAACATATAGGTCTTTATAGTGTGCAAAGCACTTTACATAGATTCTTCCCTCTGCTCCCCATTTGTTATCTTTCATTCTCTCTTCCTTTGTTCCAGTCTCAGAGGAGGACATCTTTCTTCTCCTTGTCAAGGACAGCTCCTGAACTTGTGCCCTTGATACATTCCCTACTCTCTCTTCTGGGAGCTTGCCCTTTCGATCATCCTCTCTCTTTCAAACCTTCCATCTTTCTTTATCTTCCACTGGCTTTTTCTTGCTCTTTATAAACATACCCAGGTCTCCCTCATCCTTCAAAACCTTCACTTGAGCCATTTCCTCAAACTATCAGCTTGTATTCTCTCTTTCACTCGTTGTCCATACTTCCCCACAACCCCCTCCAGTCTGGCTTTTGGCCCAATCACTGAGCCCTCAAAGGTCAACTGAGCCCATGGGGTATAATAACTAGAGCCCTGGAGTTGGAGTCTCTCGAAGACATGAGTTGAATTTTGCCTCTTAGGCTTAACTGTGTGGCCCTAGGCAAGTCAATTAAACACTCTGAACCTCTGTTTTCTCCACTGTAGAATGAGATAATTGTACTCAATCTCTAAAGTGCCTTTTAGTTGTATAGATAAGATCATAGAATCTCTTATTTGTCAAATCCAGTGTCCTTTTCCTAGCCCTTACCCTTCTTGACCACTCTGCTGCTCCGATGTTGAGCAGCCCCTCTTCCTGGACACTCCTCCCTCGATCCTAGGTTTTTATGCCTCTACTCTCTCCTACATCTCCATTCCTTCTTAGTTTCCTTTGGTGGATTCAGGGCTTTGTCCTAGACTCTTTTATGTCTATGCCCTCATCAGTTCCCCTGGCAAAATTATCTCTATGCAGATGACTCTCAATCCACTCATTCAGCCCTGATCACAACTGCTAATACCGTATGTCCAACTGCATGGTCCATAGGCATCCCAAATTCAGCCTTTCCAAAAGATAACTCATTTTCTGGCTTCTGAAAACTATCCTTGTCCCTGGCTTCCCTGTTTCTGCCACTGACATCATCATCCCTCCAGACACTAAGGTTTGCGATCTTGTAGTCATCCTGCATATTTCACTCTCCCTCATCTCGTTTATCTAATCGGTCATTTAGTCTCATTATTTGCCAACTTTTATTAATTCTACCTCAATCTTCTCTCTGCTTATATGGCCACCACCCTAATTCAGGCCCTCATCACCTCCTCGATTAATGAAATAGCCTTTTAATTGTCTATCTGCTTTAAATCTCTCCCCCTTTCCATTGTTTCCTCTTTACAGTTGCTGTATTGATATTCTTACAGCACAGATTTGATCCCATCACTCCTTTCCTTAGAAGCTTCAGTGACTCCTAATTGCCTCCAGGAAAAAAAAAATCCAGACTGCCTATAGTGAGTCCATAAACATTTATTAAGCACCTACTAGGTGCCAGGCATTGTGCTGAACACTGAGAATACAAAAAGAGACAAGAGACAGTCCATATTCTCAAGGGGCTCATGGTTTAATGGAGGAGGCCACAAGAAAACAAAAACATACAAACAAGGTATGTATGGGATAAATAGGAAATGATTAATAGAGGGAAGCACTAGAAATAAGAGAGGTTGGGAAAGGCTTATTGTAGATGTGATTTTAGTTGGAACTTAAAGGAAGCCAGGTAGGGATAAGGAGGGAGAAGATCCTGGGCATGGGGAACAGGCAAAGAAAATAGCCAGAGCCAAGAAATGGAGTGTCTTGTTTATGGAACAGCAGGGAGATTAATGTCTCTGGATCAAAGAGTATGTGATGGAGAATAAGGTGTAAGAAGATTGGAAAGGTTGGAGGGGGGCTAAGTTATGAAAGACTTGGATGCCAAACAGAGGATTTTGTGTTTGATCCTGGAGGCAATACAAAGCCCCTAGAGTTTGTTGAGTAGGAAGGGGATGTGATTGGACCTGCAATTTAGGAAAATCACTTTAGTGTCTGAGTGGAGTATGGATTGGAGTGGAGAGAGACCTGAAGCAAGCAGACCTAACTAGCAGGCTATTGCAGTAATCCAGGTATTAGATGGTAAGGGCCTGCACTGGAGTGGTGGAAGAGGGAAGGAGGCATGTTCAAGAGATACTGCAAAGGTGAAATTGACAGGCCCTGGCAACAGATTAGATGTGGGAGGTGAGAGATAGCCCTTCACAGTTTTGGCTCCAGCCTATCCTTCTAGACTTTCATTCTCCCCTTCTCATATTCTACATTCCAGTAAAACTGGGCATCTTACTATTGCCTAGATCCATTCAGTGTCCCATTTCTATGACTTTGCATTGGCCCTTCCCCATGCCTGGAATTCATCCCCTCCTCTCTCCACCTCTTGGAATCCCTGGCTTCCTTCAGGGCTCAGCTGGAGTGCTACCTTTCCCTACATAAGCCTCTCTCTCACCTCCTATCATCCCTAATTTTTTTTTTTTTTGTATTTATAAGTCACTTAACCACTCTCATTTTGTAAAATGTGGATAACAACAATAAAACCTTACATCACTGTTGGGAAGATCACATGGGATGGCATGTAAAAGCACTTTGCAAACCTCAATATGCTATATAAATGTTTGCTATCATTATTATTATTATAAATCTAAACAATTTTATGAATGCATTTTTTTTGTTAAATCACATTTATTTCTTAGTATTTTCTTATTCCCCTGCCTCTCTCCTATTTCTCATGGGATCATAGATCTGAAATGAGAAGGGACATCAGATTGTCCAATCCCCTTGTTTTATTGATGAAGAAACAGATCTGGAGAAGTTTAATGAGTGGCCCAAAGCTCACACAGGTAAAATAGCCTAATAAGTGAGTTGGTTCTGGTAACAGGATTTGAAAAAGAGGAGGGGATGGAGAAGTAATTTAGCAAAACCAACCAAAACATCAACAGTTTCTTGTGTTACATAGAATATTCCACAACTGTAGACCTCTGCCTCTGTAATGAAGAAAGGGAGGGTTTGTTTTCCCCACCTCTCTGATGTCAAATTTGGTCATTAAAATTACACAGGATGGGGTGGGGAGGGGGTAACAGGTAAGGAAAGAAATAAACATTTATTAAGCACATGATGTATTGTGTTAAATTATTTACAAATATTATCTCATTTAATTTGACAACAACACCATAATGTAGGTGCTATTGTTATTGCTATTTGACAGTTGAGGAAATTGAAGCAAACATTGCGTAAGTGACTTGCCCAGGGTTACATAGCAAGGAAGTATGGGGAGGTAGATTTGAACTCTGTTCGTCATTACTCCATGCCTTGCTCTCTATCCACTGTACCACCAGCTGTCTTACTCAGCATTTCGGTGTTTGGTTTCAGTTGACTGTTCTTTTCCTTTACACTGATGTTGTTTAAATGTATCTTTTTTCCCTGTTCTACCTATTTCACTTTGCATATGTTCATATATGCATTTACTTTATAGTTGTACATATATTTTAATGACTTAATCACATACTTGTTTTTCTTTAGAGTGCATGCCTCTTTGGAGCATAGACTGTCTCTGGATTCTCAGCATCTGGAACAAGTCTTGTTCCTGGTAGGTGCCTAATTTATCTGTGGAATGGAATCTCATTTTGTCTTTACCCCATGTGTTACTAAGGATAAGTACTAGACCTGTGGTTACTCTGATTTGGAGAACTCCCAAGTGAAGACATTCCCTGTACTGATGAAGGTTGACACCCTCTCTGCAACTTAAGGTCTCAAAGAGTTGCCCAGAGGACTTGAAGGTTAAATGCCAGGCTCAGGGTGCCACAGCCAGTATGTGTCAGAGGCAGGATTTGAATTCATTTCTTCCTGATTTCAAGGCCAGCACTGTATCCATTATGACACAGCCTCTTGCAATGAGGTATTTTACGTATAGTGTCATTATTTTACACTTGAGGAAAGGGATGGTTGGGGGATTTAAGAGATCTGTACATGGTCACATAGTGTCAGGACTGAAATTCTAATTCACTTCTTCTTGACTCCAAATCAGTACTTTAGCTCTTGTACTCTACTGTTTCTTTGACAAAGATACCCTTCTTTTCAGAAGCTGCTTGTAGCTTAGTGGAAGAGTAGTGGACTGAGAGTCAGGAAGACCTGAGTTCAAATCCACCCTCAGATACTTCCTAGCTTTGTGACCCTGGGCAAGTCACTTAACCTCTGGTTGCCTGACAAAAGAATCCAATGGAGAAGGAAATGGCAAACTACTTCAGTATCTTTGCCAAGAAAACCCCTTGGATAATTATAGTCCATGGGGTCACAAAGAATTGGACACAATCGAACAACAACCCTTTTCTTCCTCTTTTGAAGTAGTTCTTCACATTGTATTACTAATCGATCTTATATCTGAAAAACTTGTTTGCCACACTAATGGCTAGTCCAGTCTCTCCTTTGATCATTTCCAATTTATCTCCAATTTATCTTGTTTGTAAGTAGTTGTGTGCCTGTTGTCTCTCCCATTAGACTGTGAGCTCCTTGAAAGCAAAGACTGCATTCTTTTTGCCTTTCTTTGAATTACTAATGCTTAGCACATACTTGGCACTTAATAAATTAATGCTTATTGATTTGACCCTAATTGAATTCTTATTTGTCATCTTTGATCATCTTTATCATCATTTTTACTGTTCTTTAAGCATCTATCATTCTTTTTGCTCTTCTTTAAGAATAAAACTTTTCAATTTTTAGAACTTTGTACACTATGCAAAATTGGAAATTTGCTAATTGTTAATTAGATATTTTTCTGACTTAAATTCTGAGCTAGCTAGAATCAAAGAACCCTGTTAACTCCAATAATCGTGATTTTTGAATTTTAATGGCATATGCTATTTACATTCCCCTTTTATCTTTTTTGATGCTGGCTCTTTGCAATAGCCTACTGTCCTTGGCACTGTTCTCTGACTTGTTTTGTGAGTTAGTTAGAACTGGATAATACAGGTTTTTTTTTTTCCTTTCCCATTGTTGTTCAGCGCTACCAGACCTTACTATCTTGATTCTTGTTCCCTCCCTCCACCCACTGCAATTACCATTTCATTTCAGAGGCTACTTTTCTCTCTTTGGAGTCTGTCAGCTGACAGATAGGCATCACTATACAGTGACACAAGCTGGAGACTGTCTGGATTGGAAATACAGCTTGTAGTGGACAAAATGAATTCAAGATTGTTCTGACCTAGTAGCTAGACCCATTTTCTTGTTGGTGTTTTTGTTTTTGTTATTTTGGTTTTGCATTTTAAAAAGAATCTAGTAGGGTAATTGTTTCTAATGAAAAAGTATATCCTCTTTCCCAGCATTTGTTAATAGTACATGAATGTATTAAAAATCCTTTAAATAAAATTTTGAGTTTAATGTTTAGCACTCTAGGTCTAAGGCAGTGAAGAATTTGGGCTTCAGTCCCTTCACTGCCCCTCTTTCCTCTCACCTTCTGCTCTAATTATTTATTCCTGTATTCTGTGTCCATGGAACTTACCTGTTGAGCAATACGGAATACTGGAAAGGAAACTGGATTTGGAGTTAAGGTTTCCTGTTCAAATTCAGGCTGTTACTTGTCCTTTCACCTCTGCCACTCTTCTCATCTGTAAAATGATAGGGTTCTTCTAGCTTCAACCAATCAATCATTCACTAAGCATTTACTCTCTACCATTTCCCAAGCACTGTGCTAGGTGCTGAAGATATAGATGGACAAAAAAAAAACAAATAGTTCCTGCCTTCAGAAAACTTATATTCATTAAGTGGGGGAACCATGTACACATATAAGTAAATACTAAGTAAACACAGTGGGGTGGGGGAATGGCACTAGTAGTTAATTCATAGGAGCCGCTTTTATATTAATTGTGTATTGAATGTTGATATGTTTTGGAATTGTTCTAGAATTGCCTCATCTACCTTTTTTGCCTTTCTTTACCGGATTGTAAACTTTTTAAAGTATCCCTTTTGTATGCCTGGTATTTCTGTATCTTAATGTTATGCAATAGCAGTGTTCCTTAAAATTGAATTTAACAATATTCATTAAGTGCCTCCTCTGAGCAAGTTACTGTCTGTCGGTCGATAAATATTTATTAAGTGCCAGGCAGTTTTCTAAGTGCTGAGGATACAAAGAAATATTTAAAAAAACAGACAAGCAAAATAGACCCTGCTCTCAAGTAGCTTGCAATCTAATGGGGAAAAAGAACACATCAAAGGAAGTTGGAAAAATTTGGGGGAAGGAAGGAAAGGTGAGGGAAGGAAGAGCATGGATGGTAAAGTCCAAAGCAGTGCAGGCAGGTGGGAAATGAAGAGAGGGCTAGTCTGGGAGCCCTCCTCAAATGGAGGTTCTGTGAGGAGCTCTCCACCCTCGGTTCAGATGGGTCCCTGGGGCAGAGGATACTGGTGGTGTGAGTACCAGAGATGATGTATTCTTGTAGGATGATGAAGTTCTGGGAGCAAGATGGAAAGGAAATCAAGAACCTGCTGTGGCAGAGCTGTGAAAAGTGGTCTGTAAATCAAATCCTTTTTCAAATGATAAGGAAGTATGGGAGAGAGGCCACTTGCTGTTTAAAAGAATTCCTTTTACAAATTTAAGAATTCTCCTCTAAATGCATCTTTAAATTAGGATTTTTCTTCTGTCAGGTTTGATTAAAATGGAGCACACCTTGAACTGTGCTTTGTGTTCTAGAGTTAATGAGGAGGCAGAAGAGAGCACTGAATATAATGAAAGAAGAAACATTTAAATTGCCCTACTTTGTAGGCTCTTCTCAATTTTGTCCAATAAATCACCAAGAATTTATTAAGAGCCTTTACTTTGTATTTACTGTGTATAATGTTTGGGGGTGGGCGTGGGGAGAAAGTAGAATGGTCAATGAATATAGGATAGGCAGAACCCGAGGATAGACCCAACATTGTGGGGCATAATGATGATGCGTCAGACCCATTCTGGATGGTCAGACATGTAGGAGGATGAATCTAATTCTTTTAGGGAACTTTGTGACTAATGATCGGTCATTGCCAATTTAACTACTTGGGTTTCTGCTGTTGGCAGTACATCTCTGGGGGAGCTTGGTGTTAGTCTGGCTTTTGGAGTAGATTATAAGGTCAAAGGATTTAGAACTGGAAGGGACATTAGAGACCATCTAGTCCATGGGTGAAGTGTTGTTTTTGTTTTTTTTTTTAATCATGGATCCTTTTGGCATCCTATTCAAGCTGTGGACCCCTTCTCAGAATAAAGTCTTTCAATGCATTAAACACATAGGATTTCAAAGAAAATCAATTATGTTGAATTCTGGTCATTAAAATATCTTACAGTTATCAAAATATTTTACAGAGGAAGAAACTGGGGGAGGGAATGATTATTATAGAGCTAATTAAGTGACAGAGCTAGGATTTTATCCCAAGTCTTTTAACCTCAAATTCTGATCTCTTTACACTCCACAGTACTACCCTCATTTCCACCAAGTGATTCAGTTTGAACTGACTTACCTGAGGAATACAGTGGTTTTCCTGTAGCACAAAAACCAAGAACGACGTCCCTAGGGCACACCACTAGATACTTCACCCCAAAGTTGACTTCAGTCCATTTTTCAGTGCTGTGTGAGTCTAGCCATTCCATCAATTTTGAATCCACCACACACACACACACACACACAGGTTGTTTAGTTCATGACTCTCCACCTTTTCCTCCCAAAGCCCAGATGAGACTTTCTCAAAAGCGTGGCTAAAATCCAGATATATACCATGTCTGTTCGCTCGGTATGAAAAGGAAGAGAGAAGTTAGTATGGTATGACATTCTAGGTGAACCCATGCTGGTGCTTAGTAATCACAGCTTCCCTTTCATTGAAGGTTTTTGAGTTGAGGATTGGTAGGTGAAGGAAGGATGGATTGGAGAAAGGAGAAGTGGAGGTAGGAAGACCAGATAGGAGGTTAATATAATGGTCTAAATAAGAACTGAATGAAAGCCTAAACTGGAGTGGTGGCACTATTAGTGGAGTTGATGTCAAATCAATAGGAGCTGGGAGCTGATTGGATATACAGTTCATCTTCTATGATATAAGCATTTAGTCCCAGGTACTGTAAGGCCTAGAAGTAAAGCATCAAATCAAAAACATATAGGGTAGGTGTTGAGGGTGGTTGTTGTAGGGGTAGGGCTTTGGGTAGGAATAGCCAATAACCAGTGTTAGACTTCTTGATTTGATCAGTTGTATTAAGAACAGATACAAAATTGTTTGAAGAAATTATGTCCATTTTCTTGCACTTTCAAGTCCTCATGTTTCTCCTTTCACCAACTTTTTTTAATGTGTGTTTTGCCTTTTCTGACTAGGAAATCTAGAGAGACCTCATTTATAAGAAGAATAGGGAGAGGAATTGGAAAGGGGAGTACGAGTATATATTTCATACCAGAACAGTGGAATCACAGCACACATAGAGCTTAAAAGTGTTCTTTTATGGCATCTTTCCATTTCCCGCCATTCTTATTTCAGCAAGTCTCTGCTGGTGTATAAAGGTTAATGGTAAAATAAATGTAAACTGCTAATGCATAAATGCTCTCTGGCAGGAGAATAAAACATTGCAAAGTTATAAATTGCTAGAGTAGACTACACTAAGGTTACCTAGTGAGTAAACATTGAATAAAACAATTTATTCCATCAAGAAACTGAATCAAGATCCTTCCTTCTAAAAGGTCTCTTTTTCTCTAGCACTGCATCTCCTCTTCCACGGCTGAAAGTGTCCTATTATAAGATTATGTCTTTCTTGCTCAATAAATATTGAGGATTATTTTCTAGTTGGTGTCAGACATTTAAAAATATTATTTTATTGATGCCTTTTGTTTATATACCACATTAATTTCTGAATATATCCTTTCCTACCCCCTACCCTGCATGAGCCCAGACATTTTATATTTATATATGTATGTCTATGTATTTGTATATATGTGTCTATTCATATATATGTATATCTACATATGTATACATGTATTATACTTCTACAACTTTCTCAATTTGTTATCACAAGATTAGTTGCCAAATAATTATGAGAATATTTAATAGTCTTTTCTGTCTATATTCTTTCCCTTAATCCTTTATCTCATCTACTCCCCTAGCTTTTATGCAGATGACTCCCAAATCTTTATTTTAAGATTAAACTTTTAACTCTTTGCTAAGCTGGATATTTACCCAGTCATTTTTTTTTGGCTGTATCTTTTCTTTGTGCTGCAGGAAAACCGCTGTATTCCTGAGGCCATTCAGGTATAGCTGACCTACTTGGAGGAGGATTAGGATATGGGGCAGCTAGGTGGTACAATGGATAGACTCCCTGGAGTCAGGGAGACCTGAGTTCAAACCTAGCCTCAGACACTTACTAGCTGTGTGACCCTGGGCAAGTCACTTAACATCTGTTTGTCTCAGTTTCCTAATCGGCAAAATGAGAATAATAGCACCCAGCTCCCAGGGTTATTGTGAAAATCAAATGAGATAATTATTGCAAAGCACTTAGCACAGTGCCTGGCACATAGTAAGTCCTATATACATGTTATTTTTTGTTATTACTACTAGTAGTAAATATTATTGATATTAAAGGATCCAGGGTTTGACATTAAAGAACTTGGGTTCAAATCTGAGCTCTGTGACCCTGAATGTCTTTTAGACATTTCACAAGCACTCTGAACTTATTATGACTAAAATGAAACTCATTTTCCTTTTCAAACTTCCTTTCTCTTGTGTTTCCACTTTCTGTTAATGACATTGAAATTTTTCTGGTCATGCAGGCTTTAACTTTGGAGTTCCGTCTCCTTTCCCTTCTCCCACTGAGTGCACTTGAGTTATTAAAGGTCCCATTGTTTCATCATAGTTTTTGCTCCTGTTATCTAATGCTTCTTCTCCATTCTCATCGACTCCACCTTTGTTCAAGCCCTCCATGCATTTTCCCTGGAGTATTGCAGTAGGCTCCTAACTAGTTCCCCACCTCTCTTCTCACTGTAGTCTGTCATATACATTACTGACCACATCACCCTCCTGATGCCCAAATGAGATCATATTACTCAAGGTCAAAACATTCAAGGACTTTGTCTTCCTAATAAAATAAAACCAAATTAGTTTGTCATTCGAGGTTGTCGATAGCCTGGCTCCAACCTTACGTCATTAAACTAGAGAGTTTTTCATAATCTAAATATATCCTGTGCTTTCTTGTTTCTATAGGTTTGATTTTCTGTATATAGAAGTACCTAGCTAGGGGCAGCCCGGTGGCACCATGCATAATGCTGGGCCTGGAATCAGGAAGTACTGTGTTCAAATTTACTTCAGACACTTACTAGCTATGTAACCCTGGGCAAGTCACTAAACTTCTGTTTGCCTCTGTTTTCTCAGCTGTAAAATGTGGATCATAATAGTACCTACCTCCCAAGGTTGTTGTGGGAATAAAATGAGAACATATATGGAAAAAGAGCTTAGCACAGTACCTGGAACATAGTAGGTACCATATAAGTGCTTCTTCCCTCCCTCCTTCCCATTTCATCTTTTACTTGGGCCTTCTCCTCCAACCTTCATGCATCTTGCACTGGGTCATATTCATAGACCTCAATCAACAAATGTTTACTGAATTAAATTATTAGTCTAACACATTGAATATGTCAGGATGGTAGAGGTTGGGGATTTAAGCTGAATACCTCTTTATAGTCGTAATGGTTCCATTTTCTTCATTGGGGGTCCATTCCTTTAGAAACTTGGGGGTTGTGTTTGACCATTTGGTGTAATAAAAGAAGAATAAGAACAAAATTAGACTTTTGTTAAGACTTATACCTCAAGGACAATGTAGTCAGCATTGTCCTAGATTGTAGGTAGGTCTCAAGCTCTAAGACACCTCAGAATATCTAGTTCACCGCCTTCATTTTACAGATTGGAAAACCAGGGCCCAGGGAGGTTAAGTCACGCAAGTAGAAAATGATAGTGTCGGGATTTGAACTCAGGCCCTCAGACTCCGGAGGCAGTATTCTTTCTAATGTACCATGATGACACTCACCATGTACATATAATCATCTGCACACATGAGACATTGACAAAATGCACATTATGTATAGTTTGATATTTTAATTATCTGTGTGCCAAAGGCTCTCCCTTTTCCCTCACAACCAGACTGCAAGCTTTAGTAAGAAGGGATCATTTCTTTCTTATTTAAAATTTCTCTCTCCCCTATTATATTAACTCACCCAGTATGCTGTTTTTAAAGTAAGAGCTTAATATATTAGGTGAATGGAACAAACTGAAATTACTGCTATTCTGCTCTGAGTGGTAGAGGGGTAAGTTGGAAGACCTAACATTATCCTGGTTGTGAATCTGGAGGCTTCAGTCTTTTCCCTGACTAGGCTAACACGCCACTGATACCACTGCTTTCCTTTCTCCCACTCCTATTCTCTTTCCTGCCCACAGAGAACCCAGTAATTAAGTGATGAATATGGTGACATTCCATTTCCTGTGCCTAGACTTTTGTATAGGCTGACCCCCATGCTTTCCCTCCTTTCCTTCTGCCTCTTAAGAATCTCAAACTTCCTTTAAAGTTCATCTAAATGAGAACCTCCTACATTAGCTTTCATTATTTTTTTCCCTGAACCTCCCCCTCCCCCAAAAAATCCAGTAGTTAATGGTAGTAACAATAATTGATATTGTTCAGTCGTGTCTGACTCTTTGTGACCCCTTTTGGTATTTTTTTGGCCAAGATACTAGAGAGTGGTTTGCCATTTCCTTCTCCGGCTCATTTTACCCATGAGGAAACTGAGGCAAACAGGGTTAAGTGACTTGCCCAGAGTCACACAGCTAGTAAGTGTCTGAGGCTGGACTGAACTCGAGAAGAGTCTTCCCGACTCCACTGTGCCACCTAGCAACCCTATAATAGCTAGCATTTATGTAGCAATTTATCTTGTATTTGCTTTGGCATCAAGGTAGCCTGAGAGAGTGCATAGAGCAGTGAACTTGGAGTTATGGAGACCTGAGTTAGAAACGTATTTCAGATACTTATTAGCTTTGTGACCCCAGGACAAGTTACTTAACTTCTATAAATCAAAAGTTTCCCCACCTGTAAATGGGGCTCAATAATTGCATATGAATCACTTAAAAACAACAACAACCACCTTCAAGCACTATACAGTGTGTCCCAAAAGTCTTACAGCAGTTTTAAGTTATTAAAGCTTAGTTCAATTTTAGCTTAAAACTACACTAAGACTGTTGAAATGTTAGTCACTCTTATTTGTTACTTTGGCAATGAGGTAGTGTGGAGCAGTGGGTAGAGTTGTCCTTGACTATAAGATTCAACTGCCTCTAGCAAAATAGTTCTCAGTGTGGTCAGACCCTTTCAGGGGGTTCATGAGATTAAAATTATTTTCATAATAACATTAAAACGCTATTTATCTATTAAAATACTCTTCCCTTTTCCAGCTACATGTCAGGTTTAGTTCCTATCCCTTACTTTGTACGTAATTTGTATTTACTAATACTGCTTATACACGTTGTTTCCCCTAATAGAATGTACGCTTCTCATGGGTAGGATCTGTTTTGCCTCTTGTCTTGGGGCCTTGAACAAATCATTCCTTGTTTTTTGATTACCAGATGTTTGATGTCACTGAGGTTAGGCTATTGATTCAAGTTGAAAATTCCTCTTCCATCTTTGAGATAATGGGCTTCAAGGGTGGGAAGCCTGGGGCCTCAAGGCCACTTGTGATCCTCTAGGTCCTCAAGTGCAGCCCTTCGACTAAATCCAAACTTCACAGAACAAATCCTTTTATTCAGGGTTCCCCACCCTGGTTAGATAATGGGAAAGTAGAGGTTCAGGTAGTTTTGGATCAGGACCTTTGAAGACTCATTTCAATCCCATCTCTGTTGTCTTGTATAACAAATCATTGGTCTTCTCGTTAGCCCTAGGACCCCTTATCTGTAAAATAAGGGCAGTGGGTTGATTGATGATGATCACTAAGGGCCTTTCCAGACCTACAGAAGACTGGGATTCATTGGTTTGCTTCCTCTCCTAAAAGTTAGAGCAGTTATAAACTGAATTACGTATGTTCTTTGTTAGTTTATGCTAAACTTGTTTCAGATAGTTCGATTCAATTTAAGAAGCAATTATTAAGGAACTACTACTTGCAGTCACAGTAAAGAACTCCTATATTTACACACATTTTCTTTGAAAATGAAGCACTTAGAGTTTCTAAGGGGCTGAGAGTTAAGGATGTAATGGCAGGGTGACTTCTCTTTTAGACATCCAGGAATAAATATGATACTAGTGGTGATAATGTATAATAGCCTTCATTTATACAATGCTTTTAACATTTACAAAGCACTTTACACACAACAGCCCTGTGAGCTAGGGAGTGTAAGTATTTCACAGATGAATGAAATGAGGCTTAGAAAGATTAAGTGACCACTAGCCACTTAAGGACCCACAGCTGGTCAGTGTCAAAGCTGGGATTTAAACACCAAGTTTCCTTATTCCAAGTCCAGTGCCCTTAGCATCATGCAGGGTTACCTTTTAAACTTTTTTCTGGTTCAGATTGTACAGTACCTTCTCATAGCCAGTTCTGGCAGATTGATACATCTCTAGTCTGTCCAGATTTTATAAACACAAGCTTTCAGTTCACACACTGAGATCTCTCTGACCTCTCTCCTGGGAAAGGGGCTGGTGAGAAGCTGCTGACACAGTGAGGAAAGGGTCACGGACACATCCTTAGACACACTTGGTTTTTGCCCATCCCCATACTGTGTGTGGTTCAGAATGGCCCTTGTGTGCCCAGAATCTTGCTACATTGTCATCTATTAAGCTTTTCTAGTGCTAGTTCTGGATGTTCTGAAGGTTGAATTAAAATGACCAATAGCAATAATTAAATTAAATTAAAATCTGCTCATTATATATAAATCAAGAGAACATTGCCTTTGCTGTACAGTCAAGTTTTGTTATAATGCTTATTTTGAAAACGCAAATTTGTTCCAAACTGACTGATGTATTAGAAAACAATTTGAGCATGCTCTTCGAATATCGAGAGATTTCTTCCTGTAGAAAGAGAATGAAGAAAACTGCAACACTTCACAATAACTCACAAGCTGCAATCTTTCTGACACTCCCTTCCACAAGCAAATTGGGGTTTTTTCGAGGTAAAGTACCATGTATTTATTATGTCTTCTGCTGTAGTAGGAGCTATGGGAAGGAGGAGAGCTGGTTCACCATCCCCAACCCCCACCCCACTTAGGCCATGGCCTCCAAGTCTGAGGCCTAACTTTTCAGATAGTGCCAGCCCAGTCCCTGTGGGAACTGGGGTAGAGGCCAAGCAGTAGTCTGAGTCACTGATGCTACCACTATTTATTGTAATATTTATGTATTTCTTAGTCATTTGACGTGTATAAAACTATGCTACCATTTTTATTAGGTTCCTGTCTTTTTTATGTGTCATTGATGAAGTTTTTGAGTGTTATGCTCCTAACCCTGTTTTCCCCATAAACCCTGTGGTTTTTTATTGTGAGATTTTACATAGCGAAGTGTTTTTTGGGAAGAAACATGTCTCATTTTAGCAGAAATGACTGTCAGTCATAAAAAGTTTCTGCTTCTATGCTCTCTAAAAACTTTACTCAGTGCAAAACCAGTTCTGCCATTTAAAAAAAAATCTTCTGTGCTTAAACTAGGATCAGACATACCCCCAGATAGCATGCCAAGGACTGTGTTTATTCTGATCTCCAGATATAGCACTTCAAATTCTGTGGATCAGCCTGGACCCTTTCAGTCAGTCGTGTATTCACAGTATAACGTTTTCAGTTCCCTAAAACATGCTTCTCCCTCAGGGTCCAAGCATCTTGGACCCTGCTTGAACCCAAGAGAATGAAGTCTTCTTTTCAGGTAAGACAATAGCACTCTAAGGATTAGTGTGTATTTTAAATTAAATCAAAACAGCACAGGCTTCACCAAGGTGACACCCATGGGCGTTGTTTTCTCTCAGATTTTGCAAGCCAGACTGGATGTTAGTTGTTTGGTAGAGTTGTTTTGACCAGTGGACATATACATTTGGCAGAGAGGAGGCAGGTCTGGGGTGTGACCATAGGCAATCAGAAAGGGACAGGCATTGGTATCCAAACTGTTCAATTCAGCTCACATTCATTAAGAAAGCTCTATGTACAAGGGATTGGGGGTACAAAGTCACAATGAAAAAAAGCAAACTGTCCCTTAGCAGGGCATTATCGTAATAAACAGTACATTATGATAGTGAAAACACATTGGAAATTTTTAAATCCCATGTTTCACCTAGTGAAGGTGAAGCAACTAAGTGGTATAGTGGATCGAGCACTGAGTTTAGAGTCAGGAAGACCGGAGTCCAAATTCTGCCTCAGGTTTTTACTAGCTCTGTGACCCTTAGCAAGTTACTTAATTTCTCTCAGCCTCAGTTTACTCTTTTGTAAAATAAGGGAGTTGGACTTGATGGCCTCTATGGTCCAATCTAACTCCGTAGTCCATCGAATTAGTTTCTGGTCCAAAAGCCAGTGGGACTGAATGTTAACAGTGCCAGACTGACAGTCAAGGGATTTTTTTTTTTTATTCTAGACAATCACTAATTCTTGAACCCAGAACAAATTGCTTATCTTTTTTAGTGCATTAGGTTTTTCAGTTGAAAAATTAGGTTAGTGATCTTTATCTCCTATCTATATTTATTATTTGTGTAAACAAATAAGGTAAAATCATTCTAGCATTTTTCTCCTTAAACTACCATTGCCATCTCCTACAAGAAACCTTTCCTTTTTCCCTTCTCTCCTTACCCCTATAGCCCTTCCCACCACCAATTCTCTTTCTGGCCCCCAAAATATATATATATATGTCTTATATATGTTTTGTGTCTATTTGTGTTAAGTTTTTTTTTCCATGATAGAAGATGAGCTCCTTGAGGACAGGAACTGCTTCTTTTTTTGGGGGGGGGGGTAACTCCAGTGCCTAGCACATCATAATTGTTTACTAAATGACTGTTGTTTGATTAAGATTGAGTTATCTTCTTAGTGAGAAGAATAAGCAGGATGTAGTGGATAGAGTTCTGAATTTGGAGTTAGGAAGACCTAGCTAGATTCAAATCTTGCTCTTATAGATTTATGAGCTATATCACTTAACTTCTCTGGGCCTCAGTTTCTTCATCTGTAAAAAGAGGGGTTTGTTGGACTTGCTGGCTTCTAATACCACTTCTAGCTCTAAGATCCTATCAATGGTCATAAGCAATTTAATGTAATACTCGTTCATGTTTGGTCCTGGGCTAAGAAATTTGAACAGGGAAAAGGGAATAGAGGTGCTCTTTGCTCTTACTAAATTTGTTACTTAAAATTACACACATACAAACCTATGCATGTATGTAAATTTGTGCCATGGCTTAAGCCCATGAAGTAGTTAATGTCCATAAACATTTCACAAAATAATGTATACTTTGGTTGACAGTTCATTGATAAGGTATCCAAGGGGTGGTTTTTAAAAGCGAAAAGAAAAGAAAATGCACCACAAGTTTGAGTAGTTTATATGAGACAAGGAGATAAATCCATAATACCCTGGTGACGGGAAGGAGCTACCTCTTACAAACCTAGCATCATACATAACATGTTCATTTTGGGAACTTTCCTTGGGGCATCATCTTCAAACTTTGTTCTTGCACAAAAATGATCTATTCTATGTGAATGTGAGCTCTGTGAGAACATTTTTATGCGGATACTTTTCTTTCTGTAATGTTACATATGAAATTATATTACACAATAAAGCCACATGAATCATTCACATTCTTTTATACTGCTGATGTGTAAGTGTCTGAATTATTTTATCCATGTGGATACTCCTTTCCCTGGCATAAATTGCAACCTCACTTGGGTCTTGCCAGGATGAGAAGCCTGGGTGAAAGGTGACCATGATTTTCTACAAATTCTTCACAAAGATCTTCACAAAGGATCTAGCCAATGGCCTTGAGGCCTTCTTTATAGGGTAGATACCAAAGCGACACTTGGACTGTCCTTTGTTCTTGTCTCTTCTAATCATAAATATCATTTAATATGTCTTTGATGCTGTATTTATTAAATGTCTTTATGTATCAAGTTTTCATTTGTAACATACTACCCTTTATTTATTCTGACCATATAACTCTCCATTGCCCATTGGTTCACCTACAAAAAATACTTTTTGCATGTGACAGACTGGGATATATGCAAATGGATTTAATTTGATCTAATGTTATCCAGATTTTACCCCTAATTTCACTTTTCACAATGGCATTCTCCATCTTTGAAAGGGGCAGTGTGATATTGGAAAAGAGGCTAGTCTCAAAATAGAGAAGAGATAGATTTAACTGCTGACCATTAATACATAATAGCTATGTGATAGTGGAAAAATCACTTAACTTCTATATGTCCCAAGTATCTCAGTTGGAAGGTTTTATTTTATTTCTTATTTTATAGATAGGTAAAGTAAGGCCTAGAAAGGTGAAATTGAGTGCTAAGGACCCCTCAGGAAATAAATGTCAGAGGGTGGTAGATTTAGAACTGAAAAGCACCTACCCTGGGATTCATCTGGTCAACCCCCTCCTTCTTTTAGATGAGGAAACTGAGGCCTAGAGAGTTAGTGACTTCCCTGAGGTCACATAGACTAATAAGTAGCCAGCACTCTTTGCAATATATAGAGTTGTGGGGCTAGATGGCATATTGGGTAGAGCACCAGCCCTGGAGTCATGGGGGACCTGAGTTCAAAACTGGCCTCAGACACATGATACTCACTAGCTGGGTGACCTTGGGCAAATCACTTAACCCCAGTTGCCTGGCCAAAAATAAATAAATGAAAAGCAATATATAGAGTTGTGATGTAACTTCAACCCATTTCTTCTTCTACCATATCATATTGTTGAAACTTGTCCCCCAAAGCTCTGTCCTCGGCCCTCTTCTCTTCTCCCTCTATACTAGCTTACTTGGTGAGCTGAAACTCCTGGGTTCAATTATCATCTCTTTGCGAGTGATTCTCAGATATGTTTATCCAGCCCCAATCTCTCTCCTGAACTCCAGTCTTGCATCACCAATTTCTTGTTGGATATCTTGAACTGGATATCTCATAAGCATCTCAAACTTACCATGTCCAGAACAGAACCCATTATCTTTCTGTTGACGTCCTCCCATCTTTCTACTTTCCCTATTACTGTCAAAGGCATCATCATCCTCCCAGTCATCCAGGCTCACAACCTAGATATCATTCTTGACTCATCACTTGCCCTCAAAGACCTTCCTTCTCCATATTTAATTAGTTGCCAAGTGTTGTTTCTACCTTCTTAACATCTCTTATATACATCCCCTTTTCTCTTCTTACGTGTCTGCATTACTAGTGAAGGTCCTTAATCATCTCACACTTAAACTATTGTAAATAGCCCTCTGGTCAATCTCCCTGCCTCAAGTCTTTCCCCACTCCAGTGTAACCTCTACTTAACTGCCAAAGGGATATTCCTAATGTATACAACTGACCATGTTACCTCTTCCCCCTACTAAATAAACTCCCATTGGCTCCCTATTGCCTCTAGAGTAAGATACAGTTTTCTCTCTATGGCTTTTAAAGCCTTTCACAATCCAACATGATTTGGTCAGAGGATATGTGTTGGGGGTACTGAGTTGGATGGTTCTGGTAAGCCAGTTAATGGACCAGACAAAAGAATATGAGATTGATGTAATAGGCTGTAGGGAGATTTAGCATTCATGCCTCGTCTATACCCTAACCCTCTCATTTTTATACGTGAGGAAACTTAACAAAGGAGTGACATGATATAAGGGGTTATTTAGGAAGATTAAGGACTGATGGTCTTTCAGATCCCTTCCAGCTTTGAATCTATGATCCTATGATTTGGCAGCTTTATATGTGTGTGTGTATATGTATGTGTGTGTGTGTGTGTATATATATATGTGTGTATAGATGTATAGATGTATGTATGCATATGCTTCTTCTTTCCCTTTGTAATGATCCAACTTTTATATATATGTGTGTGTGTATATGTTAGTTATATATACTTATATATAAAAGTTTTATATATACATATAAGTTGGATATATATATACTTATATACATATATAAATTTTATGTGTGTGTATGTATGTATGTATATACATATAAGTTGGATCATTGCAAAGGAAAAGAAGAAGCAGAAAAACCAGTTAAGTAGTTCAAGCATGAATGCTAGTTTGTAGGAAAGATTGGTGGTGGGATGGTTATTGGTCTTAAGTGTTCATTTTATCTGACAATTCAACCTTAAACATTTACTATTGTAAGTTATTGTATGCAAGTCAAGTTACAAAAATTAATGGCAGCATCATGGTAAATTCCTTTTCTGGGCTTTCTCTTACACCTGTAGTTCCATTGTGAAATAAAACAATAGAAAAAGGAATCACAAATAATACTATAAAAGTCAGTGGCAAGAATAGGTGACAGCTTCTAGTGCAAAATATACTGGATTAGGAGGCATGAAGTGAGGAATAATAACATTTATATAGCACTTTAAGGTTTACAAAGCAAAATATATGTATTATCTCATAACAACCCTAGATAGTAAGTACTATTATTTTGCCTTTTTTAACAGTTAAAGAAGTTGAGGCAAACAGAGGTTAAGTTATTTGACCAGGGTGAAATAGCTGGTAAGTATCAGAGAATTTGAACTCGAATCTTCCTGATTCCTACTCCAGTGCTCTACTCTAGCTGTTCTGCTTTTGGCTCTGCTGTCTAATTATTAAGTGAGAAAGTTGGGCTGAATGCTTTTTCTTTCTTTAAAAATTTTAAATTTACATTTATTTTGTTTCTGTACCTTAATTTCTGTGTATATTTCTCCCCTTCCAATACCCAGAGAATCATTCCCTATAACTAAGGAAAAAGGAGGAGGTAGGGGAAGCTATTCAGTAAAATTAACACATCAGCTGAATCTGATAGTATATGTGGTATTCCAGATACAGAATGCCCCACTTTGTAAAGGGAGAGAAGTTATTTTCTCCTTTCTCAGGGCCCAGATTTGGCCAGTATGACTAAACAGTATTGTCTCTGTCTTTGTTTCTTTCTTTCCTTCCTTCCTTCCTTCTTCTTTTCATTTACATTGTTATTGTATTTCAGATTCCACCTAATTCACTCTCATGAATTCATGTCTTCTCTGACTTCCTCATGTCTTGCTATGTAGCAATATCCCATTTTATTCATGTACCACAATTAGTTTGGCTATTTATTCCCTAATCTGCAATGTTTCCAAATGGCATATACTTTTCCCCCAGCGTTTTGCTATCACAAATACCAGATAGTACTGGTATGATATATGTGATTTATACAAAATAAATAACTTAAGAATGGCTCTTTTAAAGGATTCTTTCAGCAAAGAGAGAGAGAGAGACAGAGACAGAGAATATATGAAAGAATTGTTTTGGCCCTTATCGTAGTAGATAGGATAGTTTCAGAACTCTTTGAAAAAGCAAATTTGAAACCATCAATAAGTTAAGTAATGAAGAATTGCCACTTCAGTATGAATATGATTTTAACTAAAAATCAATTTGTTTTCTTTATCATTAAAAATATCCAACCAGAAGCGCATTGGATAAAATGATTGCCAGATATATAGGTTTTTTACGTATTTTGCTGATGATATAAGATTTGTGTTCCTTCCTACTGTTACTGGAGCATTTGCTTTAAATGAGGTGAATTGAAAAACATTTATTCATTAATTGTTTCCAGTGATACGTATAACTTCCAGTGATATTCTGCTCACAGCTTGCAAATATCATGGTTTTATCTTTGTTCTGATCAGTGTACTATTCACAAATTCATTATTATCCTGGAGCCTCTTTCCCCAAAGGGAGTTTTGGCTTTTACTTCCTATTCCTTCTGCAATTTGACTGAAGAGTTTTAGAATTAAAAAAAAAACAAGCAAAACAAAACACAGAAATCATGTGTAAGCCTTGGAACTGCAAAGTAGACACATCTGTTTTCACATAAGTATAAATTGCTGCCTTCCAAATATTAAACATAGAATTCTTGCCACATAGTTGAATAAAGTTTTCCATCCTTGAAATGGTACTTGAAATAAAAACAAAACTGTATAGTTCCTTTACCATGGAAGGGGAAAACATTTAATTTATCTTCTACCACTAACCAAAACATGATGCAATGATGCTGCAACAGCCTGAAGTCCATTTTTCTTTATAGAAATTCCAAGCTAACAGTGGCATTGAAGAAGTTGCTTGAAATCCAGATTTTTTTGATTGTAAACATCTGCACAATAAAGCAATAAACCTCCTTTGGTTAGTCCTTTTATATCAGTGGTTTGTATTAGAAACTTTTATTCAATACTTGATTTCTACATTAAATTTTTTCTATTCTTTTAAAAATTAAATTGGTTTGCGTTATTTGAAAATATAAACAGATCATTTTAGAAGCTCACTTGAGTATTTTAGTTGAAGTTTGGAAATGAGGAAACAAAAATAAATGAAAAATAATTTTTGAACAGGAGAAAGAAGTCATTATAGATAATACCTAGTCTGTATTTGAAAGGATTTAAAGGACCATCTGCCACATTTTCATTTTAAGTTTTGACTATATTTCCTCAAATATTGTTAATGGTGTATTGGGAAGAGCCCTGGACTAGAAATCAGATAATGCCTGGGTTTGGGTATCAGTTTTCTCATCTTTAAAATGGGGATAATATCTTGAAACATAATTGCCCATATGTAACCTATATCACATTGCTTACTGATTTAGGAAGAGGGGAGGGAGAAAAATTTGGAACTCAAAATTTTGTCAAAATGGATGCAAAAAATTGTCTTTACACATAATTGGAAAATACTAAAACACTATCACACTAAATAAAATAATACCTGTAAAACATACTTCTTGGGGTTGTATTGAGGGTGAAATGAGATAATATATTGAAAGTGCTTTGCCAACTTCAATAATATGTACATTTCAGTTACTATTATTAATTGCTGACCATTATAATTTCTTCCTTCTTCCATTTTGGCCTTTAACATAAACACACACACACATACACGGCATGCACACACAAGTTACATTTCTACAGAACTCCTGTTAGTCAGACTCAGTGATTGTTTTTGAAGCAATATTTCACTACCTCTTGCTCTCAAAGATATTGGAAGAAGCCAATGCTTACTAGGGCCAGAAACAAACAAATAGAAAATATGCCTGGAGTTCTCATTCACACTATTTCATAATGGGTATGATGGTCATTTTTACCTACTTTGCTTAGTGAGTTAAGAGTGGGATAGGCTAAAACTCTTTTTAGTAATTATGGAGTCTCATTCAATGCTCTGTGGCTTGGGGCAATCTGTATAACATTATTGACAGAAAGGAGCATTTGGAGAACCTTGCCATCAACAGAAAACCCCTCTTCCATTTGGAATCCTTGCTATACATTCTTCATGAAAGTAATCATCACCTTTGGCAATCCTGTGGTTGGGTCTATTTTATGTTTTGTTTGATTTTAATAATGAGAGAAGTTGGGACTGGATAGGTAGGTTTGAGAATCATCAACATAGAGATATTGTTTGTCAACAAGAGTTTGAAATTGTAGAAGATAAGTTACAAAACTGTCCACAACCTTTGCGATAGCTACTGCTGCATATGAATTCTAATTATGTCAGAGGTGGAACAGAAGGACAATAAATGCAATAGCATAGGCACCTTTTATGGTAGCAAGGAAGCAGAAACAAAGTGTACAAAAGTCATGGCAAATGATTGTTATGGAATATGATTGTGGCCTAAGAAATGATGAATATTAAAAATTTAGGCAAATATGAAAGATTTGTGTGCATCATATAGAGTAAAATAAGCAGAACCAAGAGAGCAACATTTAAAATTGACTTCTTATTGTTCAGTTGTTTCAGTTGTGTCCAACTCTTCATGTACATGTTTTTGGGATTTCCTTGGCAAAGATACTGGAATGGTTTGCCATTTCTTTCTCTAGCTCATTTGACAGATGAGGAAACTGAGGCAAACAGGGTGAAGTGACTTGTCCAGGGTCACACAGCTTCTAAGTGTCTGAAGCTGAATTTGAACTCATGAAGATGAGTCATCCTGATTCCAAGTCCAGTGCTCTGTTCACTGCACCACCTAGATGCTTTAAAATGGGCAATAATAGTGTAAATTAAAAGATTCTGTGAGTAACTTGGAGGTAGAATTTACTTCTCCCATCATGGTAGCAAGGTTGGCTACTACTAACACTATCCTGTATTTAAGATGTATCATCATATTGAATATTTCTGCTTAATTCCTTTTCCTTGTCAAAAGGGTGTGTTTGTTTGGGGATGAAGATTGAAATGACTGTGATGTCCAAACAAACGGCATCCATAAAACACTTACTGCATACCGTATCTTCTTATTTTTAATTTTTTTTCTTTCTTATTTGGTTTTGACTTCAATCTTCGCCCTAATTCTAACAAGTTAGTGGTATGACTATATGCATTCAGTTGATTCAGACATGATTCCCATACTAATTTAATTCAGTAAACATTAAGTGTCTATTATGTGCAAGGAGCTATGCTGAACTCTGAGTAACCAATTGTTTCCTGTCTTTTAAGGTATGATATTATGCCTTTAAATACCTTATATCATTATTTTCAATTTGATGTGTCCTGAGAATATGTCCATATTATATAGGAATAAGGCTTCTGTGTAGCTTATAAACCTTTGTCATCTCTCATTTCTTAATCACGAGCCATATTTTCTTATTTTTTTTTTGCTATTCTCCCCCATTGCCACCTTTACATTGAGCTCATTAAACATTGAAGTGTGTTGCTTTAATTTGAGTGGTCTTAGCCAATTTTTCATCGAATTATCTATTCTTTCATCCTCTGCAGCAGATGGCACTTAAGCTACAGTTATTTTTATGGTATTTTTATAAAAACTCATCAAAAACACTTCAATATGAGATGACCAGTTATCCCACTTAACAATGTTTCTTTTTGTTTTTAAATGCTTGATCAAACCAACCAAGCCACCATAGAGAACCGTGAAGAACCGTCTTTCCACCATTGTATTTTCCAGTTTCATTTAGGGTGAGGATATGAATTTTTACATGATTTCAGTTCCTTCAGTAGTATGTGCAGTCTTGAGCATTAGTCAAGCAAGGTCCTCACATTTAAAGTACCAAGAGCTAAGTTAATGTTTATAGATTGATTAATAAAACTATGCATAAATGCAATTACTTACGTTCTCTCTCATCTCTTTCTGGTACTCAATCAAGGTAGAAGTGAAAGTGAGTTACAAAGGACTGAGGACTAGCTTGTGTTTTCCTTTCTTCCAACGGTTGCCGTGGTTAAAGAATTCATCACCTAATAATTGGTCTATTGGTAATGACCTTGGGCTAGCAGACTATGTATTCAAGTATGGCTTGTACCATACTTGAAGCCTTTTGAGCATTTTAGAACCTGATGAACCTTAAATTACCTTTTAGAATCTAGAATCACCTCTGGGTCGTGATATGGTATCTAAGTAGAAGTATTAAGAGAGTATTTTAATTGAGGTAGTAAGGTAGTATCATGGATAGAACACTAGACTTGGACTCAGGAAAACCTGAATTCAAATTTTGCCTCATATAGTACCCATGTGATCCTGGGCAAGTCTCTTAATCTGTCTCAGCCTCAATATTCTCATCTGCAAAATGGGGATGGTAATAGTAGCATGTACTTCACAGGGTTTTTGAGAATCAAATAAGAAAATATATGCAAAGTCTTTATAAATCTTAAAAGTATTATATGTATATTATTATTTTTATTTTAGCAAACAGTAGGTAAATAAAAATAAAAATTTACCAGGATGATCTAAAATTTGACCTGAGAGTTGACTAGATATATGCATACAACCATAGGTATCAAAACAAATAAACAAACACACCTTCACCATTAGGAAGATTGCTAGATTGATGATCAGAGGATCTCCAGATGTCCCCACCCTTGGGAGTTCAGGCTACCTTGGTGGCTTTCTTGGGGATTGTCTTCTGCACTTGATGCCTCCTATCACAAAGTCTTGCTATGGTATCATTGTCCTTGGCTATCTCTGACTGGGAGGCTACCCCACACTGACTCTGGCTTTAATAGTGGAAGGGACTTGGGAATTTCCCACTGGGTTCCTGGCTAACATTTTGTGCCATTTTGGGGTAGGAAAAGTCACTTGCTATTATTGGATTTCCTGAACATTATTTAGTCCAGCGTGAACTTCAACATTTTGCTAGAGTAAGTATCTCAGAGCCAGCCAAGAGGGTTGCCTATGATTTTCTGTGCGCCATTCTAGTTTATTTGCTTTTTCTCTCAGTCAGTGAGTCAGTAAGTATTTAGTAAGCACTTACTATATACCAGGCACTATGCCAAGCACTAAAGATACAAAGAAAGACATAAAACAGGATCCCTGCTCTCACGGAGCTCACATTCTCATGTGGGAGAGAACATTCAAACAACTATGTGTGTATAAGATATAAGCAGTGTAAATGGGAGGTAATCTCTGAGGAGTGGAACAATTAGCAAAATGTCTTTTAAAAAGGTGGGATTTGAGCTGAGTGTTTAAGGAAGCCAGGGAAGCCAGAAATTGAAAGCGAGAAGGGAGAACATTCCATATACGCAGGACAGCCCGTGAAAAGTCATTGTGCTGGTGATAGAATATCTTGTTCCAGAAACAACAACAGGGCCAGTATTGCTGGATCATAGTGGAGGGGTAGTCAAGTATAAGAAGGTTGGAAGGGCTTTAAAGAAACAAATAAATTTGATTCTGGAAGTAATTGGGAGCTACTGGAGCTCATGAAGCAGATGGGGTGACATGGTCAGACCTGCGCTTTAGAAAAATCACCTTGGCAACTGAGAAGGAGGAGGATTAGCACAGGCAAAGAATTAAGGCAGGGAGACTGATGAAAAGGCTTTAGCAATATTCCTCGACTCTGATGGTAGCTGTGTGAATGGAAAGAAATGGGACATATAACAGAGATGTTGTGACGATAGAAATAACATTTGATAATGGATTCAATATGTAGGGAAAGAGTGAATAGTTGAGGATGACACCAAGTTGTGGTTTTGGATAACTGTCCAGATGGTAGCACATCCAAGAGTAATAGGGACGTTCAGAAGAAGAAAGATTTGGGGGAGAAAAAAAAATTAGTTCAGCTTTGGACAATTCAACCCTTAAGTTTCAAGCATCTGCATTAATATTTGTGATGGCTTTAATTGAATTTAATTAAAATTTCTAGGAAGTTCTATTAAAACTAAAAAAATAAGAAGGGCACTTCTTAGAATTTGCTGATAGTTAACCTTAGTTAGATGGTTTGGGGTTAGTCATTTAGTGACATCAAAAAAGCAAATGGTAATGCATCATAGTAGCTCAGGACAGTCACTAAGACTGGTTCTGGGAATCATCTGCACAAAGATGATAATTGAACCCATGGGAGTTGATGAAATCAAATGAGATTTAATTTGAGTAGGTTTAGTCTTCTTCATTTGCAAAAGCTTTCTTTCACCATTTGTTGTTATTATTATTGTTTTTGTTTTATTTTATTTACTCCTTAAGGAAGTATTCCTTATTCTTATTTAAAAGATTACATTTTTTTTTAACGATCCATGCTCCCCATGCAAACACGTGGCATATGAAGGGTGTGCATCCTGGCATGTCACCTTCTATATTGGCATTTTTTTAAAAAAGAATGTGACATTTTCTACTGCCTTTATGAAGTGAAAGGAATCAACTGTGTTCTTAAATGATATAAGTGATTAAAAAAAAAAAGATACCTGTTCGGCTTATTGAGATGCAGGCCAAATGAAGGACTCTGAAACTAGAGCATTGCATGTGGCTATTGTCGAACCACACATAAGGCATGCTCATGTTTCTAGATTTATCAGCATTAACACCTGTTAATGCAAGTAAGGATAAACACTATCACATCTCAGGTTTGGGGACAGAAACTTCACAAGAGAGGAATTTCCCACATTTCAGCAACATACAATGGGCCTTTTATAGTTTTGTCTTGCTCAAAAGTATCAGTGTGCTAGTGATTTTATTCTGAAGTTTGATTTGGATTTATGAATCTTATAGTTTAAGTTACAATTTAGAGTCTGAAATAATCTTTATTTTGAACCTCTCAAAAATAGACAACTTTCAGTCTAAGCCTCTAAGTTACAGGGAAGGAGAGAAGGAAGGAAATGAGCATTTATCTACTATATGCCTGGCACCATGCAAACATAATCTCATTTTATCGTCACAACAATCCTGGCGAGGAGGTGCTATTATTATCCACATTTTACAGTAGAAGAAACTGGAGCAAACAGAGGTGAAGTGTCCTACCCAGTATCACATAGCTAATAAGTATCTGCAGCTAAATCTGAACTTGGGTCTACCTGACTACAGGCCCAGTGCTCTATCTCCTGTGCTATGTAGCTGACCTGTATTGGAAAAGAGTTTCCTCACTTGAGATTTACCTACCCTGAATCACAGGTTCAGCCCCTATTCCAAATGTTTTAAGGACTATTCGCTTATAGTTTTTAAAAGCTGGTCTAAGGTAGATTAATAGTATTTTTATGTATTTATTCTTGTACTTATATTCTTATATATATATACATATATATTTGCTTATACATGTATTTTTTTTCTTACAGATTTCCAAGGGTTATCCCTAAGTCTTAGTTTGCTTAGAAGAGTAAAGAAAATAAAATCATGAACTAAGGTCAACTATCAGCAAATTCTGAAAAGTGCCCTTCCTATTTTTTTTTTAGTTTTCTTAGAACTTTCTAGAAATTGAAATTTCAGTTAAAGCCATCACAAGTATTAATGCAAATGCTTGAAACTTAAGAGATTTTTATTTTATTTTCGTCTAGGGCAGAAATTTCAAAGTGAATGGCATAATAAGACTTATGTAATATTGAATGCCTATGGATAGAGAACAAAAATGAGGGGGGAAATTACTTAGCAATATAGTTTGCCTGAGGTTTGTACAGAAGATTTCTGGTTTTTTTGCCCTTTTGACAGGTAATTAAATTTGTTATTCTAGAGATGTGATCAAAGTGCTTTGTGAATTTTAAAGTGCTATAATAGATGTATGACATTATTATCGTTATTATAGTAAATATTAATTTGTTGTTTACTGAAAAAAAAATTTTCTTTGGCATTTTCCTAGGTGGTTAGCTGCAGGATATCTTTAAATAATCTAGGCTCCACAGCTAAGCAGCTGGCTTTTCAACCCTGGCTTTACTTCTCTATATATTGCAGGCATAAGATAGACCAAAATGAAGAAGCACAAAATTGGGATGAGGGGTAGAAATACAATGCTTTTATTTCCTGTTTTGGGCTTGGAAAGAAGAGTAACAGAAGGGTTTGTGAAATGCAGCAAAATCTAATTACAGTTTGATTTAAAGCCACATTTATACAATGTCTGAAGGATGAGTTCACTTCCATGAAAACAAACCCAGCTCCCTGCTATGTCCTGGGAACCCTGGAAAGACCATCCAGCAGAGGAGAGCAGCCATCGCCCTCTGCTGTCCTCGAGGTTCACTACACTTAACTTTCCGCTGCAGAGGGAAAAGATCGAACAGGCACCCAGAGACCAGATGATCCTTGATGTATGAAGCCATCTCCGAAGAGAAAACCAAATCAACCAAATCAGCCAAGTGAGAGGGAGCAGGAAGCACTGATCGTGGACGTCGTTGCTGTTTCAGGAGGAAGTGCAGTGGTTAGTGTGCGTGATGCCTAGTGAGGTGGTCACATTTCTGCATTCTTGTTTTTTGTTTTTTGTATTTTTGTCCTGTGAATGAGACCTCCACCAGTCTAAGCCCCATGGAGGAGCAAGAGCTTGTTGGCACCACTGCTTGTCCCTGAAGGTTGGAGGCAGAGAAATTAAGCCTCACCTTCCTTGCTTCTCTCCAAATTACAGGCCAGCTAGGCGGTGCAATAGATGGAGTGCTGGGCCTGAAGTCAAGAAGACCTGAGTTCAGATCCAGCCTTGGACCTTTTTACTGACTGTGTGACGCTGGGCAAGTCACTTAACCGCTCCCTGCCTCAGTTTCCTCATCTGTAAAATAGGGGTAATAATGGCACCTACCTCCTAGGGTATTGAGGATCAAATGAGATGATAATTGTAAAGCTCTTGGCACAGTGCCTGGCACATAATAAGTGCTATATAAATATTTGTTGTTGTTATGAAAGGTAGCTAGGACCTTAGCCCTTCTAATTTTGTGGTTTCTTTCACTGCTGCAAACCAATCTGAAGGAATACAATTGTCCTCCAAATTCAATTTTAAATAAATTTCCCCCTACCCCATAATAATAATAACAATAATAGCATTTACATAGTACTTAAAGTTTGCAAAACATTTTATAAACATATCATTTTATCCTTACAACAATCATGGGACATAGGTGCTATTATTATCCCTCTTGTAATTGGGAAGCAAAAAACTGCAATAAATTTCAGAGAACCTTCAGCAATGGTCAGTTGATCAATAAAATTTATTAAGGGCCTGCCGTGTGCCAGGCACGGTGCTAAGCCTTGGGGATACAAAAAGAGACAAAAGACAGTCCCTGCCCTCCTGGAGCTCACAATCTAATAAGGAAGACAGCATGCAAACAAATACAGACAAAGCAAGCTATGTACAGGATAAATAGGAAATAATTAGCTGTGAGAAGGCACTAATGAATTACTGATTTCTCCCCATTCCTTTTACTTCATCAACAAACACATACCACCTTGCATTGTTCTCCTTACTGAAGGTCCACATATAGCATTCTGCTGCTTTGCTAGACCCCATTCTCTTCCTCTTCCTGCCTCCTCTTTCCTCCATCTCCATCCTAAAATTTAGCATTTTCTTGACCCTGAAAATTCTTGCCTTTATATGGATAGATTATTGAAAACTCATTTCTGAAAAGTCACTTAGGATTTGGAAAGGCAAAAATAAGCAGGAAAATGGTCTGTACTGATGAAAAATGCTTGAAATATGATTTGTAGGAATTTTCCAAGGTAATGATTTATGCAAGGACTTGGAGTTTGTCTCCTTGATAGGAAGGTGGGGACATTAATTTACATTACCTTAAAGCAAGCTTGAACTCATTCATTGCTAGCATAGCTAGCATTTGTGTTTTGCATATCTAAAGTTTGCAAAGGACTTTACATATATTATTTCATTTAATCCTCAGAGCAACTGTGTAAGGTATAAATGCTATTATTACTCCCATTTTACACATAAGGAAATGAAAACTAAGGCAAGATTTGACCCCCTGACTCCCAAGTCCAGCTTACTCTTCACTGTGCCACTGAAGTGCCCAGTTTCTTGGGTTTGGTGCCTCAGGTGGGCTATCCTTAGCCATCTGAAAGCAACACTTAGTTCTTAATTAAATAGGAAGTCACAGTCAGCCATACAATGTTTACTCAGATATTTTCACTCCCATATTTTAAGAAGGAAATAAAGGAGTTTTACCTCCTTTATTACATGTTGGAGAGAACAATGGATGCCAACAGCAGTTCGTGCCTTGACTTACAAAACATACACGTTACTTAACATCTCAGCTTCATTTTCCTTATCTATAAAATGAGAGTATTGGACTAAATGATCTCTAAGGTGAATTGTCTGTCCAAAGCAAACCATTTTCATCCATCCTTCTGAAAGAAGTTAATAGCATAATTTGAAGTGCTCATTCCTGGCTTTACCCACACCATGAGCAAGGAAGTTTTCCCACAACAAAAGGCAGAGCCCTTGAGGCAGCTAGCTGGTACAGTGGATGGAGCACCAGCGGTGGAGTCAGGAGGACCAGACTTCAAATCCAGCCTCATACACTTAGTATTAGTAGCTGCATGACCCTGGGCAAATCATTTAACCCCAATTGCCTCAAAAAAAAAATAAAAATAAAGACAGAGCCCAACAGGGATGAGGGGCATTTTAAGCTGTAATGAAAAAGAGGAGCTGTATGGAGACGATTGCATGCGACAGACTGATGTTTCTCTAACCCTTCTAATGGATGACCTTCTGATCTCCAGACCTTCCTGCCTTGAAATCCCAACTCCATTCCTGGCGATTCCCTACCAGGTTCATCTTGTTGGATTTGATTTCCTGGTTTCTTCTCATGTTTTAGACCCTCCTCTATTTCCCCACCAGTGATTTTTTTAACCTCATCTGCTGATTACCTCAATCATTTGAATGTATAGGGAAGACTTGGATCAATAGCATTTCTTCTGAAAAAGTCCTCAGGGTTTTAGTTTAGTGGATTGCAAATTCAGTGTATCAGCTGTGTGTTTTGGCAGCCAAAGATGTTTTAGGCTGCATCCAAGAAGTCTGACATCCAGAATGAGGGAAATGAGATTTTCCTTGTCTTTGGCATAACATTTTAAGGGCAGTGACAAATGGGAGCATGTTCACCGAGTATTCCAGTGCATATGATCATAGACTTAGAGGGGGCATGGATCTTAGAATTCATTTCTTATGACCCTCTTCATCTTACAGTTAAGAATCTGAGGCAGCTGGTGGCTTAGTGGAGAGAGCGCTGTGACCTAGGCTCAGGAAGACTTCAGTTCAAATTAGCTGTGTGACCCTGGGCAAGTCACTTAGCCTCTGTTTGGCTTAGCTTACTCAACTATAAAATGAGGATAATAATAGCACCTACTTCCCGGGATTGTTGTGAAGATCAAATGAGATATTTGTTTAAAAAATAAAAAGTGCCTGGTACATAGTAAGCACTATATAAATGCTTTTTTCCCTTCTGCTTAAAGAGGTTAAATGACTAGTGAGGGAGGTCTTGGCAAGGCATGGCAAACAGGAATAGTTTGAAGGAACTAAAGGATGTTTATCCTGGGGAAGAGAAGATTAAGGCAAATGATAACTGTCTTTAAGTATTTGGAGGGTTGTCCTCTTTGAAAATGAAGGACAAACAACAACAACAGTGGGTCGTAATATGGAAGAGGGATTAGGCTTATTCTGCCACGCCTCAGAGGCCAGAACAAGGAACGATGTGTGGAAGATGCATTCAATCGAATTCATGTCAAACTGTGCAAAAGTGGAATGGGCAACCTTGGTGGAAGATAATGATATTCCCATCACTGGAGGTCTTCGAGAGGCAGTCAGATGATTGTTTCTCAGAGAAGCTATGGGTGGGGGTGGGGGTGGGGGGTTCCTGCCTAGATACCAGTTCGATTGGGTGACCTCCAAAGTCACTTACATGGGTAAGATTCTGAGATTCAAAAGCTATACTTGGAGGAAAATTATGCTCCGAGTCTTATCCTGTTATCGTAGCACTTGATCTTGGGGTAGACTATTGTCTTTTAATATTTGTTCATATATAATAGGCAGTACAGGCACATACATTATTATTGTTATTCTAGTGGGTACCTGTGGGGTGAGTGGATGAATTTTTTATTTAAATATAAGATATTACTGCCCTTTAAATGAGTTAGAAATTTAAAAAAAATATTTGCATGTTATGTGGAGGTCATGAATTTGTAAGTTTCACAGGATTAGGACAGTATGATTATTAGTTTTCTGTGGAATTCACTTTGAAGAACTGTTTTGTGAATAAGTCACGTAACTCCTCAGTGCCCTGGATGCCTCTCTAGTATTATAAATTGCAGATCAGTTATATTGGGAGGAGTTTCCTCATTGGGTGTTTCCTATGCTAATAAAATTACAGGTTCAGTTCCCCTTCTTTTCCTCCCCCTCCCAAAAAAGAAAGAAAGAAAAACTATGCCATTCTAAAATACAAAATTGTCAGGAAACTTGGCCATACTTTGTTACTTGTTCTCATTTGATTATATGGTAACTTTATTTAAAAAGCATTTTAATTGTCATAAAAGAAAAGGAAATACTCCTTTTATCTATCCTAAAATATCTAGGCAAATACCACTTTAGATTTTCATTGAATTATCTATTTTGCTAATTTATCTTTTTTTAAAAAATATTTAATTTTAAATTTAAAATATAATTAAAAAAATAATTTAACAGTGTTCTCCCAATTCTTTTATTATACCAAATCTCAATTAAAACTAAGGAGTAGGTCCTGTGTTTGTATCTGGCACATAGTAAGCCCCTCCAGATGTTTTTTGATTGATTAAAGGAGCATTATTTCAGTTCAATCCAGCAAGTATTGAGCACCTGTTAAGTGTTATCAAAGGGAAAAAAATGTTACGGTACTCTGCCAAAAAACAGCTTTTTATTAATTTAACATAAACATTTCTAGCTTAGAGAGAACCATGTCCAAACTGACGTGGTAACTCCATACTCATGCAAAAATCACTACTCCAGGAAAATTTAAGGTCACATTTGTAGAAATCTTAAACAAAGAAAAGATACAGCTTGAGGTTAACGTTCCAGAAGTCACTTAATCTTCAACTCATATCCTTCCTTGACCATTCCTCTCAAAGATCGAGAGGATATTAATATCTACTGTATAACAAGAGGCACTTCTGGAAAAAAAAAATGGGAGGGCACTTTCTTTAGGTAAATCACAGATTAATCCCTTCTGGAGATCAGGGGAGGCCATGATCTTTTCCACACCAGAGATATTTTTCTCTTAAATTTTGATTTCCTCCTTAATTTATTACTTTCTAGCACTTAGCATAGCATATTACATATGGTAGTTTATCATCCTCAAATACTTAAATGAATCAGTTATTTCATTGATTCAGGAGTTTTCCTCCAGTGATATAAACTGAAGCCCATCCATGTTTGCTCATACTGAGAATCCATTTCCTCCCAAAATTTGTCACAAGGGGTCCATTCTTTGTCCTGATTTTTCTGGATTTCTCCCTTTTCCTTGTCAAATCCATCACCTGTATATACACTTTCATCTTTTTTTTTTTTTTTAAAGAAACACCTGGATGGTACAGGAGATAGAGTGCCCAGCCTGAAGTCAGGAAGACCTCAGTTTAAATCCAGCCTCAGACACTGGCAGTGTGACCCTGGACAAGTCTCTTAACCTCCTGTTCACATCGGTTTCTTCAGTAGTTAAATGGGGTTGATAATAGCACCTATCTAGCAGGGTTGCTGTAAGGATTAAATGAAATAATATTTGCAAAACACTTAGCACAGTGCCTGGCACATAGCAGTCCGTACATAAATGCCTATTCCCTAACCTACTCCTCACCAAGGTTGCCCACTCTATAATCCTTCTCCCCGTCTCTTATTCCCAGTCTCTCCTCATATACTAACTCCTTCCTTGCTCCCTACAAACATGGCCCCACCATTTAAAAAGGGACAAAAACAAACAAAAACAACCCGCATTTGATCCTGCTTCCCCCAAGCCATTGTCATATGTCTCTCCTGCCCCTTGGAAACAAATCTGCACTCTATCTCTTACTTTGCTCACACTCTTCTAAACTCTTCTGTCTCCCTTTCAGCCTCATCGTTCAATTGATGAAATGAAATTACCTTCTCCAAAGTACCCAGTGATTTTTTACTTGCCAGATCTAATAACCTTTTATCAATACTCACTCTTCTTGTTCTTTCTGCATGATTTGATTCTGTTAATCTCCTTCTTCTCCTGGATTCTCTTTCCTTTCTAGGGTTTCATGGCATTTTTCTCTCTGGATTCTCCTCCTACCTGTTGTCAAGGGCAACACCACCCTCCCAACCACCTGGGCTCATAACTTAGGTGACATCCTTGACAAGCACATTCAAGGCTTTTTGATTGATTGATTGTCCACCAGTCTTTTTCAGTCTCCTTTATGGTTTCTTCGTTAATTTCAATCCCCTTAGCAATGGGTGTTTTTCAAGGCTCTGTCATAGGCCTTCTTCTCTTTTTGCTCCAGACCGTAAGTGGTGAACATGTGGCCTTGAGGCCCCATATAGCCCCCTAGGTCCTCAAGTGCAGCCATTTGACTGAGGGCCACATGTGGCCTCAAGGCTGTAGGTTCACCACCCCTGCTCCAGACTATCCTATATGGTGTCCTTTTCAGCTACCATGGGTTCCTTTACCATCTATGTGCAGATGACTTCCAAATCTATTGTAAAATCCACATCTTTCAGCCAAGCTACACAGTCCCGAATCACCAGTTGTGTTTGGTATGTTCCATAGGCATCTCAATCTTATCATGGTCTCATTATCTTTCTCCCCAAACCCTTTCCTCTTCAAACTTCTCTGTCTTTCTAAGAGTACCACCATCCTCCCATACACACATGTCCTCAACCCCAGTGTTACCTTTGACTCCCCCAATATTTCATTCTTTTCCAGATCTTGTAATTTCTACCTTCAGAAAATGTCTAATGTATTTACTTCTCTCGCTATAGTTCAGGCCTTAATCACTGCTCCCCTGGACTATTGCAGCAGCCTTCTAACTAGTCTTCTCACTTTAAGACACTTCCCATCTTCCACTCAATTGCCAAGTTGATTTTTTCTAAAGTGCTGGTCTGACCACGTCACCTCCTTGCTCAATGAAGTCCAGTGGTTCCTATTAATTGTTGTCAGGTAGTCAATCAGCATTTATTAAATTAAATAAATTTATAATAAATAATATTATTATATAATAATAAATAATATTAATAAATAAAATAAATTAAATAACAAGCTTATTGTATACCAAATACTGTACTAAACTCTAGGGAGACAAAGAAAGTCCAGTGGCTCCTATTAATTGTTGTCAGGTAGTCAATCAGTATTTATTAAATTAAATAAATTTATAATAAATAATATTGTATAATATAATATAAATATATAAGTATAATTATATATTATGTATGATTGTATAATAATTATGTATTATAACAAATATTAATAAATAAATTAAATTAAATAACAAGCTTATTGTATACCAAACACTGTACTAAACTGTAGGGAGACAAAGAAAGGAAATAATACTGTCTCTGCCCCCATAGAGCTCCCAGGTAGGGAATTGGGGAAGGTTTAGGAGGAGGTGACATTTGAGTTAGGCTTTAACAGAATGATTAGAATTTTAAATGACATAGGATGGTGGGCAGGAATTTCATGCTTAAAGAATGATGTGATTAATGGTATGGAAGTAAGAAAGTATGGAATGTGTTAAGGGGATTGTGGATAGTCCTGTTTAGTTGGAATATAGATTGTGTAGACACTGGGGTGGGGAACCTGCAGCCTCAAGGCCACGTGTGACCCTTTAGGTCCTCAAATGCGGCCCTTTGACTGAATCCAAACTTAACAGAACAAATCCCCTTAATAAAAAGATTCGTTTTTTAAAACTTGGACTCAGTCAAAAGGCCACACCCAAAGACCTAGAAGGTCACATGTGGCCTCCAGGCCGCAGGCTCCGCACCCCTGAATATGAGAATATTTTGAGCCAAAGCTGGAAAGAAATTGGGTTGGAGCTAGATGTAAAGGCACGTTACCACTAGACCGAGTACTTTGGACTTTATGTGGTAGTCAGTGGTAGCCATTGAATGAATGAACATTTATTAAGTATTTACTAATACCAAACATTAGGATATAAATAGAAAACCAAAGACAGCCCCTGCTTTCAAGGAGCTTATGTTGTAATGGCATAAACAGGACACATAGGAAACTAGTGGCCAGAGACTGGTACTCTGGTCCAGAAAGTGGGACCAAATGGGAATAGATTGATACATCCTTTCTAGGAACAAAGGTTGAATTGATTTGGTCATAGTTCCAGAACTAGAGAGGACTGGGGGCAGGGGAGAAAGATGGTACATGCCACAGCTGGTGAGATTGCTGAGGAATAGATAGTGACATGAAGGATGCCTGGAATTTTCCAGGAATAATGGATCAGGTGGTACAATGACCAGTCAAGACACTGGGAACCCAAGGCAGAGGTTCTGAAGATGAAACCCAATGGAGCAGCTTACATGAGTATATGCAGAAATAATAGAGATCGTTTGAAGTTTTTAAAGTTATTGCTCAGAAAGATGATCAGTAATGCATGTAGGATAAAGGGGAAGGGATCCTTGGAGATGGGAAAATCAGTTGTTAAGTTGTTAGGTTAGGGTAGACTATGATGACAATGGAAGAGAAGGGAAGGGAATAAGCATTTGTTAAGTTTCTAGTATATGCCAGGAGCTGGACTAAGCACTTTACAAATATTATCTCATTTGATCCTCACAATAACCCTACCAGAAAGGTGTTGTTATTATCCCCATTTTACAGTTGAGGAAACCAAGGCAGCAAAGGTTAAGTGACTTACTTAGGATCACACATCTAGTACATGTCTGATGCTGGATTTGAACTCCAGTACTATGCCACCTAACTGGAGAGAAGCCAAGAGATGTGAGAGATTATCCAGAAGCAGTAGACCAACCTTGACAATTTATTGAATGAGGTTTGGGAGTGGGGAGAGTTGGGAGGAGGAGTTTTGGGGTTTTTTGTTTTTTGTTTTTGGTGAGATGCGAGTATGTGTTCCAAATTGAAGATGTGACATTGTTGTAATATTTATAAAGAAAGCTTCCGTATTCCTAATCTGCTATTTACTTCCCCATAGCAAAAGTCACTTCACTAGAAAGTTTTCTATCGTTAGAGGAACAGGGAACTAAAACTCCCTGCAAATGAAAATATCAGGAGAGTTTCAAGATGCAAAGTAAATTCCTGTCACTTACCAACAGCTTTATTTGACTTTAGCATTTTCTTTTTATGAGCCTGTGATTTCATTGGTGTGGGAAGCTCTTGGTGAGCAACATGTACCAGTCCCCTTGACAGCTTATCTGTTTGGAGAGTAGTCTGGGACATTGAGAAATGAGATGCCTTGCTCTTGGTCTCACAGTCACAAGCAGGCCTTGAATCCGGGCCTTCTGGCTCTCAGGCTGGCTCTCTCAGCCACTAAGCCCCTCTGTCTCTCCACACTATCTCCCCCCAACAAAATAATGCAGTTGCAGAATCAGTGTTTAAATATAAATCACAGTATTGTTGTCCTTAAAAACTTACTCTGGAATGTTCCAGGAGCCCCTTTGTTAACATTAGAAGATCTTTTTTGCAAATGTTCACTTTACTTAAGGCATTTTTCCTCTCTAAATAAGAGATGCGTGATAACAAACACAGGGTGGGGGGGTTGAATTCCTCGGATTTCCTTTTGATCTTATGTATTAGTTTTAAAGTTGAATGTGACTTGAAGAACATTAACCTACCTCAATGAAACTTCCTTGAGTTTGTCTTTAACTTTATGTTCAAAGTCAGATCACAGGGTGATTTAAGTTTCAGGTGTTAGAATACATTCTTCTTGAATGGCTCCTCGTGATCTGTGCCAAGTCAATGCTTTCATTTTGGGTAATGATATTCTAATCCCACTGTAGACAGGCTTCTTAACGAAGAGGGGGCTTTAAATTCCACTCATAGGGGACAGAACACGAAGTGTTGTGTTTTTGTTTTTTCATAAAATTTGAATCCAACCCACACAACTGTTTTGTGGGTTGAATTTTATGGAAGGCTTTTAAATTAATGTCGCTGAAATATTCTGTAATAGGAGTAAATAGCACTAAGTAGCTATTGCATTAGTGAAAAAAAGCACTCACTACCCAACCCTCGGTAGTCTAGGAGGTGGGAGCGTGCATTGTACACCTGACGTCTTGATTACATCCTTACATTTTTAGAACTTTGAAGAAGCTTTTTAAAAGGTTTAATCTGTTTCTCTCAGAAGGAAAGAGTAACTGTCAAAAATTCTATTGCCCTGACCAAGAAAGCCACCTGTACCAGACTATTTTTCTTGGAATTTGAAGTTTCTGAAGCTGAAGTTGCTAAGTGAGGGTAGGAGGGAGTTTGTTTAATTTTCCTGAGAGGCTTGCCTAGTGGAGAGAAAACTGAGCTTAGAATAAGAAAGACCTGGGTTTGAATCCTACTTCTGATACTTAGTAGCTGTGGGACTGTGCACATGCCACTTACCGTCTTTGAGCCTCAGTTTTCTTTTCTGTAAAATGGGGATAATATCTGAAGTATCTGAAATATCTGAAGTGATCTCACAGGATTGTTATGAGTCTCCAAGGAAATTCTCTGTATGTGCTTTGCAAACTTTAAAATACTATAATCATAATTCTTAACATTAATTATCAACAATAGATACATTTTCTTCTTCAGGAGAAATTAGATCCTTTGGCCTGAAGAATTAAGTAGGAAGTCTCTTCTCTAAATTCTTCCGTCAGTTGGTTAAGATGTCTGTATTTTATTGATAGGTTTCAGTGGTAGCTTAAAGGCCTATAAAACCCAGTTATGAGAGAGTCAAAGAGCCGGGGAGTAAGCCATATGGATACTGATACATTAGATAGCATGGAAGTAAGAAGGTCCTTTTTATCCTGTACTGTACCTTTTTTAAAAAATTTCCTTTTTGTGTGTCATGAAATTCTCCAAGGATTCTTTCTTGCTCTTTTCTTTCTTCCAGCCCACAGAGTTTTTAGTTTCCCACTATACTGTGTACCAAGTGCAACCTTTTCCAAGTTTAGGAAAATATAGCCCATAGAAAAGCAAATGAACTGATACAAAGCAAAACCAATAAGTAATACAGCACATTTCTCAAAAAGATTATTTAATTTTACCTCTGTGCAATTCTTTTTAATTAGTCTTAATCTGCCTTTTGAATTTACTAAATCTTACCTTCTTTCTAGTCTTTACTTACATATGTTTTCATTGACTTCTTCAATCTCACCCTTTGACTCCATGTGGTTTATGAAATGAAATGAATCATGACAAATTCATTTTCACTGAATAGCTTTTTAAGTTATGCTGCCCACTAGCCTTCTGACTTCAAAAATCTGTGTCTAAATACTGTGTTTGCAGCTTATTGTATTTCCTGGAAATAGATACCTAACAGAAAATCTGCTGATCCCTCATCTGCTCTTGATGGCCCATTAGTAAGGCACTTACTTTGTCCAGAAGATGAATTGGCCAGCTAATTCACATTTCAACATGGAAGTGCTTTCCCTTGAAGATTTTTTTTTTTTTTGCCAGCCACAATTCTGGTTTTATACGGGCAGCTAGGGGGCACAATAGAGAGAGGGAGGGACCTGGAATCAGGAAGACTTAACTTGAAACTCAGATACTTATTGTGTGACCTTGGGAAAGTTATTTAACTACTGCCTGCCTCAATTTCCTCATCTGTAAAATGGGGGTAATAATAGCACCTACATCTGTAGTAGGTGCTGTGCTTGTGAGGATCAAATGTAATAATATTGGTAAAGTACTTTGTGAACTTTAAAACACTATATAAATACTGGCTATTAGTTTTATGTTGTATATATTAACTTTATTTGCATGTATTATTTTTTTCTATTTTTTAAAATATATAGCCTTTTGAACAATTATTCCTTTGCCAGAAAGGGTGTATGCGTTAAAGGGAGAGACAATTAAACTATTTGGTAAATATAGCAAGTGAAAATTTTCTCCCCGGTGAGCTGTCTTTTCTTATGACAGCAAGGGACACTGAAGATTGAGAAGCCTTGAGTGAGTGTGACTCCAAATCACTCGTACCATGTGGATCTTAGAAACAAACACTAAGCCCTTGGGATTCAGAAAGACCCCAGATTGATTTCATAATGAATAAGGATCTGAAATAGTCATTAATGAGGCATCAGTTTTGTTTAAAGATCTAGCTGTTTGTACCTTTCAGTATGAATAAAAGATCTTTGGTTAATAGAGAATTATGAGCATTTATGCTATTTATGACTCAAGGTTTTCAATGTGGGATTAGTTATATAATGTTTTTTAGGATTCCTGTGCATTGTCCTCATTCAGTACCTCCCCACCCCCACAGCCAAGGTTTTTATTTTTATTTTTTTTTATTATTTTATTTTTATTGAGAATAGTGGAGAGGACAGGGAGACAATCAAATTAGTTCTAGAAGGAACCACAAAAAATGCCAAATACTATTGACATAGAAGTGGATTTTCATATACATCCATATATATATATATATATATATCTATACACACACACACACACACACACACACACATACACATATATACCCATGTAAGCACATGGATACATACACACACATATATAGATATATAGAGACATCTATATATCTCTGTGTGTGTGTGTGTGTGTGTGTCTGTGTGTGTGTGTGTGTGTGTGTGTATGTGTGTATGCGTGTGAGAATTGAGCACCAGGCCTGAAGTCAGGAAGATTCATCTTCCTGTGTTCAAATCTGTCCTCACATATTTATGAGCAGTGTGAACCTGGGCAAGTCACTTAACCCTGTTTGCCTCAGTTCCTCACCTGTAAAAAATGAGCTGGAGGAAGAAATGGCAAATCACTCCAGTATCTTTGCCAAGAAAACCCCAAATGGGGTCACGAAGAATCAGACATAACTGAAAAAACTGAACGTGTGTGTATGTGAGTGTACAATATTTCCAAAAAGTCCACCTTTTAGCTGTAACCAAAATCAGACATTTTTCAGGTGTTTAAAATTAAATACTTTGTTCAAGGTAGGAAGTGTTAATTTCTCAAGTAGCAAAATTAAGGCTTTTGACTGATTTTTTTTTTTTTTTTTTTTTTTTTTTTTTTTAGTATCAGTATAGCTTTTGTTTCTGCTAGGTTTGTAGTAGTGTAAATTGATGACACTTCTAAAACTCCAAACTAAATAGCTAAAACTCCAGGCTTATTCCTCCAAACATGTACAAAGTCTCTTAACACTCCTCAGGAATGTGGACATTTATTTTAAATAGAATCTTCACATTGAAAGTAAGTCTATGATGCTGTCTAATGGTAAAACATAACAAAAAGACTATTTAAAACTATAGTATTACCTGTAATTAATGAGCGTACCAATTAGCTGAAAAATTTCTAGCATTCCAGTTGAGAAAACAGATACAAGGGGTTTCTTCTCAGGATTTCATAAAAAATATAAATATATTATATATATATTAAAATATATATTTATAAATATAAAATATAAATCTAGCAGATGACTTAAACCCCCTTTTCCCCTATCTTTATCTAAATCTAATCTTAATCTAAATCTGAACATCAAATTATAGAATATTAGATGAGAATTTTGAAAACTTTTAGTCTGGCTCTAACAAATGCATTTATAATGTACCTACATCTAATGATGAACTCACTACTTTACAAAATTATCCATTCTATTTTTGGACCATTCTGTTACACATTGAGCTAAGGTCTACCTTCCTGAAACTTCCATCTTTGTTTCTACGGCTTTTCAGTACTACACAGAATAAGTCTAATTGTTTTTCACTTAACATTTCTTTAAATATATAAAGACCTTTACCATCTCCTTCCTCTTCCCTCCCCAATCTCCCTAATTACTCACCAAGTCTTTTCTCAGGGCTAAATGTTCTCGGTTCCTTCTCCTGTTCCTCATACTGTATGATAAGTTTATGAATCTGCTTAATATCTTGGTTGTTCTCCTTGATTTCTCTCTGATTAGCCAATGACCCTCTTAAAATGTGATGCTCAGAATAGAATACAGTATTCCAGATGTATTATAACTAGTAAAGAACACAGGGGAACTGTATCATCTCCTGTGCGTAGACACTGTAATTCTCTTAATCAGAGCCATCACTGTAACCTGTGCTTTGGGGGCCTGGGATAAAGGGAGTGGTGCGGGCTGTGGGTCTGGGGAAGCTTACCTAGCATATGGTCATCAGGGAGACGAAGCATATTGCAACATACTTCACAGTTGTTACGCTGTTCGGGACCAGCCGAAAAGGAGATGTGGATGCTAGGGCATCTGCTGCTAAGGAGTGTTAGTGTCATTGTGAAGAAGCTGTTGTCATCAAGAATAGGGTGGGTTGGGGAAGATATCACCTAGGGTAAAGCTTCTGGGAGCAGGAGGAGGAAGCGTGTTATCGCTACCATTTAAACTTTTGCATCCTAGGGAAAGAACTCAGTCACCCCTTCCCTAGTTATGACTTTGCTATTAATGCAGTTTAAGACAGCCATATCATGCTTCTTTTCGTTTGGTTGCTTTTTTTCCCCACCTAGATAACATTTCCATTTATCTCTGAAATTTCATCATATTACATTTCATGCATTGTTCTGAGTCCCTTTTTAGATCCTGATTTCTCTCCTCCAGTGTGCTATTGCTTTTTCATCTTTGTATCATCTTCTATTATCTGCAAATTTGGTAAGCCTATCATTTATAGTTTTCATCTAAGTTATTGCTTAGTATTTTAATCAGGACAAAGGCCAGTACTTAAACGAATCAGCTGCTTCTTTTGACATCATATGGACACGAAGATTGTAAACAAGGTTTTATTTCTACTTTCTAATTCTATCTCCCTCTGTGAAAGACAGAGCAGAAACAGAATGACATGACAAAGTTCTTCTCCCACAGTTTTCAGTCTCAGAGTACAACATCCTTTTCCTTCTTGGTCTTGATCCCTTCCTCATTCTGCCAGATGGGACGTCTTGTGCTCACTACTCACCTGTCACTTTGGAGAAAGACAAGGCTGAGCGTGTGAGGCACAAGTAAAGTCTAGGTAGTTTCAGGCAAATTTCATATCTAATTCAGAATGGGAAGAATTGTGCTTAGCGTAGCTTCCCCAGAGCAATAAAACAAATGTCCTTGGTGACTCCCAGGCCGACATAGTTAATCTCAGACTAGATGATCAGTTTTCCAGGTTCTGCTCAAATATGTACAGGCCAGTAGGCGCTTCCAGATTTTGAAATTTACCTAAACAAACCAAATTATCTGAATAACCCCAACTCTGATTTTCAGAACATATCTCCCAGTGTGGGAGAAAATTTTTTTAAACATATGGGAGGAAAAGCATTTATACCAGATAACACTTGCAGACTTACATAGTGTTTACATTAAGTATCTATGAAAGGCTGTTTAGCTTTACAGTGAAAAAAACATTCTTTGAATAAAATTGAGCTGCCTTGGAGGACAAGTGAATCAAAAAGATGCTTTTCTAAAGACAGTAAATAATGTGTACATTTCCAAATTGTAGCCTTGAGAGGTTGAACTAAGTCAATTATTTTAATGAATATTCAACTTGGTGTGATGCATTCGTTACACTTAAAAGTGAAATAAACCATCTTTTGCATAAATCTTTGCATCAAAATCTCACATTATTTGTACAGTTATTTGGTTTATAAAATAATACATTCCTCTTGTTACATGTTCTTTCTTTTCCATTTCAACATTATTCTTAATCCTTACCTCCACCCCCACCAGCCTTCCCCTTGAGACCTTACCCAGAACTCATCCAGGTAGGTAAAGAAGATGGTAGTTGAGGGGGAGCGTCCATCCTGACTTGCTTTCTTTTTAACCCTTATCTGCCTAGAACCCACCCAGAATGTTTGACAGCTCATATAACTTGGATGAAATGGGAATAACCAATTCCATTCCTTCTGATGTGAAGGAGGACCACCAGATCCCAACATCTGCCATGCCACTATACCCTCTACACCCTTGCTGCCTATTATCTGACCTACTGATATACTCCAAAGACCACTGGGCTTTGCGCTCTGCCCCCCCAACTGAATCCTTAGGCCTTCTGTGACTTTCCATCTGCACTGCTGCTCAGCTTTCTTGTCTACCCCAATAAAAGTGTGCATGTTGAGAATGGGCATTGTCTTTTTTTTCTACTTGTCTCTGTAGTGTAGCACATAGTAAGCGCCTAATAAATTTATTTTCACTTATTGAAGAAGACTGAAATCATAGATTCTTTTCATATGGAATTATTATGTACTGGATAAGAAATAAATTATCCATCTTAGTATACTTTACTAGATAGAAAAGTACATTTGGAGTCAGTAGACCTGGATTAGAGTTCCAACTCTGACACTTACTAGCTATATGACTCTGTACAAGTCACTGAACAACTCTGAGCCTCAGTTTCCCCATCCATAGGAAGAGGATAATAATATTTACACTATTCCTCACAGGGTCATTGTGAGGAAAATAGAAAATTAGTTTGCAAATTTTAAGTGTGAGGTATTGGTTTTATTGTTAACCTTCCTCCACTAAGGATAAACCAAGTTAGAATAGAAATAAACTTGAACTGAAGAATTCTTTATACATACAAGAAGATGCCAGCAAACATGAATTTAAATCCTCCATAGAGGATCCACCAATATTCTAGTGGCTTTCTTCTAAATTTGTTTTAACATGGGCATAAATCCATCAGTATTATCACTTGTTTTCAGCACTTGAGCAGTCCACCTCATTTTCCAGTCATACATTTATGAAAACCTATCTTTTATGACACTTTTGTGCAAGTCATATTTTGTTAATATATAGCAAGTTATTTTCATTATACATATCTCCAATGTCTTTGGGTTATCTACAATTTTCATTTGTTAGAGATTGTGATATTACATGATTCAGATAATGTAAAATTACCCAGAAAAAAGGCTTGGAGTTAGGTTTTTGTTTTAGAGATCATCTTGAAATCATTGAAAATTCTATTCAGTTTCCCAAACGCAGTACAGCTTATTGTCTTCCTACTATTCAATTCTGGGCCTGGATCCTTGTCCAGTGATAGTATCTGTTTAAGATATGTGTATAGATGGATGAACTCAGTGGATTCTCCAAAGACATCTCATCCTTTTACAGTAAACATTTTTCATCCACTTGGTTTTTCCTCTGTTGATTGTTAAGCCAAACTCTACTGTGTGATTATGGATTTTATTAGAGAGTCTAGGACTTACTGTAATCAAAACATGTCATGAAGAAGCAGATGCACATGGAAAACAATGCCATTAATATACAATCCCTTTTCCTTTTTCTAGTCTGCTCTAGTCACACCCCATCATAGTGTGAAAAAACCTTTGGTTGGTATAATTTTTTTTTGTTTGTTTTAGGCCTTTATCCTTTTCCTCCATTGGTATGTAAGTCCTTGAGGGCAGGGACTGTTTTGTTTATATGTCTTCTTTAAAATTTCTAGTGGTTACTACAGTGCCTGGCATATAATTGATGCTTAAAAATTTCTTGTTGAATTGAATTGATAAGATCAATAAAAAAATTCTCTGTTCTGTCAAGGTATATTGCATAATCTTAATACATGCATGGATGAGGTATCTTTGTTAAAGAAGAATCTCTTATTCTGTCAAATAAAATACTTTAAAACTATCAATATCATAGAATAAGACCTACTATTCACTATATTTCAGCCATTTTGGACTGAGAAGTTGTGTCTTCTATAGAATATCAATTGCAAAATCCTCTATTTTTCCTTCTCATTTTCAATTAGGTTGCAAAACCCAAAATATATGTGTAGATCTTGCTTCCACAAATTTTATGGATAAGAAAAGGTTGGCATATAGGTTGGTAATTTTAGAAATGATTCAGGGGCAGCTAGGTGGTGCAGTGGATAGAGCACCGGCCCTGAAGTCAGGAGTACCAGAGTTCAAATCCGACCTCAGACCAAACACTTGACACTTATTAGCTGTGTGACCCTGGGCAAGTCACTTAACCCCAACTGCCTAAAAAAAAAAAAGAAATGATTCAAACACATTTTTTTATTTTATTTATTTATTTATTTTGAATTATCAACATCACTTCCATAAGCTTTTGAGTTTTAAATTTTTCTGCCCCTCCCTCCCAAAGATGGCATGCAATCTGATATAGGCTATACATATACATTCCTATTAAACATATTTTGATATTAGTGATGTTGTAAGTAAGAATTAGAATCAATAGGAGGAACCACCAGAAAGAGGAAACAAAACACTACAGAAGATAAAAAACAGCAAATAGTATGCTTCCATCTGCATTCAAACTCCATAGTTCTTTCTTTGGATGTGGATAGCATTTTCCATCATGAGGGCTTTGGAGATGTCTTAGATCCTTGTATTGCTGAAAAGGGTTAATAGGGTTAAAAGGGTTAAAAAGTCTATCAATATTAGTCATCGCACAACGTGGCTGTTACTGTGTACAACGTTCTCCTGGTTCTGCTCACTTCATTCAGCATCAAACCATACAAGTCCTTCCAGGTTTTTCTGAAGTCAGCCTGTTCATCATTTCTTATGGCACAATAGTATTCTATTACATTCATATACCACAACTTGTTCAGCCATTCCCCAATTGTTGGGCATCCTCTCAAGCTGCTGTAAAAATTTTTGTACATGTGGGTCCTTTTCCCATTTGTATCATCTCTTTGGGATATAGCCCTAGAAGTGCTATTGCTGGGTCAAAGGATATGCACATTTTTATAGTCCTTTGGGCATAGTTCCAAATTGCTCTCCACAATGGTTGGATCATTTCATAACTCCACCCACAATGTATAAGTGTTCCAATTTTCCCACATCTTCTCCATCATTTATCATTTTCCTGTTTTGTCATGTTGGCTAATCTGATAGGTATGATGTGGTACCTCAGAGTTGTTTTGATTTGCATTTCTCTAATCAATAGTGATTTAGAGCATTTTTTCATATGACTATAGATGGCTTTAATTTCTTCATCTGAGAACTGCCTGTTCATATCCTTTGACCATTTATCAATTGGGGAATGACTTGTATTCTTATAAATTTGACTTAATTTTCTATATATTTTAGAAATGAGGCCCTTATCAGAAAGACTGGTTGTAAAAATTCTTTCCCAATTTTGTACTTCCCTCCTAACCTTGGTTTCATTGGCTTTGTTTGTGCAAAAACTTTTCAATTTAATGTAATTAAAGTTATCCATTTTGCATTTTGTAATGTTCTCTATTTCCTGTTCGGTCATGAATTCTTCTGTTCTCCTTAAATCTGGTAGGTAAACTATTCCTTGCTCTCCCAGTTTGCTTACAATATCAGCCTTTACATCTAAATCATGAGCCTATTTTGACTTTATTTTGGTACATGGTGTGAGATTTTGATCTATGCCTAGTTTCTGCCATACTCTCTTCCAGTTTTCCCAGCAGTTTGTGTCAAATAGTGAGTTCTTATCCCAGAAGCTGGGGTCTTTGGGTTTATCAAATAATAGATTACTGTAGTCATTTACTACTGTGTCTTGCATACTTAACCTATTCCACTGATCCACCATTCTATTTCTTAGCCAATACCAAGCCATTTTGATGATTGCTGCTTTATAATACAATTTAAGATCTGGAACGGCTAGGCTACCTTCCCTTAGTTCCCTTGATATTCTGGACCTTTTGTTATTCCAAATGAATCTTGTTATTATTTTTTCTAACTCTGTAAAATAGTTTTTGGTAGTTTGATTGGTATGGCACTGAATAAGTAAATTAGCTTAGGTAGAATTGTCATTTTTATTATATTAGCTCAGCCTACCCATGAGCAACTGATGTTTTTCCAGTTATTTAGATCTGACTTTATTTGTGTGAAAAGTGTTTTGTAACTGTGTTCATATAGTTCCTGGGTTTATTTCGAGAGGTAGACTCCTAAATATTTTGTAATATCTACGGTAACTTTAAATGGAATTTCTCTTTCAATCTCTTGCTGTTGGGCTTTGTTGGTAATATATAGAAATCCCAATGATTTATGTGGGTTTATTTTATAGCCTGCAACTTTGCTAAAGTTGTTTATTATTTCAAGTAGTTTTTTACTTGATTCTCTAGGATTCTAAGTATATCATCATGCCATCTGCAAAGAGTGATAGCTTTGTTTCTTCTTTGCCTATTCTAATACCTTCAATTTCTTTTTCTTCTCTTATTGCTAAACCTAACGTTTCCAGTACGATATTGAACAACAGTGGTGATGATGGACATCCTTATTTCACCCCTGATCTTATTGGAAATGCTTCTAGCTTGCCCCTATTATATATGATGCTTGCTGCAGGTTTTAGGTCAAACACATTTTTTCTGTAGCCATACTAGCCATGATTGCCTTGCCTCCCCCCCCACATTTGTTCAGTATTTTAGCCTCTTTTGCATATCTTGAAAATTGATCCATCGGTGTTTTTGAAACTCTGTAATTTCTAGCATGGATTTTTTTTTTAAAATGTGTACTTGATCTGTTCCAACTGTACTTTCTAGGTTGGTTTTCTTTATCACTGTTTCTACTTCTTCAAGTAAAAGATGTCAGAGTCTAAATGTAGTGGTCCCAATGTCATTAATTTAGACAAACACTGATAGATGTATATTTTTTTCTGGTTGTTCCCTTGCTTCCAGTTTCCTCCATGGGTAGATTTTTTTTTGAATAGTCTGGCATAATTAATTGGGTCTCACATCAGACTTTTGCAAGCACTGCTTTCCACTTTTTTAATAAGATGAAAATGCCAGTATCTACTATCTTCTGCTGTTGTGTTTTATAAATAAAAGTATATCCCACACCAGTCTTCCCTTTGTCTTCTGTCTCTTGGCTTGGTACAGAAATAAAGCATTTGCAAGTTGAGACAGTTTCTGAGTCCTTTTGGTCTCCTTGTTGCGGTCATTGTTTAGCATTCTAAGGAATGGTGATGTTCCATGTTGATGTCTTTCTTATCCATTTCCCACTTTTCAGGAACACTACTGTGTACCTTTACAAATAGCTTCTTGAAAGCTGGGGCAGTTTCCTTTGACTTTGAGTTCTCCTCTTCCTAAGGCACTGCCTGGCATGTAATTGGCACTTAATAAATGTATGATGATTGCTCCCATAACCCCCTGGCACTCTAGATATATTTTGGATTAAATAAAGCTTTTAGAGGCGGCCTCAATACTGTCTTTAAAAATAAGGTTTACTCAGGTATGACTAGGATCGCTTGATGACCCAAGCAAGGCATTAGACTTAGGTGGAGGAATGTAACAGTTAAGTGTTTAGTATACAGTGGGCTAATATTGTTGCCATTATTTGTCATTTTCTGTACCCCATAAAGTATTGTGCTAGGTGCTATAAGTGAACTAAGGAAATATAGTCTTTGCCCTGTGGAAGTTATAATATTCAACTTGATGAATTATCTCTGCTTGTGTCAATAAATAAGAAATAAAAATAGCTGAATTACTTATTTGCTTGGTTTTTAGTTTGTCCTCTCATTCATCAAAGATTTTTTTTGAATTTCTGTGTTGTATAGGTCATTGCACTGGGCACTATGGGGTTATAAAGGAAGTGGAAGGTAAGCTCCTACCTTAGGGAGCTTATAATACAGAAAGTGATATAAGAAATAAACATAAGTAATAATACTGCAAACTGTGATTGTCTATGTGTGATGAACCGTACACATGTTTTCTGTTTTGTTTGTTTGGGAGGGAAAGGAAAGGGGAGGCAGGGAAGGAGAGAGAGAGAGAGAGAGTGTGTCTGTGTGTGTGTTAAAACAGCATAAGATGATGGGCTTACTTTCACTAAAGGAATTTTTATGGGTTGACTCATTCACCTGTTAATTGTGTCACCTGTCGATCTCTATCTCATCCCTCTAGAATATGTTTTTTGTTTCATTTTGGTCTTGTGATTTCATCTTAGTAAAGCAACGTCCTCTGTAGAAACTCCCTCTACTGATAGAAATGTATAACTTATGTTAAAGCTTCTGAACTTAGAATTTATTTCCTGACTAAAACAGTTTAGTTCAGTTTTGAGGCTGCCTCTTGAAGCATTATTTAACCCAGAATATATCTGGGGAGCAGGGAGCTATAGGATCAATCATCAGACATTTGTTAAGTGCCTATTGTATGCCAGGCACTGGCCTAGGAAGTGGGAATTCAAAGACAGAGGAAACTGCCGGTGTTTACAAGAAGCTTGCATTCTGTAGGAGGAGGCAACATATAAATATATAAGTATGTATGAAATATGTTCAAAATAAATGCAAAATAATTTTTGGGTCAGGGTAGTGGCAGTGATACAAAGTTTAGGTGAGGCACAATCTCTTTACTCATAGAATTTATATTATTTTATCAGGGATTCCTAACCTGGAGTCCATAAACTTGTTTTTTGGGGTTGTTTAAGTATTTTGATAACTACATTTCAATATAATTGCTTTATTTTATAATCCAAATATTTCATGCTGTGCATTTAAAAACATTTTTTTTCCTGAGAATAGTTTTTCATAGGCTTCCCCAGACTGCCATAAGGGTCAGTGAGACACACAAAATATTAAGAACCCTGGTCTAATTGCTATGACTAAATAGGGTTTATGGGCTGGCTGACCACCATTTATATAGGGAAACTAATTCTAAGTTCTAAACAACTATGTTATAAACAAAACACTGGCTTTGGAGTTAGGGGACCTGGGTTCAAATTCTGCCTTCATTACTTATTACCTCTGTAATCTTGGGCCATCATTTAACCTCTCTGGGCTTCAGTGTTCCCACCTGTAAAATGAAGAGGTTGTAATAGATGGCCTATAAAGTTGCTTCCAACTCTGAATCTCTGATTGTGTTTTTTATGTCCTAATGTGGACATATCTTATTGCGAAAGATGCCAGTAAAAGTGTTTGCTGATTTGGATATGGAGGGAATGAATTAGAGAGAATTACAATAACAAGAGAAAGGGAAGAACGGTAGTCAAACTCCTAGGATCTTTTAGGCAAAATTTTAGGTTGGACTTTTAGGTTGAACTGGATGGCATTTGAGGTCATTTGCAACCAGAGACTTAGGATCCTATGATTAGTTAATAAAAGTTGAAGGAGGGCAGCTAGGTGACACAGTGGATAGAGCTCCGGCCTTGGAGTCAGGAGGACCTGAGTTCAAATCAGACCTCAGACACTTGACACTTAGTCTGTGTGACCCTGGGCAAGTTACTTAACCCGATCAACTCACAACAAAGCCAAAAAAAAAAGTTAAAGGAAATCTGTGGGAGCCTGGGTAGTATGGGAGCAGAGTGGCTGGACGTAGAGACAGATAAAAGCATTTTTGAGTAGTTTTTTTTTTCTAATTTTTTAAACAAAAGTTGATGATCTTGACATGTTTAAAGATTTGACCTAAGAACAGACTCTGCCCTTTTGGAAAGTTGCTTCAGAGTGTCTCATGGAACACAGGCTTGACATATTTGGCAAGATAGCTTTTATAGTGTCTTTTCAGGTTGGCATTTTCTTAACTGAACAGAAAATCAGAATTGTTAGATGTTTTCTACATGAATGCCTAGAAGTTTTACTAGTCTATATACTGTCAGTCTTTATTGAGTTGTGCCTTAGGCCAAAATTACTGAAGCCAATTCCTCTTGGATTTTCTCCTCCTTTGATAATTTCCATAGGTGAGTGTTCCGTAGTAACAGAACAGTAATTTCCTTTTATAGATTTGTCTCAATTATATTTTCTAGTTTGGTTGTCTGTATTCTTGTGCATTTTTTCCATGCTAGAGTTTAAGACCTGTATGTTTCTATGGTTTTTCACAAAGTTCAGGGATCATGTCTCTCCTGTCACTGATGTTTCCAGAATAGTTTTTAATGTACAAAGATTGAAGGGAGGAATGGAATGCAGCTGAGTCAGCATTCCTTATCATTATCTACTAGTCTGCAACTCCAGTCATAAAGGTAGGAAAACTAGGAGTCATCTTCACTTCCTCATTCCCTCATCTCCCATCCAGTCAGTTGCCACATCTTGTTGATTTTACCTCCATGGCATTTCTTGCATCATCTCACTCTCTTTACTCACAGCGCATTCTTCCTTCAGCATTCTCCACTTCGTGACGAGACTAGTGTCTCTTAATTTGTCCACCTGCCTTAAGTGTCTCTTCTCTCCAATCGATCCACTGCGTAGCTGCCAAGTGATGTTCCAAAATAACATGTTCACTGCCAAGTAGAATCAAATACAAAATTCTCTGTTTGGCTTTTGATGCCTTCAAAACCTGCATCCAACCTCTTTAGGTTTAGCAATCGTTACTGCTCTTATGCTCTGGTCCAGTCACACTGACCTTTTTGCCATTCATTATAATCAGTCTCTTGTCTCTGAGCCTTTGCATTGCCTCTTCCCAATTTTTGGAATGCACACCTTCGTCATCCATGCCTCTGAGAATTTCTGTTTTCTTCAAAGTTTTAATCAAGCAACCCTTTCTACATGAAGTTTTTCTTGATCCCTGCAGGAGCTAGTATCTCCCTCTCCACCTCCCAAAAAGGGGAAAATTCTTTTGTATATATTTTGAATATACTTATAGGTTTGTATTGTCTCTCCCTATGGAGTATAAGTTTCTTGAGGGTAAAAACTATTTGATTGTATTTGTATCATTTTTTAGTGGTAGTGCTTGGCACATAATAAGGGTTTGATAAAGGCTCATTAGTTTGATGATTGATTGTTCCAAAGACCAAATAATTCCTTGTTGAATATGACAACTTGAAGTTTTTAGTAGCAGAATGAAAAAGTTCTGGTGCTTATACATTCTAACTTTATCCACGAATTTGAATCTGACTGATAGAGTGAAAGAAGGTTCTTGTGACCAAGACTTATAAGGAATAACAAATTGATTCCACTATCAATGAAAATGTGACACAACAGCAGAAATGTTAATTTTATTGGTGACCATTGATAAAGAATCAAGGGAAAAAATACCATTATACTTGGTAATCGTACTTGTTGTAAGACATTTCTGATCTGCACAAGGTATGCTTTTTGTTTGGTCTCAGATCATTGGTTTAGTAAGCTTGGGTGCATGTAGAATCTAGTAAAACTTAATGGTTATTTTTGTAACAAAAGAAGTTTTAAAAATAATTTAACTAATTTAAAATTTTTCATTAAAAACACTCTGTCATTACCTTTTAATCATTTAAGTATTAGAAAGAAAGGGTCCAACATCAGAAAATTATATAATAACTTATTGAATCAAAAAATGCTTTGATTTTATCTTAACTCCTAATGGATCTTTACTAGCTTATGCTTGTTGGATAGATACTTTGTTACAGGACTGTCCAAGCTGGATCAGTCCTCTTGGTGTAGTAGAAAAAGTATCATGCTTGCACAGAAATAGATGCTTGATAAATAGTGACAGAATGAATTATTTAAGAAGGGAAAAGTTTGAGTGTTGGCTCTGTAGGTATTTCACTTCCCTGTGTCTCAGTTTCATCATCATGTATGCTATAAGATGAACTGGATGATCTCCAAGGACCTACCCATCTTAATTCTCTGAAATAAGATATAAAAGCCCATGATATAAGTTTTCAGAACTGCTTCCCACTTTTCCAATGTGGCAGAAATTTATGTGGCATTTCAAAAAATATAGAAGGAATTGTACCAATGTGCATCAAATTGCTAATCAAGGTAAATCAAATCTGAATATGAATTTATTGCACTAATGATAAGTATACAATATGGATTTTATATTTGAGCTTCAACACTAGAATAGATTAAATTTAAACAAGCTGGTGTTGGATTGAATGTGATTTAATCACTTTGTTTCTTTGGATTGGGAGGAAAATCTTTAGAATCACTTATAGATTGTAAGGTGAGACAGTCCTCCAAATGACAAAATCATGATTGTTTTGTCTATGAGGTTTAATTTATTAAAATTTAATTTGCTCATGTGCTTTGCTCCAATAGCACTGTGCTAGCAAATGGCTATAATTAGATTACCAGGCTGCTAAGCAGTGGTGACAGTATCTGAGCCTCAGAGAGCATGTGCTAGATTCTACATGTGCCTTTTTCCCATTGGCTGTTGACATTGCTGCTCGCCAGTTTGATAGGTTTCCACAGTAATCTTTATGCTGCATTAGAGACATAGATACAGAGGTACTGTACTGTGTTCTTGCAACAGTAGAGGTGCTTAGCTTGTAGCATAAAAGAAAGAGAAAGCCTCTGATGGAAGAAAGGCATTAGTCTTTGTTGTAAAACATCACTAGTGAACGGCTGCTAGCAGCAAGCAGGGTCAGTGGAGGAGTTTCAGTTCATGGTAATTACTTTCTGTCTTTATCTATGCCATAAAGCACAGCCGTGCATGAAATGAATACTGTTAATCTTGTCATCTGTTTAATTTGATCTTGCTTTTGTTAATAGCATGTGTAGTACAGCTTCTAATATTAAACATGTTCCCCTAAAAAAAAAATACTTGAGAAAATATCGAATATATTCATGTGGGAACATTGTTTTTAACATGAATTCTAGGGTGCATGTGCATGTGAGGAATTCTTATTGGTCCTCTTTTGTTTTGGTAATCCTAGTCATTTCATGGATTCAGGTATCTTTGCCGCTTCATGTCTATCCCTGGTAGCTTCTGTTTGTATTGAGATAAGATTGTTCTGAATAACGAGAGGTCAGCGGAAATTTTGTGAAATGTATTCTAATGAGACATAGGGCAGTAACTATCCTAAGAGACTGAAGAACGGGAAGTAATGTGTTGTTGTTATTTTTTCAGAGATGCTCTCAGCCTTCATTTTGGATGGTTTCTTTGTTTCCTCTTTCTGTATTTTCCATTAAGAGGCTCTTTTTAAAAATTAAGTAGTAAGTTATTGCATATCCCAGTCTAGGGAGGAAAAGGTTCATTGTGTAATTATTTCCAAGAGACAAATTTGGCTCGTGGGCTTGTTTTGGTATGGACAAGCATTGCCTTTAGAGTTGGAATGAGAGAGTAGGAAGGTGGGGTTCCTATCATTCACTTTGAATTTGTTTCAGACATTTTCTGTACAGTTTTTATTGAACGTATTATTGCATTCCAATTCTTGTTCTTACACTACATTTTTAAAGGGCCTTAACTCTTAGTTTAGAAATGGCATATTTAAAGGCATTTGTATTTAATATACAAGATTGAGGGTGGGGGGAGAAGAGACCATTGATAAAATGTATATTTACCTGAAACTATCTTCTCTACATGTTTGCCAGTTTTATATAAAAATAGATTACAGCTACAGCTGGCTGTCACAACTTAAAATTGATGCCCTTGTCTTTATCAGACTGTAGAGTCCACAGAAACTTGTGTCTTGAGTCACCAGTCATTCAGCTGGCTGTCTGCCACCATGCGTCTGGTAACGATGAAAAGCTTTGCTAAAATCCAAAAGGTATAAGGAAATGTTTCTTTTCCTTCCTTTTTCTGCAGAGACAAAATAGTTTAGCAGGCCATCTTTTTAAGTAATTGTTTATTAAATAGCTGACTTCATTTTAAAAATATATACTTTCAGAAATAGTGTATCTTTTGCTGTATTTAAAAGCTCCATGCTAACATTCTCTGTTGCCTTCCCTCCCCAAACATTCATTTCTTTCAGAGTCCACATTTAAGTCTAATAGATTATCTGTGTATCAGGATTTTTTTTTCATAAATAACACATTTGAGAAAAAATATCTTAGAAAGAATAAGTTTCACCGAAAATTACCACAATTGAGCATTTTGTATGACCTTAAATTTGTATTCTTTTTAGTTTCAACATGCCAGGTGTGATCAATGTAAACATTAGAACTGTAACTCTAATAATGGCACTTGGTTAACATTTCAGCATAATTGATTAAAAGGCTGTGCTTTGCTGTGATTTAACAAGATTACATGGCTGCATCAATGATGGCAGCAAAATTTGTGATGATAGTTTACTGCCCTGTGTTTGTACATTTTGTGTCTTTTGTTCTTTCCATGAAATGCTTTACTCCTTTATACTTGGCTGGCAAACTTTCTGTGTATCAACAGTTAGGAATGGGCAGTGATGATGAGAACAGAACGTAGGCACCTCAGTCATCTTCCTCTATTTCCTTTGTCTTCTGAAATACCTACTAAATCATTCAGGCTCTTCTAATGACTATAAGAAGTAGCCTGATTTAAAAGAAAATTGTCGATGTTTTTCCCCCCTTGCTGAACAATATCAAATCTAAGCTTAAAATGTGTGCATTACTTAGATTATTCAAAAGCAAATTTTGCTGCTTTTGAAGCATGTCACTATTGAGCTATGTATGGGGAGATTGAGATCCCCAAATCAGTTACTAATTGATGTGGGAATTCCCACGAATTTATATTTAGGATATTTTTCTGTGTCATGAAGTTTTATATCATTTAAAAATATAAAATTGAGTTCAGGTTGTGGTGATTTAATAGTATAATGCACAGTACTATCTTTTAAAACTAACCTCACTTAAAGGAACACAGTTCTAGAGAATTGTCACTAGTAAAACATTGTCTCTGTAAAGTAACAAAGATGTACATCTTGGTTACTCTTATATTTAAAAGGATTAGAAATATGATGTATACACTATATTTTTTCTTTACTGATTTTTTTTGCATTTCATAGGAGTATAGAAAATAAATGTCTTGTACATGCTGAATTGTTTCTCTATGCTTCAGTGTTGATGCAAGATAAAAATGTATTTGTAAAATGAAAACGTTCTGAGCAAATATGACAATAATACTAGGCATCAGTATAATGCAATGTATATTAAACTCAAAAAATATGAGAAAGATTGAGTTATAAATAGTGTAATTTTGTTTATTCAGAACTAATTGAATGACTAGACATTAATGAGTTGATAGCAACTTGGAGGGAGATCTATAGTAGACTGTCCTCAGGGATCTGTCCATGGTCCTGTGCTATTCAGAATTTTTAGTTAGTGACAGATGAAGGCATAGAAGATTAAAAAAAAAGGCTGGTAAAGAGCTAACTTGTTGGATAAACAAAGTCAAGCTGCAGAAAGATCTTGATAGGATTTTGTGATTGCTGAATAATAACATGAAAGTTAATTAGTAATAAATTTAAAGTTCTGTTTGAGTTAACTTAAATTTTGCAAGCAGTAGACAAGTTGGAAGGGTAGATACAGTGGGTAGAAGTTAGTCTAAAAAAGAGCAGAGAGATTTAGTCAACTACAAGCTCAAAACAGAGATATGACAGGTATAAAAGCTAATATCTTAGACTATTTAAAAAAAAAAAGCAGACCTCAGTTCAAATCTACTAGCTGTATGACCTTGGGCAAGTCACTTAAATTTTGTCTGTCTCAGTTTTTTATTCTTTTTCTTTCTTTTTTTTTGGTGAGGCAATTGGGGTTAAGTGACTTGCCCAGGGTCACACAGCTAGTAAGTATTAAGTATCTGGGGCCAGATTTGAACTCAGGTCCTGCTGACTCCAAGGCCAGAGCTCTATCCACTGTGCCACCTAACTGCCCCTGTCTCAGTTTCTAAATTTGTAAAATGGAAATAATAATAACACATTGTTCCCAGGGTTGTTGTGAGGTACTTGTAAAATTCTTTACAAACCTTAAAGTGTTATGTAAATGCTAACTATTATTATTTTTGTTTTTGTTGTTATTCTTCTTGTTGTCTTATCGATTCCACCTCCTCCACATCTCTAACATCTACCAGGGATAGGGAACCTGCAGCCTCAAGCCTATGTGTGGCCCTGTAGGTTCTCACGTGCGGCCCTTTAAGTGAATCAAAACTTCACAGAACAAATAGCCTTAATAAAAGGATTTCTCCTATAAAACGTGAACACAGTCAAAAGCCGCATATGAGGACCTAGAAGGCCACATGTGGCCTTGAGGCCACAAGTTCTCCACCCCGATATCCCTTTTATTCTGCTCCTACAACCATCACCCTAAATTAGGTCTTCATCACCTTTCAATTGGCCAGCTATAATAACCTTATAATTGGTCTTCCCAGATCGGTCTCTCCCCTCTCAAATACATCTTCCTCTACATTGCTTCCAAATTTCAAATCCTAAAATTCCAAGTGATCTTCTGTTCAAGAAGCTTCATTGGTTCCCCACTGCCTTTAATGGACAAACTTTGGAATTCCCCATTTAGTACCTAAAGGCTTTCTCAAACTGGCTTTATTCTTTCATTCTGATTACTCATCCCTCCCCTTTATGTATGCTATAACTCCAGCAAGACTGGTCTGCTTGCTTTTTCCCTGTAAACAACATTTCATGTGCTGTCTCTCTTTGGCCTTTTGCATAGGCTGACCCTCATACCTGGAATGCTCTCCCTACTCTCCACCGCCTCTTAGGTCCTTGTTTCATTCAGAGTAACTTTCAAAGTTCAAGTGCCACCCCCTTTAAGAGACCCTTCAGGAATCCTCAGTGCCTCCCCTTCCCCATAATTGTCTGTCTGTCTGTCTATCTCTGTCTGTCCGTGTCTGACTGTCTGTCTGTCTGTGTCTCTTTCTCTCTCTTCAAATATATATGTATGTATGTATAATGTATTTATATTTGCAGATATGTTGTATCTTTCCAGGAGAATATAAGCTTCTTGAAGGAAGTAAGGAAGAGACAGTCTCACTTTGGTATATGCCTCTATCCCTAATGCTTACATGTTGTCTGTAGTAGGTGCTTAATAAATGTTTTTCAATTGATTTGTATTCTTGCTGTATTGATTTTGGTCTGACAAAACCTTGAAAATTATATGTTTTCTTACACATAATAATATCTGATTTTTATGTAGCACTTTTAGGTTTACAAAGCACTTTACATATATTTCCTCAAAACCACCTCATGAGTTAAATGCTCCAGCTATTATCTCCATTTTACAGATGAAGAAATGGAAGCTGTGAGAGTTAAACTTGTTCCAGGTGGGATGTGAGCCCTGGTATCTCTTGACTCCAGTGTGCAGTGTCTTATCCATGATTTCCTGCTAGTTCTGTATTTAAAGCAAATTTACTTGTGCAAATTCTTCCCATAACACAATGAATAAGGATAATTTCAGTACTGATAGAGTCAAATTAAAAAGAAGGTGGTACATATAAATTGGAGATATTTTGTTATCTATCAGCTGAGATGTATCTCTGGCAAAGGGAACACAAAACATTTTTTGAAATATTTATTACATCAAAGATGTTTCCTTGTATAGTTAATCCTTTTGAAACTACTGAAGTTTCCTGGAATTAACGTTTAAATTTTGTTTCTATATTTGATTTTTTTAATGTACTGTTTTATGGCTTTTCATTAAAAGTCCAATAAGACTTGGGAAATCAGTAGCAAGATTGTAACAGTACGATAAAACTTTGATTAAAATGTTCTGTTTTGTTAGCTATTAAATGAATTTAGATGTACTTAAAACTACCAGATTTAAAGTAGCAGTTAATTTTAGAACTAATACATCAGTTTGGTCTGGCATATTCAAACACTGAAAGATCTCATATTAAAAAATAGAGAATTGTACAGTATTTTATTGTGGGATATGCACTATGAGTGTCTGTGATATGTTATAGTCAAATAATGCAAAGAAATTAGTATAATTCCAGACTTCTGACATGATACAGACTTGATGATCATAAAAAGTTAGAAAGGTAACTGTGTAGGCAAAAAGACACTGTACTTGGATTCAGGGGACCTTGATTAATCTCATATCCAAAACTCATGTCCTGATTGGCAGTGTCCAGTTCAATTTTTCTGGACCTTAGTTTCCTCAGGAAGTAAAATGAGCATAATTCTTGTGCCCACAGTGGTGTTGTGAGGAAATCAGACCAGCAACTTGCTGGTTACTACCTAGATGTCCTTCTGCTACTTCAGATTCAACATGTCTATTATAGAGTTTATCATATTCCACTCTGCCCTGCCTCCTTCCAAACTTACTTATTTCTGTTAAGGTCTTCCTTGTTACCCAAGTTTGTAATTTCAAATAATGTTTTACTTTTCATTTTTCCTTGCATTCCCCTTCCTCCCACCTTCCAATCCTGTCAGTTGCTAACTTCATGAATTTAACTTCCCAAACATTCACATTTGTCTCCTTTTCCTATGACCAGCACCCTAATTCAGCACTTTATTGTCCACAGCATCAAAGATGGTTAGATCAGGCTGGTACCCAAGAGATTATCTAACCCAGGGATTCTTAACCTTTTTTGTACCATGAACCCTTTTGGGCATTCCAGTGAAGTCCACAGATAACTTCTCAGAATGTTTTAAAATTCATAAAACAAATTACATATAAAATGAGTTTATATACATATATGTAATTATAAACATACATTTATGTAAAACCATTTTATATGTATATACATATTTGTGTCTAATGGAAGTTATGGGGGGAAGAAAAAAGGAAAAAGAAGAAATTTACATGATAATTTTATTCTATATTTAGAAGGAATAGCAAGGTGTATATAATAGATTCGCAATTTCATGTGCAATCATCTTTTTTATTATTATACTATGTTGTGGAAATACTTGTTTTATTCCATAAATTAAAAGCAAAATAAATAAAATAAAATATATAGGATTACATAGGAAATCAGTATTGAAATACAGTTGTAAAAATATTTTCTAAAAGTTCTCAGACCCCAAATTAAGAATCCCTGAAGCAGATAACCTTGTTTTACTATTAAGCAAACTGAGGCTCAAAATGGTTATATTAGTTGCCCAAGACCTTGTAGTTTTAGCAAACAGCAGAGCTAGCATTTGAACCCAGCTTCTTAAAGTCAAATCTAGTGCTGTTTCCATTATATTCCTATCAATCTCTCATACAAATGCAACAAAATATTATTTCTAAAGCAAGGATCTGAGCTTGTCATTATTTGCTAAAAAACAAAACAAAACAAGACTATAGTGACTCCCTTTTGCCACTAGGTATAATGTAAGTCATGAGGATGCCACAGTCTTGCTCCATTGAACCTTTCTAGCTGTTACTTTATACCACTCCTCTTCAAACACTACATTCCATCCAAACTATTCCACAAACTCTTACTATACTTGACATTACATCTCTTCCTCTGGGGTTTAGGGCATTATGCTCTTGGATTACTGAGAGTTTAATGACTTGCCCAAAGTCACACAGCTAGAATATGTGAAGGCTGGTTGTGAACCCCAGTCCTCCTGATTATAAGGCTGATCCCTTATTCATTGTCAGTACTCAGCCTATCAAATTCCTTGTGTTTATTTGTGTACATCTTACGTCTTCCCTTGAGGGCAGGCATTGTTTCATTTATGTCTTATGTCATTTATGTCCTATACAGGACCTAGCATGGTTAGTGCTTTGCACGTATTAGGCACATAGTAAAAATTTATCCAATTGAATCAAAATAATTTGTATATATTAAATAGAAATGTGAGTTATTGTTGTATAAAAGGTGAAATTTTGAATCTTACTTTCCTGCTGACCATAATTATATCATCAGAGAATTTTATAACTGTCAGGTAGATAGACCCCCTGCCACTCCCCCCAATTTTTTTATCTGATGAGAAAGCTCTGAAGAGATTGTTTGACTTTGCAACAGGAAGAAATCTTTATATACGTACTGTATTTTGCACCATATATTGTATCTGAGGTTAGTGATAATAACAATAATAATATATTATTATAGGTTAGTGATAATAATTATAATATACCTAGTAATACCTAGTATTTATATATTGCTTTAAGGATTGCAAAATGCTTTACAGATATCTCAGTTTTTACTTACAACAATCCTGGGAGGTAGTTGCTATTATTATCCCCGTTTTACAGATGAGGAACTGAGGCATCCAGGGGTTATATCATTTAGTGTGCTAAGCGGGATTTGAACTCAGGTCACCCTGATTCCAGATTCTATCTTCTAATGTGCCACCTAGCTGCCTTATACAGAGATGCAAATTTTGTTACATTCCTGTCCCCCCCCCCACATTGAGCTGCTGTGATTTAATTACTTAGTTGCTCTGAAATGTTTTTCACAAAATCATAAAGGATGGTAATAATTATTAGAAAATCCCAGAGTTTTTTTTTTATTTTCTTTTTTAAAGTAGCCAAGGGTGTCCTAGTCATTAAGAGAGTTATATGTCTAGTGAATGCTACAATAGCTCCGTAATGAGCCATTACTGTCTGTTGTTGCTCTCATTAAGTGAGCATTGTGCTGTCACATGGATGGGAAGCCAGAGTAACAAACCCTGACTTATCTGTTAATTGTGGGTCAGTTACAAAGATGGGCACCTGAACTGGTAGTTTTGAATTGTAATGTAGAAGTGTTATATCTAATTTGAAAACTACCAGACTCTATTTCTCTGCATTAGGGTAGGATACATATAGGTGCTTGTCTATTCTAGCTGCGTGAGTTGAAACCAGCTGCTGATAAAGTGGAAAAAGTATTATTTGTGTTGTTTGTCACTTCTGTTTAGTTTTAATCTTTGTTTGGGGGAAAAACATTACTCTAAACCAGTGGCCACCTTCAGCACCATTGTTAATATGTGAAAACCAAATCTTTTTTTTTTTTTCATTCTTCCAGTACATAATCTCACACTTGGCTTCCTGCTCCACTCCTACCCCCTTTTAAAATCTGAACAGGTTGTTGAATTCCATTTAACAAGATCAAGAGTAGGGGCAGCTAGGTGGCCCAGTGGATGGAGCACCGGCTCTGAAGGCAGGAGGACCTGAGTTCAAATCCGGCCTCAGACCAAACACTTGACACTAGCTGTGTGACCCTGGGCAAGTCACTTAACCCCATTGCGTAGCCCCCCCCCCCCAAAAAAATTTGGAACTCAAAACTTTAAATAAAAAAATGTTAAAAAAAAAAAAGATCAAGAGTAAATGACCGAGTTTGACTATACATGTAATATTTCGCACTCATACTTCTCCCATTTAAGGAGAGAAAGGTCAGGTGCATTTTCTCATGTCTTCTCCTGGGTCTATCTTGGTCAATATACTTATACAACATTCAGTTTTGGGATATTTCTGGTTTTGTTTGTTTTTTCCATTTACATTGTTGCAGACATTATCTTTTCTCTCCCTGTTCTGTATATTTCATGCCCTAATTCTTAAAAATCTTATGCTTCCCATGCCTTCTTACCTCGCCCTATCCCCGCCACCCAAAACATACAGATAGGCTTGCTTAAATGCTCACATGGCTTCAATGAGATTGGATTCACCAGCTCTATTCCTGCTCATGAATCAGATGACCACTAGGCCCTACCCATCTTTCCTACCACTTCCTCTTCAGGTTTACCATCTGCCCTGCCTCTCTGCCCTTTAGACCCCCCCCCTCCACTTTCCCGCCCCCCAAATAAGAATAAAGTAATCAGCTCATAATTACCTGCTAAAAAAAGTAGTGACTCCCTTTTGCCGCTAGGATATAATGTAAATCCGTAAATCGTGAAGGTGCCACAGTCTTGCTCCATTGCTGCCCCATTGCTAAGCAATCATTCAGATTTCCAAGCCCTACTGCTGAATTTTCTTTTATGTATTGTCTCCCCCAGTTAGAGAGTGGGAGCTCCTTGAGAGAAGGGACTGCCCGGCTTGTTTGGGTTTTTTTGTCAATTTTTTGTTCCTTTCTCTTTGGGTCCTTCATGCTTAGCACACAGTGTTTGGTACATGGTAAACACTTAACTGATTTTTCATTCATTCCCTGAATTCTTCATATTTGGCCTCACATATTACCAAATTACTAAGTACTACAGTTTATTTAGTTATTCTCTAGTCAATGGGCATCTACTTTGTTTGCAATTCTCTGCTAATACAAACAGGGCTACTATAAATATAATAGTGTATGTGGAGGCTCATGGATCTCCCTGACGTATATTCCTAGCAGTAGAACCTCTGAGTCAGTGATGTGGACATTTTAGCCACTTTCTTAGCATGATTCCAAATTGATTTTCAGAATGGTTAGACTAATTCACAGCTTCAGCAGTGGACAAAGTATGCCCAAGGTTTTGTTTTGGTTTGGGATTTTTTGTTGTTGTTTGTTTTGTTTTGTTTTTTTATCATTCCTCCATTATTGACTAGTCTCATCATTTGTAATCTTTGCCAATTTTCTGAGCATGAGATGAAACTTTAGATTTGTGTTTATTTGAATTTCACTTATGAGTGATTGATAGCAAACTTCCATATGGCTGTTTATTGTTTGCAGTTGTCTTGAGAATTGTTTGCTGATCTTTTGGCCAGTTTTTGCTTACTGGTTCTTGGTTTTATATATTCAATCAATAATTGATTTAACAGGCATTTATTAGGCATCTACTATGTGCCAGACTCTGTGGATACAAAGACAAAGTTGAATAGCCCCTACCCTCAAAAAGCTTACATTGTAATGGGAGAGACAACATGTATATGTAGAAATGTATACTTAAAATGTACCTGATGAATAGAAGATAATTTTGAGAATCAGTGAACTAGCAGCTGGTGGGATTGTGAAGGGTTTCATATAGAAAGTCATTAAGCCGTGAATATTAGTAATAATAGCTAGCAATCATAAAGCACTTTGAGATTTGAAAAGTACTTTACAAATATTATCTCATGTTATCTTCTTTACAATCCCAGGAGGTAGGTAGTATTATTATTCCCATTTTACACATGAGGAAACTAAGGCAGACAGAGGTAAGTTACTGGTCCAAGATTACATGGCTAGTAAGTGTCTGAGGCTAGATTTGAACTCAGGGTTTCATCACTACAGGTCCAGCACTTTATCCATTATACCACCTGTGTTATCCCTTTTGAAGGAAACCGGGGATTCTAAGAGACAAGTGAGCAGAGAATATATTCTGAGGATGGGGGGGATATCCTTTGCAAAATCTCAGGAAGTGAAGTGTCATGTGTAGGGAACTGCTAGTAGGTCAGATTGGAACAGAGAGGTACATGAGGATAGAGTTTAAGAAATAGGCCTGAATTAATGCTGACCTCTATGCTAATCTTGGTATCAGTATATTCTCTTATCATTTGTTCCTTTCTCTGGCCTGAGCAGAAAAGTCTTGGGATGACCTTGTACCATTACACTTGCCATTGATGAACTCTACCTCTTGTCACCTAGCAACCACTTCTGATTATTTCTTTTTTCCTCCCTCAATGTCCCCCAAACACCTCTATCCTTCACATGTAGAGTGGATATTAAAGAGATAAAGTTTAGATAATATGTCCTCTCCCTCAAGGAGTTTATAATCTAATGAAGAACTGTGGCTTATACACAAATAGCCAAATTCAATTTTAAAAAATGAAAATATCACCATATCTTATGATAGATATATCGGAGGAGTATAAGCCTAGTAGTATGTGAGGCCGTTTCTACCAGGTTATGATAGGTCTCAAATGCCAGGCATTTCACATTGACTTTTCCCATTAAATTCAACAAGAATTTCATTAAGGGTCTACTAGCTCAAGGTACTGTGCCAACTGCTTAGGGATACCAGGATAAAAGTGAAGAGATTATGACTCTGTCAACGAAAGCATAATGAGCACAATGAAGGGAGTGAAAGTCCTCTCGCATTGGTTAGCCCACCAGTGGAGTATCATGTCCAATTCTAATGATGAGTTAGAATTAATCTGGAGGAGGGTAACCAGGATAAATTTTAGACCATACCATGTGTGGATTGGTTAAAGGAACTGGCTATGTTTAGCCTTGAGAAAACTTATAGGGAACATGGTAGTCTTCAAATTCTCTGTTTTGTTTTGTTTTTTAATGGACCTGTGAGCTCATCTTTGTGAGGGAGAACTATTGTATACCAATAGTATTGATTGTTCCATCCAGGCCTTCTTATCTCTTATTTCACAGAGCACTGGATTTGCTGTTTCCTTCTAGATCTCCTCACAGGGGAATGAATGGGCTACTCATTTATTATCCTTTGGTTTTGCTGCATGACCACCCAGCCTATTTTTCTGTTTATTTCTTTAATCATCTTTGTACTACTTCCCCTGTGCAGTTTTTCATCAATGATTCTGTTATGGAAGAGGAATTAGACTTGCTTGACTCCAAAAGACAGAGTTAGGGCCAACTGGTAAAAATGACAGGAAAAACACATTTTGGCTGCTGAGGAGTCTGAGTAGAAAGTTAAATGATAAAGAAGAAAACCATTATTTTTGCTTATTTGATAGCCTGCAAAATTAACTTCCTCCAAAGTTCTGACAAATTTTTGAATATTTTGCCAAATATATACACACTTTATTAAACCAAAAGTGATAACAATCTTTTTTGTTTCTTTGTTTCAGATATAGCACTCAAGCTCATATTTCAAAGAGAAGAATTTACATCACATTTGGTTACCATTCACTTCTTCATTGCAGGTAAATACCATTATTCATGTTGTATATTTGTCTTGGCGTTTTCTTTCTTTTTTAAACAAAAATATTGGCATCATTAATACATAAAAACAAGAAGACTAAATTATACCTGTTACCCTTTAATATTTAGGCAATGTATCCATGACCTCCCTTAATTGATCTGGTTATCACTAGTAATGTTCATCATATTGGCATGTAGGTTTCTAGGATCTCTTTCTGGATTTTTACAATTGTTAAGTTACTAAACCTCAGTGTTTAAGGATAATCCTTTTCTTAAAATGTATAAAATAGTAAAGTACTGCCACTTATTTTTTGTATATATTATAAATATACATACACACAAAGCCTCATGCTTTCTTCAACCAGTTATAAGCTTATTGGAGAGACAAAATTTATGATTATGGAACAATATGGTATATTATGCTGTGTGAAGCTGTGCCATGTAAATAGTGTAGTAGGAGTTGTGAGGAGGGAGACATTATGAGCTGGAGTTGTCAGGGAAGGCTTCACAAAAGAAGTGATACTCAAACAAGGTCTTAAGGGATTCAGATAGGCTGAGAGGAGAGAGGAAAGCATTCCAGGTGAGATGAAACCCTTGAACAGTAGCTCAACCCCAGGGATGCCCAGAGTGTGTGGGAAGGTGGGGGTGGTACGGAGTTGGGGGGGGCAACAATAAGGGATGAGTCTGACTTGCACTAGGTGTGGATTTTTTTCCATTCTACATTACCTTCATGTAGCTCTATCACATTCTGACCTAAAGCATGGGAAAATTTTGTTGTCATTCCACAGTTGATGACTACTGAATCCTGCTTGCATCTGGGCTAAGGAAACTGATCAGGCGTGGTTACCCACAGGCCATAGGTCTGAGGTTTCTACAACTCAGCTCTCCCCGTTTGTGGGCATTTTAATTCACTCTCATTGAACCCAAAGATTTTGGGTGGTGGTGTTGGTAGTTTTCGTGGAGTGGATGAAAAAAATAAATTAATAAGTGCACTGCTTAGACCCAATCATTTCTCCCCCTTGTCCCCAGCTGCTTATCAGCTGTCTGCAGAATATTCTAATTTGATTGGCAGCCTTTCTCAAAATTTGATGAGTCTTGCTGTAGCATACTTTCATACCATGTCATATTTAATGTTATTACTTTGTATTATATTGTTTGCATTATATTATTATATTATTATTTCTATAATGCAAGTATCATTTGCATTATATTGTTGTCAGAAAGATGGCTTCCCCGGCTTACTGATTTTACAATCTACAGTTTAGCATAGTGCCCAGCATATGGTAGGAGCATAATAAATGGTTATTGACTGACTATTGACTGACTAACCTTAGCCAACATGTAAGAAACAAGAAAAACTAACAAAAATTTACTAAAGGAGCAAATGGAGAAAGTCTCCTCATACAATGAGGCTAATTGGAATTCCTCACTCATCATTGGCTGGCCTGGGCTGCATTGAGTGTAGGCAGACTAAGAGCAATTTCACAGGACTCATGAACTGATGCAGAGAGAAGTGAGTAGAACAAGAAAACAATTTATGCAACGACAGCAACACTGTAAAAGGAAGCAACTTTGAAAGACTTGAGAACTCTGATTAGTGCAGTGACCAACACTGATTCCCAAGGCTCAATGATGAGGCATGCTATGCCACTCCTGACAAAGAGATGATAGATTATCAATGCAGAAGGAGACATTTTCTGGACATAGTCAGTGTAGCCATTTGTTTTGCTTGACTATACAGATTTGTTACAAGGGTCCTCTCTTTTCTCCCTTCCCACCCCCACAATAATGAAGAAATAGAGGGAGAAAAAAATTGACTTTTGTTGAATGGAAAAAATAAAATTTAATTAAAAAAAAGACTTCCCAGAATTTGCTAACTGCAAATGAAAACAGTATAACATGAAAGAAAGTAAATATTCATGGACATGATGTCTCATTTAAGCACTAGATTAGAAAATCAGCTGATATTTATGTCACATTCATAAAACCACCTGCCTCAAGCATTTTCCCCATGTTTGACTGTGGGCAAACCACTTCACTCTGAGTGCTATCTTATTTGTAAAAGGAGGAGAATGCTACCCATAGTACCCCACAAGGTCGTTATGATGATCAGATGAAATAATATATTTAAAGAGCCTTGCAAACTTTAAAGTGCTATATAAATCCCAGGATTAGAGGATCATAGATTTTGAGCTAAAAGAGACTGACTCCTGACTCTGCATTTTTTTAGTGGCTGTCCCTCATGCTTGGAATTCTCTTCCTCCTCTTTATCTCCTAGTTTTATTGAGTTCCTTCAAATCTAATTTTCCTTTTTGTCTCAGTTAAAATCCTTTCTACAGGAAGCCTTTCCCAATCCCCTCTTAATGTAATGCTTTCCTCTCTGTTGATTATCTACAGTTTATCCTGTATATATTTTATAGTTATTTGCACATTGTCTGCCCATTGTTCTAAAAGTCTTAGGACAGTTTGAAGATTTAGTAGCTCCAAAAAAGGAGGGATCATATTTGCATTTCTTTGTATCCCCAGCACTTAGCACAGTACCTGGCACATAGTATGTGCTTAATATATTCTTGTTGATTTGACTTGACCTTAGTGGCATCTAATCCAACCCCCTCATTTTTACAAAGGAGGAAACTGAGGCCCAGGGAAGTGAAGTCACCTGCTCAAGGTGACACAAAAAGTAAACATCAGAGACACAATTTGACCTCTAATTCTAGAGTTAGTATTCTTTGCATTGAACCACACTCCTTCCTTATTAACTATAACAATAAATTATTTGATAGATCTCTGTGGATAGAGTAATATAACTTAAATATTTTTTATCTTTCCGGTTGATAGGTCTGATAGCAAGGATTTGCGCCTTGCCTACATAACACAATGTTCTACACACAGTCAATGATTAAAAAATAAAGATTTGAATGTACTTCTTTAGCACATTATTAATTGGGTCCTGTCCTTATTGTCCCCCACCCCGTTTATGCTTGATGTTGGATATGAGTACTGTTTTTCCTGGTATAGAATGCTTTTGAAAAGACCTAAGCATTTGTAACAGTGTATATTTTTTGTATATTCCTGAGAGGGACAAGAGTAGAAATAATTTTAGCAAAATAAGGTATTACACGGCGAATCTAGAAACTTGAATCCTGTCTCTATTTGTAGCACAAATATCAAGTGATTGGAAAACTCCTTGGGTAACTTGCCCACATTATTGCCCCCATATATAAAATGGAAATAAAAATGTGAGTAAGTAATCTCAAAAGGATACTATGAGAATTCATGAGCTTTCTTTCTCCCGCTGCTGCTATTATCCTTTCTTAGTCAATTAGGCATTTAGGAAGATGTATTAACTCCTTTAAGGCTGTTAGTATACATACCACTTAGTGTATTACAGCTAGGTTGCTTCCATAGGTGTCTAAATTACTTTCTGATAGTGCTGAGAATAGAGTCCAATAAGAGTATATACATACATTTACATATATACATGCACATATATGTATGTGCATGCATACAGCTGTCACACGTAGCTGTGTGAGTGTTATGTATTATTAGTATTATTTCTATTATACTGCAGGCAACTTAATGGATTGAACACTAGGGCCTGGAGCCAAAAAGACCCAAGTTCAAATCTTGTCTTTTGTGTTGTTGAGTTGTTTCAATCATGTCTGACTCCTCATGACCCCATTTGGGGTTTTCTTGGCAAAGATACTAGAGTAGTTTCTCATTTCCTTCTCCAGCTCCTTTTACAGATGAGGAAACTGAAGCAAACAAGGTCAAGTGACTTGTCCAGGCTCACACAGCTAGTATCTGAGGCCAGATTTAAACTCAGGAAGATGAGTCTTCCTGACTTCAGGCCCAGCACTCTATCCACTACACCACCTAACTGCCTCTTGTCTCTCACACTTATATTTACTTATTAACTGGGCAACTCCTGAGGTGGGACATATCTACTAAGTCATAGGTGAGTTGAGATCTGCTTTGGGGGAGGAAGTTCTCCAGGCTGACTAAATAACAGGTCCTTCATTGATTGAATGTTACTGTTAAGGTATATTAAATTCAAATTTCCTATACTCTTCAAGGGGGATCTTGCTGGCTATGTGACCCTATCTATGTAAGTACCTAATATCTAATTGCCCTAAGCAACTCTCTGAGGCAGTTGCAGAAAAGGTCCTATCTCCATTGGTAGAGAGATTCCTTTCATTCAAAATTACCTTCACCAGTGAAATCATAAGTCTAGAGGGGAAAAAAAGAACTATACCTAATATGTTTCTCATGTTTAGAAGCATGGAGGAGGGGCCCATTTCTGAGTGAAAACTAACTTGAAGAATCTGAAAAATGAAGAATCTGAAAAACAAAATAACATCTTTAATAAAATTGTGTTGATTTTGTACCCACCTGTAAAAGATGCCCACCTTTCCTGGTACATGCATTGATAGGTCATCTTTTAAAGAGATTATTGATACATGCATACTTCTTTGTATATTCTTCATTCAGTCAGTAATTTAAAGGTTTTCTTTAAACATTTTGTTTCTTTGCAATCTGAGTCAAACTCTTAATTGATACAGTATTTTTCTTTTGAGAAACTCAGGGACAAATTTAATCTTTTACGTAGTATGAGCTGGTTCCCTAGGAAACTTCCAGGAAAGAACAACATTTGTAGATTTTCTGTGTGTTTAAATGGTCCTGGCCAAAAATACACTGTGGTTTCCCTAGGATACTTTTTTTTTTCTTCTATATCTTACTTGTGCTTGAAGCTGCGCCTTCCTTCTCTCCACATCTCTTAATGGCTGCCAAAGGCAGTCTGTGCCCTAAGTAACTTGTCTCTGGCTCATCTACCTCTCTCTGCTAAGCAGCTGGGACTTTGTTTCTTCCCTAATCAGCTGTTTGGCAGGGGAGTGCAGTCAGGTACAGGCTCCCCCACAATGCTTACAGTTGGCTCTGACTAGGGGAGTTCCCTGCAAGACAGGGAAGTTGGCCATGCTAATGAGAGGTTCCTGCTGAGCCAGGCATTTCTCTATGTTTGTTTTTAGAGAAAAAGAAGAAAATTCTGGTAGGGCAGGTTTGGAGTTGGGGAACAAGAATTTTAAGGGCCTTATTCTCTTTAGTTAAAAGAGCCACTGGTGTTTTAAATTTTATATTTTACATAAGTATGACTTGTATATTTATATTTGTATAATGTATTTACATTTATAAACTATTTTATAAATGCTAAATTGACCAATGTTATTTAGCATGTTTAAAGTATTTGTTTTGAATATCCTCAAAAAGATATTTCTATTATCTATGGTAACAGGGGAGGCAAAGGGAAGAAATAACACAATTGAAATCTATAAAATTTTTTAAACTCATTTTAGTTATTTCAATCTTCTAAATAATTTCATATAAGTGATAGGGGCAGAAATGGAATGGAAAGTGGGTAGTGAAAGAAAAGAAGCAGTGAGTGGGAAAGGTGACATTCCAGCAATTTGGAACATGTGGGTTGTAAGGGGAGATTAGTAGCTTGGTGAGATATCAGGCCCCGCAGATGGGAGCTATGATACACTTCAATTAAGTCTTCCAAGGAGACAAGTCAGAAGAGGTAGTTAAATAACCAAGGAGAGTAATTAGATGAGCAGAAAGTGAGGAAAGCAGAAGCCAAGAGATGGAAGTATAGATCCAAAGGTGATAAAGGAGATTTAAGTCTTTTAAATTGTATTAATCAATCTACAGTGTACGACCCTGTTACCAAGTCTAGGTTCAAGCTGTTATCATGCAGATTTGAATACCTGGGTAAATTTAGATTGGTGCTAATGATAATCCATGATAGTAGACTCTTCAATCTAATACTTACCAATAGAGTGGGAAAGAATTCTGGGAAATATTTGCTGTTATTCTGTTCTATTTTTATGTGACTGTTCTCAAGGATGCACTGTGAAACCTGAACTCTTGCTAGACCATTTCTGATCCTTCAGAAAATTCATGAGATTAAGGAGCCTTGAGCATCTTCCCTCCTCACTCCCTCTCAATGAAAGCTTATCTACTTTTAAACTCCTGGCTACTACTTGTGCATAGATAACTTCTGAATCTCTGCTGTTCTGCGTTTGCTGCCTTCTTTGAATCCCATGTCTCCAAAATGTCCTTAAGACAGCTTGACAACTTAACTTAGCCTGACCCCTCCTCATCCATAGGTATGATTTCTCAACTCTCTCCCTCAGTGTCAATGACAATGTCTTTCTGACTTTCTCATCTCTAAATATCAGTTATCTTTTACTCTTTCTTTGTCCTCATTCCTTCCTTACTCTTTTGTCCCTAATCCCTAGTCAATTTCTTAGTCATGCATGTTCCTCCTCTGCATTGTCTCTCAGATTTCACATTTCCTTTCCATTTCCACAATCACTATTTATATCATTCATTCCCTGGCTTAACTCAGTAGCTTAAAGTGGTTTTCTAGCCTTCAGTTCATCTAGTTCTCAGGCTAGTTCTCTAGTCTATTGCAAAAATGATTTTTATATAAAATTCAATCTAAAAAGCCAAGCAGGTCCTCAATTACCTGGCTCCTACGTACTGATTGTCTTATGAGTCATCATTATTCAGCTACTAATGGCATTTTCCTTTTCCCACCATCCTTACTATCCTCTGCATGCATATTACTCATTCCCACCTGAGGACCTTCCTTATGTTGTTCTTTTCTGTAAAGCTCTGCCAATGTTCATTACTTCCTTTAAGACTAAGTTTAAAACTCCACTGCTCAAAAAAAAAAAAAAAAAACAGCCCTGCTTTCTGATAATTCCCTTTATCTTGTGTGTCACTATACCTTCAAGTAACTAACTCGGTGGCTCAGTTAGCTGTGTGACCATGGACAAGTAACTGAACCTCTGTCTGCCTCAGTTTCCTCATCTGTAAAATGAGGATAATAATAGCAGCACTTATCTCTTAGGGTTGACATGAAGATCAAATGAGAAAATATTTGTAAAGCACTTCATAAACCTTAAAGCACCATAGAAATGCTAACTCTTATTATTGTAGCTCTTTCCTATTTTTTTGTAAATGGCAGTATACTTTGCCTCCCCAAATGGATTGTGCTAGTACCTTTTAGGGCAAAGACTCTGTGGTCTTCTTTTTCATTTCCTCTTTATTTATAGAACTATGAGATACTCAGACTTTTAGCAAATGCTTACTAGGAAAAATTGAAGAATTGTATCATTAAGTAATCCAGAAATCTCTAAATCCTGACATGTTCTGTAAGAGAATATACTGTCCTGGGAAACATTAAAATGAATGATCCCAATCATGATATAGTTAGTGTCAACGCAGTTCTATGGACTGAGCATACTTTCCCTGGAAATAAGTGAAATTATTGTACCAACCAGGGTAACCAACCATACAGTCAAATTTTAGTTGATAATGTAGAATTGAAAGCTATTGTTAATACTGGCACCTTAGCACAATGACATGTGGATAGACAAGTGGAAAACCAAATCAAGAAATTCAGCATGAAGACTGAATATGCTGGCAATGGGACATTAAGCTTTAGGCTGAAACCAAGACTGTAGTGACCAGACTTTGACATGACTTATGATACTTAGATCCACCATAAACATCGTATTCACTTATGTCTTGTTTAAAGCAGTTTCAGAAGCATAACCCCCAATCCCTGCAAGCATTCTTAATAAAACAACTCTAACGTCTTATCAAAATGCATCATTAAGGCGCTAGAGGCACCAACTAGGTTGGTAAATTCACTGACCAAGAGGTTATACTTACTGTAATACAGGTCCCCCAAGAGGAATGAAGTATAGACAAAAAGCTAGTTACCTAAATAGCTAGCATATAGTGATCTGATATAGTATGAATGCAAGGAAGTTGGGCAAGATGCCAGGCAGCCTAGGTTTGGACCTCTGGGGAGCAGGAATGTACCAAATAAAACCATTTCTGCTGCACCAAGAGATGAATGGCATCTTTGAGGGAAAATATTAGGTAGATGAATGAGCATAGGCCTTGAGGGAAAGGAAGGAAGTTAGTCACTCAACACTTAACAAGCATGTCCTGAAAACCTACTCCATATGCACAAGGCACTGTGCTAAGTGGTCAAGATGCAAAAGCAAAAATGAAATTGTCTCTATTCTCAAGAAGCTCATGTCCTGTTTTATTAATCCCAGTAAGCAACAACTATGGCTGTAAACCAAAGGACTGCGTTTATGAGTGTGCAGTAAGGAAGGTGCAAATGGTTACTCAGGCTTTCAATTAATACCACCACCACACATAGGGGAAATATGGAGTTAGGAGGTAGAAGCCTCTTTAGATTTGGAAGTCAGTGACACTGGTGTTGAGAGCTAGTATGATTGTTTCAGTGAGAAGTAGGAAAGGTCATACAGAATTAAGAGAGCAAAAATAGTCATAAAAGAAGGATGAGCAGACATAAATGAAGGAAAATTGGGTTAGATCTTTTGTGTTATGTGAAAACATGACAAATTGTTTTTTTCTAAAGGTAACTGTAAAAATATGGTGCAGCTTAATATATTTAGGGAATTGTATCTCAATCTGATAAAGCCCTTTTATTCACCAAATATGAATTTAAAAAATAATTCCATTATGAAAGGATTCTTTATTTCACCAAGTTATTCTTCTATTCTAAATATTCTATGCTACCTTTTTAAACTAAGAAAAGATTTCCTCCTTTCAAAAAAAAAAAACAGTTTTTGTACAGTTTTTCAGGTACACATCTGTTGCTCAAAATAATATAAATGTTTGTCCAGTGAAATTGAAATGCCCTTTTTTAGCATGCATATTTATCACATAAAGTAATTAGAGTGTGAAACTTTGGAATGGAAACAGTGCCCTCTCCAGATTGAAAGTTGATCCAAATTTCTGTTTGCTTCAACTAATAAGCCAAATATGCAGGTCAGTCAGTGGCAGAGGCCAATCCTAATAGTGTTTGTTTATATCTTGAAATACCCTTTTTGAGTGAAAAAAAATGCTTTTCAAATTTCATCTTCAGTTGTATCTACTTCCTCCCAATCATCTCAAAGCACAGAGGTAACCCAAATAAATGAATTTGACTTTTTTTTTTAAATGCTTTAACTTAGAAGTTGTGTGAGTTTCCCTAAGACACTCTTCTTGATGTCAGGTCATCTCTACTTTTTTGTTGTTGTTGAGTCCTTTCAGTCGAGTCTGACTCTTCATGACCCCATTTGGGGTTTTCTTGGAAAAGATACTAGAGTGGTTTGTCATTTTCATCTCCAGCTCATTTTATAGATGAGGAACTGAAGCAGAGTTAAGTGACTTGACCAAGCTCCCACAGCTAGTAAGTATCTGAAGAAGGATTTGAACTCATGAGTCTTCCTGATTCCAAACCCAGTACTCTATCCACTGTACCACCTGGCTGCCCCCTTATCTAGGAGTTATTTCTGCAAAATTTCTCTTTATATTCAGTTTTTAGAACAACCTAATTTTGTGCCCTGTTTTGTATGGTGTTCTTGCAGTCATTACACGAGAACATCTCCACAGGCAAAATTTCGGATTTCAGTACAGTGAAACTTCGTTAATTCAGATTATACTAATTCATAATTTGTGGTTATTTATTTGGCCATAAAGTCAAAAGTGTGTCCTTTGTATGTATATGGATGTGTGATGTTACAAGGAGCTGGGGGTGGTGGGTAGATAATGAGTCAGATAGCCTTACTAATGCATTAACAATGGAAATATTTGCTCAGAGTGAAGGTCAACAGACACTTTTCAAACACCACTTTATGCTATAATGAATTGTCATTGTTAATTAAGCACTTAAAAGAATATCTAAAGACATCAAGCTTTCCCCATTCTGTTACTAATATGCTTATGGATAGTTTTTTTTTTAATTACAATTTTCCCTGTCAGATTGACTTTTCCCCTTTGTCTCTTTTCCTGGCATTCCCATTTTTCCCCTATAAACCCCACCTTACCCTCCAATTAGGCTAAATTATCAGAGCTTTTGTGTTCTCTTATTAATGTGAATCTTTTCAAGGAGCAGCAGTCAAGGCCCACTAGAGAATTCCTGAGCCACTGCTGAGGTAATTTAAAATGGCATTCAATTTCTGAGTAATCTAGTTTTTATTCAGTCAGGGGTAGTCAGGCCCCTATTTCTTGCAGTAGGACATACACATAAATTTTCCAAGAGTTGTCTATACCACACTACTGCTATAAAAAGTGTCAGCATCATTACTGAGGCTCACAGAGTGTCCCTATTAAAACAGAATTGGAAATTGAGTCATTATCCCGGCTTTCCCATCAACTCACTGTGCTTAACTCCATGAGAGGTATTCTTTTAATATAACACATCAGCATTAAGTATCAAGAAAACACCCCTTACTTCATTCTCTTTATTACTTCCTTAGATTTACTTGTAGCTTAACATCCCATACACCTTTTTTTTTTTAAGAAAAATTCAATATTTCCTTCAAGTAATGGCCCCTCCTGGGGAGCTGGTGATTTTTTGACCAGATGCATTGTAGGTACACCTTAACTGTTTCTTTTGTGTTCCTTTTGGAGCTATGTGAGCTAAGCCCTATTCCCATTGAGCAGCAGATCCAGAGATAAGCAATTCCTGCGTAAAGGTGGTTGGGACAATCTTCTTTTTCCTTCTTCCCCTTTTTGTTTCCCTGTGTAGAGATACAGGTTCCTGAACCTGGAGAGCCAAGTAACTTGCTAATACAGAATTTTGACTGCCTGTGCGTGAAACCAACCAAAGATCCCTTTGCCTTGATATGCGCATATCCTTAGATACAAGGACAATGTTTTCGAATGTGTAGGTTGAGTGAAAAATCTAAATTCTGTGAGATGTAAGGAGAAAGTATAACTTGCAGGTTCAATCCTTTTAGGAAGAATTATCACCAAGAATTATACAAAGGGAGAAGGCAGTTCTATATGTATTCACTACAAACAAATGTTCTCAGGCCTGAAAGAGTTTTCCATTTCCTAAAGACCAAGAAGACTCACAGTGGCTTATTTCTAAATAGAAATAATTGACCTGTAAAAATAAAAACATGTTGCAAAGTATTTTGAGAGCTCTGGAGAAAAAACTGATGTTTATCATAGTATTATTATGAAAATGAGATATGATGTCTCCTGTTGATAGATTTGTTTTTAAGGCTATTGAATCTTAGTTTTGAAGTTCTGACAAGGACTCTTGTACTTCTTAAACTAATAAGTTCCCACTTTAATAGCAATTATCCTAATAGATAAGTAGGAAAACTGTAAGAGTCTTGTGATGTTCTGCAGAGGAGATATTTTCCTGTCTTAAATGGTGGTATAATATTATTATATTGTTTGAAGGAGCTCCCATGCTTTGTTTTTGATAATAGATGATGCATTTCCAAACTGTATTTGTCTTTATTTTTGCAAGTCCCATCAAAAATGTATTTTTGTTTTATTTTTTTTTAAGTAATAATAAAGTCATTAAAGATACCATTTGGTAGACTACCCGATTCTTTGGGAGTTTCTGAGACTCAGTAACCATTTATTAGGAACCAGATAAGTGCAGTGGATTGTGTTGGATATTGGAGGAGACACCAAAGCCTGTCCCTCCCTTCACAGAGATAGCAAAAGTTCTGTCTCCAATAATAAAGATCCAGTTATTAAGGCATATGCTCACAAAACTGAGAAATTTGATCATTTGCTTTACAAATTCATTTTTCTTCACAAAAGTATATGCTCTGGGATTTCTTTAAGACGGACCACTTAAATTATATTTAAGAAGACCTATAGCAGTAGAAGGTACACAGGTCTGGGAGTCAAGATAGCTGGATTTCAAACAAGGCTCTACTTGCTATTAACTCGCTTTATAACCTTTGACAAGTCATTTAGTGGTGGTAGGTGTCAATTTCTTCATTTGTAAATTGAAGAGTTTGGACCAAATGTACCTAAGTAAGATTCTTTTCAACTCTAGTTTTGTGAGTATAATTGTTTGTTTATGGTGGTGGGCTCGCCAGGGGGGAAAAATGCAGGGCACACTTTTAATCTGTATTAACATTTTCTACATCACTTTCTTGAGTCCTTCTAGACAATCAGCAGAACAACAAATCTAGCCCTGATTTTTAGCATTTCCAAGGTGCTTACCTACTCATGCTGAAAATTTAAAAGTCAGCTCTCCAGTTCAAGCTGGTGCCACCATAGCCCTTCTAGTAACAAAGTAACAAAGATTTTGAAGTGGGTACTAAAGGGACTTTGTCCACCAAGAGCTCCCTACTAGGATGAAATCACAGGCCCTGATCATAATAAAAAACGAAAGCATGAGATGGCATAGTGGGTAGAGTTGGTGGACTTAGAATTGAGGAGACCTGAGCTCAAATCCTGCCCCAGATGCTTATTAGCCAGGTGTGAGGTACTTTACTTTTATATGCTTCAGGTTCCTCACCTGTAAAGATAGGGAGTTGGATTCAGTGACCCCTATGGTGCCATCGAGCTCGAAGTTTGTGACCCTATGAATTCCGATATACAGTTTGAGGTGGGTTTTCAAACATAATGCCCTTGGGACCACTCCCTACAGAAACCAAGTTAGAAATTAAGATGAGTATATTGGAGATATTAATGAAAAAATATGGTTTGTATTTAAAAGTTGAATTTGTATATTTTCGTGATTATATTTATTGTGTATAAATGAGAGGCAGAGTGATAAATAGCATGGATAGAGAGGGAGGTAAGAAGATCCGAGTTCAAGTTCTCCCACTAGCCTCTACTGCCTATGTGACCCAAGCAAGTCATCCAACCTCTCAGTGAGTCAAGGAAACTGGAGGACTATAAGTCATCTTTATCTGTGAGAACATCATTTCCTTCCAAACTGTTTAAGCACCACCTTTCTCAACTCCTTGTACTGTCTAAATTACCTCATATGTTGAATATACTTTTATTTTATAGCTAAATGTAGATATGTACATGTATGTATGTAGTATGTGCGTATGTATGTATGTATACACACTATGTATATTTGCCGCAATAAAAGATAAGCACCTGAAGGGCTGGGTCTTTTTCATTTTTGTCTTTCTTTCCTCTGCCCTTAGCACAATGCCTTGCGTATTGTAGGTGCTTAATAAATTATTGATCGGTTAGTTTTAGAGTAGTTGCATATCTGTACTGGTCGAGTTAGTTTCTTTATCTTGAGTTCCCTATGCTAATGAAATCAAAGGCATTGTATATATAAATTATATGATATTTTTGTCAATGGTAGTGAGCTCTCCAGGAAAAAAAAAGCAAGACATCCAATTCAGATACCTTTTAATTTGTCAGGATTATAAATATTATAACTAATTTTGAAGGAATGATAATATAGCATTTTGGGTTCATTATCAGAAGTTATTTTAGGTGTTTTTTGACATATGCCACTGCCATAGGTACACGGCCATCCTATCTGTTAGCTACTCATCCAGCTATCAGCTAATTGACTGACTTGATAATTGATCAACAGCAGTGCCATCAAGACTAAGACAGATCCTTTACCCAGTAATCCGTAAGGCATATTAAGAACTAAGTACATAAAAGGGCATTTCCACATAGAACCATCTACCCTTCTAACTTAACTTTCCATTGAGTGCGGAGTTCATTCCCCTTTACTGCAACAAGATTTCTGTTTTATTTTCACTTTCTTTTTGTCAGACTCCAGTAGCTTGTCAAAATGAAATGATTTGTATATGTGGGTAGTTACTTTTTATGGGATGCTATGAATACGAATATTTTTTAACAAACCAAATTATATTTTCTCACTTTCTAAACTTCAGAGAGGTTTATGGCACAGCATTGATTGAGTGCACTAGAATTTTTTATGGAGGTTACTAGAAAACTGAACAACAATTCAAAATTATGCCTTCATCCTTGATGCAGTGATGTCCTTGGAGTGGGAAAGAAGGGTGAAGGAATTATGAGTGCTATAGCAAGGTGAAATAATATTTTTTCCAAAAGCCATCAAGATCTTTTTTTCCTTCTTTAGAACTACCTTTTTTTTTAATCAGATGGCTTACAAGGTGATGCCAGTATGCATCAACTTTGTTCCCTTATAAGTCTTATCCCTTATAAATTTGTGACATTTTACCTTGTTAGGGGAGTTTTAAATTCTCATGTACATAAATATTGCCTTTGACAAGACAAGAAAGCAGGTCTTGAATAATCTTTCAGTAACTGGTGAAAAGTCTGCAGTAAAATTCTCAAGTTTTAAAGATGGCAATCAGATGAGCTTACTATGATCAAGGGGCAGATAGAGATTAAAATTACTTATGTATTGCAACTGATGGATTTTCCTTTAATTAAAAAAAAAAAAGAGTATTCATTCCTAACAAGAGAACATCTGGTACTCCTATATGCAGTATACCAGTGAATCAAAGATTTTGAAAAGATTAGGATTTGTAGATAATGTCTTCTTTTGGCAAACCTGCTACCTTTGAACTGGAGTCCTTCCATTCTGAGAAAAGTCATATCACAAACTCCTGTTATCCAGATGTTGTGATTTAAACGATAGATCTATTTTTAGAATATTGTTCCTTGAAATGAGTTACATTCTACAGTTTGAATATTTAAAACGTTGTATTAAGTGGCCATTATTTAGTCGGGAAATCATTTCCCTTTTATAATCCCATAGTTTAATAACTATTATTTTTCTGTTCGAAAGGAAACAAACAGTCTTGGAATCGAAAACTATTCATTTGTGTTATGCTAACTGCCTGTTTTCCTCATTTCACTCCTGTCAAGATCTTGCTTTAAGATTTTTTTTTTTCCTGCTGCTGTAATTTGTGTTAATCCCAATATAAGATAATAGGTTTAGAACTGGAAGGGACTTTGGAGGAAATCTATACCAATCCCCTCTCCCTGACCATTTTACAGATGAGGTAACTGAGTTCCAGAGCTTAAGCAATTTGTCCAAGGTCACTCAGAGTAAGTGGCAGAGCAAGGATTCAAACCTGGGTCCTCTAACTACAAATCTCTTGTTCTTTCCAGTGTACCACACTGCCTGTGATATAAAAATCCTTACTTTCCTTAGCACAAAGATTAAAATTGATTGGTATAAACTTTGACTTCCCTATGAGGATGTACTATAGGAAGCTTATTTTAAATTTTAGAACTCTAATAAAAAGAGTATGCTTAGCTGTTAACACACATGGATGTTTTTTAATTCTTATGAGAATTGTAGGAAATTTTTATTATTAATAATTATTATTATTAGAATGAAGAAAAGTGTTTCTGATTCTAGTCACCTGGTCAGTCCTCCAAAGAGGATCAAGATTATGGTAACAACTGAGAAACTTATAGTCAACTGGGTGAAGTTCTTCTTCCAAGAAAATTATTTTACCATAATGACTATAAATTATGGATGCTGCTTGAATAAAATCAATCTCTAGCAAGTACAATTAGGTGTTAATAGTAGAGTTTCTTTAGATTGTGAGTTATTTCAGATTTTGACATTAATTTAGGGAACTTCTTATATTATTGAGATATTCATATAAAATTTATATTTTATTTGAGTAGCTTGGTAGGTAGGGTAAGAACTAACTAGAATTCGAATTACATGACCCAGGTTCAAATCTCAACTCTTACACTTGCTCTTTGTGATCCTAAATAGGTAAGACATTTAACCTTTCAGAGTTTCAGTGTCCTCAACTGACAAATGGATAATATAAAATACTTGCACTACTCCCTTTGTAAAATTGTTGTGGAGAAAAGGCTATGTTAAAGAGGAGGTACAATAGACAGAACACTGGGAATAGAGTGAGGAAGACTTAATTTCAAATTTGGCCTCATACATTTACTAACTGTGTGACTCAGGGCAAGTCACTTGATCCCTGACTACCTCAGTTTACTCCTCTGTAAAATGGGGATAATAATAGCACCTGTCTCCCAGGGTTGTTGTGAGGATCAAATGAGGTAATATTTGTAAAGTGCTTTATAAAACTTAAAGTACTTTACAAATGTTATTATAATTATATATCAGCATTATTATTATGATCTAAAATATGATTTCACATTGATTAGAATATATACTTTAGTTTTTAGATTTATTTCTTAGTAACAGACCCCCTCTTAGCCTGTTATAACAACAATAAAACCCGTTACCATTACATTTTTTTAATGTCCCATTGAGAATCCTAGAGTCTTATTTTGTCACAGAGAAAGATTAACTTGTATGTTTTCCCACAAGACTCATTAAGTATGAAGTCTAATTTAAAATGAAATAATTAGCTTTCCTGAAATATCTGTCACAGTCTGAATGTTGCTAGTGAGCAGACAAGAACTGTCGATTTTACTGATGAGTCTTAGCATTCTTAGGTACTTACCTAAGACTATTTAGTGAATGTTGTACTTTTAGTTCACCAAATAGTCCCCTAATGGTTGGAAAGTTAATGAAGCTTCAAAAAAATGCACCTTCTAATAGAAGGGAAGTAATTTTCATACCTCCGGGCATGACTGTTGCTTCAAAGAATAAGAAAATATATACTTGGCCTTTTCCCTTTAAAATCCTTAAAGAAAACTCATTCACATCCTTCATTTGTGCCATCATAACAGCATAGATTTAGCTCAAGTATTTTTAATATTTTCCCAAAAGACTCTCATTGGCTCCTCAAGTCACTGAACTTCTCTGGGCCTCATCTGTCAAAGGAGGGGTTTGTACTAGATGACCTAAGATCCCTTCCATCTGTAACCCACCTAATGTCCCTCCATTTTATTGCTGAAGAACCTGAGACCTAGAGAGGCTGTGACTTGCCAACCAATCAATCAATCAATCAAAAACTAATCAATAAGCCTTTATCAAGCACTTAACCTATGCCAGCCATTGAGCTAAGATCTGGAAATAAAAAGACCAAAGCAAAACAGTCCCTGCTACAAGGAGCTTGTTTTGTAACTGAGAAGACAACCTGTACATATATAAGCATCCATGTGTATATATATATATTATATATATATATATATATATATATATATATATATATCAATCACATAGATTTGTGTTACATTTTGTACATAATATATTTATATATGTCATTTGTTTACATATATTTATATATGTGTGTGTGTGTGTGTACATAATATATATGTATCTTTTAAGCAGCCCCAGGTGATCAAGAAAGATTTCATGTAAAATGTTGCACTTAAACTAATCTTAAAGGTCATCCAGGGATTCCAGGAGGGTGGTGTGAGAAGAGAGTGCATTTCAGGTAAAGGGGACAGTGCAAAGGCACCAAGATAGGGAGATGGACTAACTGGTCTAAGGGAGAAGTACTAGGCAGCAATACAGGATTCAAACCCAGGCTCTCTGGCTCCAAATGCAGTGCTCCCTAGCTCATGCAAGGTTCTCCTCAGTCTTAAAAGTTTTTTTTGCAAACACCTCCAATTATAGTTTAAGCTCCTTCACTTAGCATAAGAAGAAGCTTGTCCACGTGGACACTAGTTCAATTTTAAAATATCAATTCATCCAAGCATTTCTTAAGTGCTTGCTTTTTACAAAGCATAGTCATTTCTCTGGCTTTGTTGAAGATCATTCATTAAAGAGCCTCTCCACTCCAAGTCTTGTCTCATTTTTTTTTCAGCCAAGGATTCCAGATTGCTACATTATATTCTCATCTGGTCTAACTCTTCTAATGAAATTAAGGTGGAATCTGTGGACCGCTTTCTTTAGCACCATGTCACTGCTAAAACAGACAAAGCATATGAATGTGATGGTAGGGCAGGAAAATAAGGATGAGACCCAGGGAGCCCAGAGAACTTCAGAAAATAAATACATAACTGGCCACATTATTCTCTGGGACAAAAGCTGATACCATACCAAAAGAACATTTGAAAATCATCCGTAATGATGCCCAGTATTCTCATGTAGCAAATGTTGAATTGATTTGAATGGGAAGATACTATAAAACCAAAACCTAACCTGGAGCGTTTTTTACCTATTGCCTAGTCACTGGGCTCCTCGGAATGTGTGAAATGATTTCACTCATTAATTCAGTCTGTTACCATGGAAACACACTTACTGGTTTAGAAACCCTTCAGGCTACTTCCAAGAACATTAACTCTATACTAGTATACAAAGCAAACATCTAAGACTCAAAATCTCAATGACTTTTAAATGGTTAAGGCAATTGGGAGAAAACAGATGTATAGAGGTTGGGACCTGCATGATTCTGACCACAAGAGGCAGATGAATTGGCTCTTGTGAATTGGCACCAGGTTCTCCTCAACTTTTTGTTCCTATAAGAAAGTGCCTTTGACATAAGATTAGTTCTCTTGGGAATATGGTTTTTGTTTGAAGATATTTCTCTCATTATATGAACTTTCTTTTATCTTTAAAAATTATATTGCTTGTGGCAATCTACATAGTTTTTTAATACTCAGAATACTCAGAAGTCTTTCTTCCCTGCCTAGTGTCCCCTCTCCCTCCAAAAATGAAATTTTATATATATTGTGCATCAAGTATCCTCACCTTCTTGACTTCTATGCCTGACTCTCCTGATAAGAACACATTATCTCTAAATTCACCAGTGTTCTAATTATAAACTTTTCATCTCTTCTTTCATCTTTGTTTTTAGCCATATTTTTCTTCTTATTCTACTAGGCAGCTGGTGGCACAGTAGATAGAGTGCTGAGCCTGGAGTCAGTAAGACCTGAGTTCAAATCCAGCCTCATACACATCAACTGTGTGATCCTCGGCAAGTAACTTAACTTCTGTTTACCTTAGTTTCCTAACCTGTAAAAAAAAAAATCTATCCTGCAGGGTTGTTGTGAGGATCAAATGAGATCATATTTGTAGAGGGGAGAAGAAAAACTGAACACAGTGCCCGACATAGAGTAGGCTCTATATAAATGTTTATTTCCTTCCTACTACTTGCCTTTTATATTTGCATGGATTTAACATTTTTTTTTCTACTAACTTACCTCTTACATATGACATCTCATTCAACTAGAACAGGTTGCCAATCTCCTTGCTTTAAAAAAAAACAACTAATTCTTTTACCTTGTCTTCATGTATGTCTTTCTCATCAGATTGTGTCTAAACTCTCCTAGCAAGCAAAGAATACATCTTCTGGATGCTGGAATTTGTACCATGCCAAGTACTTGATGAGTCCTTAGTAAATAATAACTAGCAAATTCTTAAAATATATTTAGTCACATTTCCTTGACAGTGGAAAGATTGTTAATGAATTTGGTATCATTTTGATATTTCTAATTATTCCTGTTCCTTTAAACTCTCCAGAAATACAGGAGTTGGGATGTTTTCAGAGCTACTCTAATCTATATAGCTATGCAAATGATGACCTAGTCATTAATCTAATGGGTGCCTAAGTGCTCACAAATCTCCTTTTTAATCATTAATTTTGGAATGTTTCTGGGAATTGGCATTAAGCTTACTGGCTTTTAGTTTGAGAATCGCCCTTGTGTGAAAACTGGGACATCTCTAGTATTATTGCACCCCTCTTGTTCTCCATGATATCTTCAAGATCTTAAGTAGTGGTTCCATAATCCTATTTGTAGTTCATCCCGGCCAGACCAAAGGATTTGAGATTTTAAAGCTGGATGGAAGTGCTCAAAGAAGCCATCTAATTAGAACACCTCATTATACAGATGAGAAAAGGAAATTTTAAAGAAGTGACTAGCTAATAACTAGCAGAGATGAGGTCTTCAGACTCCAGATCCAAGGGTCTTTCTGCTAACAGGGGTGGGGAACATATAGGTAGTCTTACTGCCATATTCTCACCTACCCCTCTTGTCTTTGAATTCATTGTTAATCACTTGTATTCTAACCCTTTTGTATGGAAAATAACTCTCCTGGATAGAGAAAACAAGCAAAATAGATTTTGAGTAATTTTTCCTCTTTGTTGTTCATTTACATATTACTGCCCATTATCAAAAGCAATAGTCCTGTACCTTCTTTTGGTCTTTGGTCTCCCTCTTTCCCCCAACAGTTTAGCATATTTAAGCTCCTTTTGCTGTCCTTAGTCAATTTTGCAAGACTCTTTCATGTCAGGCTTTAGTTTTCTTAATGTTATTCTTACGGATTCCTGCCATTCTTCCGTATTTGTCTTTTACTTTCCCCTACTGTAATTAAACATTCACTCAATCAACAACATGTATTTATTGTGACTGTGTACTCAGTACGGTGCTGGGAATACAGAATCAAAAAAAAATTAAGCTGCCCCTGCCCTCTTGGAGATTATATTATATTTTGGTTGCATATTTTGAACTTGTCCCTTTAAAATCAGAGCTCATTGAAGAACTCCTTCTGTGGTCCCATTGGGATCTTGAGATGTTCCCCCATTTCATTTTTTCCTTTGAGTTTGCTTCTTTTTTTAAATAAGTTTTTATTGTTTTTTTTATATAATTATAGTTTCCCTCAGTATATCTCTTCCTACCCCTACCAGAGAGCCATCTTGTATTACAAAAGACCAAGAGAAAAAAAAACAAACAAAATTGATCAATATATAAAAATGTCTGAAAACATTTGTAAACTTCCCACCTCTACGAAGAAGGAGTGTCTTTCTGTATCTCAGGCTGTGTTTGTTCTTTACAATTTTACAACATTCATTTTTTGACTTTTTTTGTATAGATGTTCATTATGTTTACATTGTTGTAGTTATTATTTATATTGCTTTCTTAGCTCTGCTTACTTCACCCTGCATCAGTTCTTGTAGATCTTTTCATGCTTCTCTGTATTCTTCCCATTCATCATTTCTTACCATTGCCTTTATGTACCACGTTTTGTTTAACCCCCACCCCAATCAATGGACATCTTTTTTTTTTTCAATCTTTGCTACCATAAAAAGTACTGCTATAATTATTTTGGTGTGTATAGGAACTTTTTTCTTATCTTAGTGATAGAATTTCTGGGTTACATTAGTGATTTAATTTGCGTAATTCCAAATTGCTTTCCAAAATGGTTGTACTGATTCACAGTTCCACCAGCAATGAATACCGATCTTCCCACAACTCCTCCAACATTAACCATTCCCATCTTTTGTTATCTTTGCTAATTGCAAAGTATGAAGTAAAATCTCAGGACTGCTTTGATTTACATTTTTCTTATTGTTTGTGATTTGGAGCATTCTTTCATGTGATTCCCCATTACTTTCTGATCAAGTTCATTTTGACAGTGTGGTCAAGAGTTTCATCTTGAAAGTCGTTCTTCTTAAGCCACTTTCCCATTTCCCTCAAGCCATGAGATTATACATGACTTTTTTTCTGAACTTTTTGAAATTCATTTTCCTAAACGCTTAGATGCATATTATGCACCATGTTCAGCATTCCCTGCTTTGCTGTCATGAACTCTAATTGTTCATGCACCTGGGTGTTCTATTTGTTATTAATAGAAGTCTATGAATCTCATTTTAAAATATATTAATTGTCTCTGAACTGGCTGCCAGAATTTGTTGTTATTGCCAGATGGCAATGAAATGTCTAAATGTCATTTTTAACCTTTTCATCAATTGGTATTTTCTTTCAGATTCAAAACTGGATCTTTGTTTTCTTTTTAAATAAATCAGACATCATAATGGATTTATAATTTCAAATTAAACACGGTTAACATTAATTAGAACCATATTTATTCTGGTTTAGATAAAATGACTTCTCAAAGCTAACATTTTATATATTTCAAGAATTAAAAGGTCTATATGATTGTATTCTATAATGTAATATAGTCATGTTTAAAATCAAAAGCCCCTTAGGAGGGCACCAATCGCGTTTCACTTCATATGTCTTACCTATATTTCTTCCCAGTCTCCCGTGAGCTGGTCCTGGTGCCCTGTGGTATCCAGCTTGTCTTGAAGTGGCTTGTGTATGGTAATGTGGTACGTAGGAAATTCCGCTGAATTTAGAATCAGAGGACCTGGATTCAAATCCTACCTTTGGCATACAATCTTTGAGAACTTGTATCCCAAGATTTTAATATCATGGGGCCTCTGGCCTTGATTGTTTGAAAGAGATACAGCCTGTTCACATGGAAAATATCCAGAAACCTGAGTCTAGGCTCTGACACTTGTTTAACCAGTGAGGGAGCATAATATAGTAGGAATAACATTGACTGTATATGTAATCAGATGATCTATATTTAAATCTCAGCTCTACTTCTCACTACTGCAGTGGTCTTGGGCAACTTACTTACCGCTTAAGGCCTCAGTTTTGTCATTTATACAATAATGAGTTGGTGTAGATGACTTCTCCTGTCCCTATTGGATTATGAGCTCTTTAAAGGCAGGGACTGTCTTTTGCCTTTTTTTTTTTTTTTCTTGGTATCCCTGGGGCTTAGCACAGTGCCTGGCATATGTGCTTAAAAGTGCTTATTAACTGTCTTTCCAGTTCTAAATCTTTGATCCTACATCCATTAACCTTGATAAAGCATACTTCCTCATCTATAAAGTAGAGCTAATAATATTATCTACCTCAGGTTATTATAAATAATCAAATTATAGTTCATACATTAATCATTATGAAGAGAAGGGACTTGAGATCATTTAATCCAACCTCTTCACTCTACAGATCAGGAACTAAGGCCTGAAGAAGAAATTTGCACATGATCATAGAGTTCCATGTAAAATATTTTGTGACCATAACATGCTGTGTAAATATGAATTGTTATTTTGTTAGTATATAAGTTATCACCACTGCTTACATAATTTAGCATTCTGTAAAATTAATATTATTTAGCTCTAACTTTGGCTTCTGGATATTTGTAAATTAACATAAATAGGACATATTTAAAAGTTTATTCAACTAGTGGACTACAACATAGTTGTGATTATGCTAATGAATTTATTTTTGCAAGTATTTCTATGTGACTAATCATATTGTTAGTAGAAATAAACTGGTTTTGGTTTCTTCAAGACAGATTATCTTTTTTCTCCCACAACTACGTATTTTAATAATTAAATATATTGTGAGGTTTTTTTTACTATTTACTAGGGAAACTGTCTTTGATCATTGGTAAGATCAAGCAGTAAAACAGAGAAACTGTTGATTTGCATTGGGGGACAGAAAAACTTTGTGATGTGGTGGAGAGAAGCGTAAGACTTGTAGTTGGAGGATTTGAATTTTAATCTTACTGCATATATGATCTTGAGTAAATCTCTTAACCTCTAAGTTTCATTTTCTTTATTTTTAAGATGAAGAGGTTGGACCAAGTGGCCACTTAAGTTTTCTTCCAGCCTCAAGTCTATGATCTTGTTCCCTGTTTTATGTGTGGGTTCAATGATTCACATGGCAAAGCAAAAAAGTCTTTGTTCTAAGATCTTTGTCATTTTGTACCTTTAAATGAGGCATTAAGCAAGTTACCATCTAGAAAACAAAGTCAGATTTAAACTGACTCATAGAGCCAATTAGAATATGTAATAATGACTATTTCAGACACAACAGCAAAACTTTTTAGTCTTATTCTGCAGTATCTCTTTGTAGCAATTCCCTTTATAAAAATGCCACTGATATTACTACTTGAGTATCTGGTCCACCTTAGGCAAAACTAGAAGCATGAAGCTAAATCCTTAAGTCACAGGTTTCTTCACATTTCTTATCTTTTGTTGAGCAAAGTCATTTTGGGTGAAATTGTTTCTCAAAGTGAAGGAAAGTTTGATGACATTTAATGGCAAAGGTCATAGAATTGATTTAGCCATACCATATTTTTACAATAGCTGGTCAGTCAATGTTGTCAGCTTCAGACTTATAATAATGTTAGTCATAAACACTGAATACATATTAGCCTCATCTCCATTGTTTTTATGATTGTATTCTCCTTTCAAGAACTGCAAAATTAGGAAAAAGAATTATAATCCCAGAAACTTCAGAGTTAGAATCTCCCTATGTTTTTCCAAATGCTGGGATTTTCTATATAAATAATGAAAGCTCTTTCTGTATCCCTTCTAGGCACTGTTTTCTTAAAATTTATTATTACCTTCCCTTAGCTAATTGTCAGGGCTTGAAGTAAAGTGGAGATTTTGGCCAAGGACATAGTGTCAGCGCTGGTTGTAGGGTTGGATTGGTATAATTTGCTCCAATTGCTGGCACGCTATTGGTAATGTCTAAAGATATTTGCACTAGTACTCCTTATCTTGAACCATAGAATTGAACAGTCAGACAATGCCTTAGAGCTAGAATTGGAAACCAATCTTTTGACTCTCAGTCTAGTGTTCTTTCTACTATGCGAGATAGCATTCCTCAGACCAGTTGAGTCAGTGACGAAGATAACACTGCTTGTTCACAGCAGAGCCAAAGTTCAAATCCCATTTTCCTGACTCTGAAATCTTCTTTTTAAAAATATGCTACTCCTCATGATTTAGATTTTGTGCTTTATCTTCTTATCTCTTTTCCAAATTTTTTTAGGGAGTTCTGGTGAATTTTTGTGTTGGAACTTCCGAGGCAATTTGAGAGAGATTACTGTTTACAATTTACATTACTGTTACAATTACTGTTTACAATTTAAAAAAATCCTAACATCTTTCTTTCCTTAAATAAAAATCAGGTTATCTTTTATTTCCATTGCCAAACTTGAATTTTTACAACCCTGGGTTTTTAAATGACACAACAAACAATCAGAACAAAATGGCATCATCTCAAGCACCATTTTGAAATGTTTCTTAAATGAGTTGGTTAATGATTTATCCAACTATAAAAATACCAATTGTCAGTAGAGAAACCAAAAGCCCATTGCCTCCTGGGGATGTATATTTCCTTTCAACTTAACCTTCTGACTTCCCTTTAGTCTCTTCATATTACTGACACAGCATGTCAGGTTTATCGTTTCCCAGACCAGAAATTCTTTGGAGGGAGGAGGGAAATACTTCTTCCTCTTTTTTTTTTCCCTTTAGATTTACTCTCTTCCTCAAATGAATAATTTTAAGCCATGCAACCTGAGTTCCATAATCTAAGTCAGGCTCTCCTATGCTTTAGACAGTAATCATCTTTTCTGTGGTTTTAAAATTCAGATTGGCAGTTCATTCTCTTCAGTGCATTTTCATGACATCTTTCACTGTTCCTGCCTCTACAAGTCCCTTGCTTCCCAAATGTGGCCTAAATGCATCTCATTGCTAAATATTTTCCTTTATCACTAGACCATGCTAGATGAATCACATTTATTTCATTTCTTCAAAAGGATCCACTAGAAGAAGTCTTACTACTCTTATATTCAGTTCCAATTTCCTACAGGCATGCAAGTGGATCTCACTGTAGGCATGTGAGGAAATGGGAAGTCTGAGCCCAAAAGAAATGAACACAGAAGAATTCCGGTCATTTGTGCTCAGTGGAGCTACAAGACAATAGTAAAGATGATTCTAATTAGATTGGCAATGCCTCCTTCCTTGAGTTTATTCTTACATTAATAGGAATTCTATTCAGTCCTTTATCTAAATAGTCATTTAATGTCAAATAATTCCTAGTGACTATTTAGATTTACTACCATGAGGAGGCAGGGGTGGGGTGGAGGGGGAGTTGCAGGAGAAAGCTGAACTTCCTGCAGGTAGGCAGACCCCAAACTATACTCATGGTTTCTTTGTCTTTATGAAGTTGTTAATATTCCTGTGGTTTCTTACTGACTATGTTGACTAATCAAACTTTCTAACCTGTTAGTTTCTTTTTTCCTTTAATATAATGTGCCACGGTGTTAAATAACTGGAGGTATTTATCATGCTTTTGGTGAAAAATTTTTTTGCACTGTGAGAAGACTTCTGTGCTTTAAAAGAAGTATTTTCTGATGTTTCCCACTAAGCACAACTTAATCGAATTCTTGCTCTTTATATTTTACTTGTCAAGAGCAGACCTCTGGTGGTTTACTCCAACTCACCAGTGGCCCCCATGCAGAGAGAGCCATGAGGACTGAAGAATGCATAGAACTTTGATGTGGTAGAACGAAAAAAAAAGTCTCGATTTACAACTTTGATGATAGAGAAAAATATTACTAAAAATAATTAACATCTCCCCCTCCTCTCCTTCTCTGATGGACATGATCATACAAAATAGAACAAAACAAAGAAAGAAGAAAATGTACCTGTAGACTTTGGGACTGGATCTTTGATTTCATTGGCATTGGTTTGCAAAACCGACAGTATAGAAATTTCCCTCTCCCAGTTCAGACCAGCAATTGTTCTACAACTCAATCTTACAGTTTTTCCTGAAAGTTAAACTTTGGGAACACACAAAAGAGGAGAAACCTGTTATCTCCTGAGGAAGCCCATTCTATTTTTAGATAATTCTGATTGTAAGGAAGGGTTGTTGGTGTTATGGTGTTTTTGTTTTTTTTTTAATTTCCCTGAAATCTCTGTCGTTGTATCTTTCATACATGGCTTCTTATTTTACCCTTCGGGGCGAAGGAGAAAAGCTCTGATCCTTCTTCTACATGTTTAAAGGGTTTTCCTTTTAAATACTGGATAGCTAATGTGTTGGCCAGAAGTCTTCTCTTTTCCAGGTTAAACATACCAGTTCCTTCAACTAATTCTCATTGTAGCATCAACTCTAGTCCATTTCTAACCTTGTCTCTCTCTTCCTCCACTAGTCCCATTCAGCTTGTCAGGGTCCTTCCTGAAATAAAGCTTCCAAAACTAAATGCCGTACTCCCAGTGTGACATGACCAGAGTAGAATACATCTGGGGCTATAACTTTCCTTGGTTTGGTGCATGAGGCTTCATTTAGAATGAAGAGACTTGTTTGACTTCCAGGTCACCTGTTGCCTCGTGTTGAACTGAATGTGTACACTGAAACACTAAGATTTTTTTTCCCATATACAAATGGTGATCTAGCCATAACTTCCCAATCAGGATCATCTTTTATTGCTGACTTTATTCTTAAATATTATCTCCTTGTGTGACTGGCCCTCTCTACTGACATTTGTCTTCCTCAACAAAAAAAAGGAAATTCTAATCCAAGGAGACAAACCTCATAGGTATCCTTTTTTTTTTTCTGAAGCCAAATCTCTTTTTATTGGTAGAAGTGATCAAAAACCTCACTTAAAATCTTCAATTCTTATCTTCTAGAGGCAGCTATGGCACAGGAAGACTTGAATTCAAATCTATCCTCAAACACTAGCTGTGTAACTTTGAGCAAATCACTTAACCTCTATCTGTCTGTTTCCTCATTTGTAAATAGAGATTAAAAAAGTAAGTTTTTTTAAAATGTTTTTTTGCCTAGGGTTATTGTAAGATTGAAATGGCATAATATTTGTAAGAGACTTTGCAAATGATAAAATCTTATATGAATTCTAGATGTCATCATCGTAATTATTCATATGTAGCAATACTTGCTAAGTTATTTCAAGTAATATTGTTGGTCCCCAAATGAATTGGCAGTAGTGGTCATCTGTTTCACAAGTCTTGGGAGGCTTTCTGTATCATCCTAGATGAGTCACCTGGGAAGGCACATACTTTTATTTATCAGGTAGACAAATAGCCACTTGAATTTACCTCTTGATAGGAGTCACCAGCAACCATCTCTTCTTCCTCTGAGCATCACTGGATTTTTTTTTTCCATCTTTCAAGGAACACTTTTTTCTCCCTGATAACTTAGAAAACAATTATTTATCTTTTCCAGTCCTTTAACATCTTCTTAGGAGAATCTCTGTACTTTTTGTATATAATAATGTGGTTTTAAGCATTAGCAGAAACACAGACATAGCAAATCTTTTTAGATCACTATAAAATGTTTTTCCCTTGTCCCTTCCGTATAGACCGTCAGTACATTATAATGCCCTTTGGTTGCTCTCATGGCAAACTCTGATGGCAGAGTAATATAGCATAGGACCCATTTGCCAAGCTATTTATTGCTAGCTTCCTGCCTGTTCCTACATGACAGCAATTTTGTTCTGCCCTTGGTTGTCAATGAGCAGATCCTTGCCTATTTAATGTAAATAGAAGTGGCCCTTAAAATACTGTGATAGGGTCTCAAGCATAAAGACACTATCATTGAGGTATTCCAATTAATCTAATCTTCTCATTGCTACACTTGATATATATCTGATAACCTGGAACCTAGAGGTACATTCTACCAGTCCTATCCTCTTCTCTTTTCATATGGAAATTAATCTGCCTTTTGGATATCTGGGATTATTACTTGGCCCTAGTAGAGACATAAACACAAACTCAATGTGATGTCTGCAGGTCACTGGAAAACTCCCAATTTTGCTATACCAAGCTCTTTGGTTCTCTTATGCTGTTGATAGAGCCCTTGGGACGAATTTTCAGGATAAGCTGCTTCTGCAAACTGTTTAGTGTCTGCACCAACTCCTTCAGTGTGGATATATTTCTATATCAGAGGTTCTTAACCTGAAGTCCACAAACTTTAAAAAGGAATATTTTGATGACTTTCAATGTGTTATCTTCATTTGTAATCAGCTCTATTTCAATATAATTGACTCCTTTTATAATTCTATATATTTTAGTTCATGTATTTAAAATCTTTATTCTCAGGAGATCATGGGTTGCATGACACTTACAAAAGGTTAAGGGTCCCCAACCTACATCCTTGTTAGAAACAACAAAATTCAAAGTATTAAATATAAAGAAATTTCTGTTCCATATGTACAAATCTAGTTGGGTTAGTCACATCATTAGTGTACTATTTGGTGTCTTTTGGAAACAAAGTTATATTTTTTCTAATGAACAAGAAACTTTTCTATGTCTTTGTTATTGTTGAGTTGTGTCAATCATGCCTGACTCTTTGTGACTCCATTTGGGGTTTTCTTGGCAAAAATACTAGAGTGGTTTGCCATTTCCTTGTCCAGCTCATTTTTTGCAGATGACAAAACTGAGGCAAACAGGATTAAGTGACTTGCCTGGGTCACACAGCTAGTAAGGGACTGAGAACAAATTTGAACTCGGATCTTCCTAACTCCAAGCCTGGCACTCTATCCACTGTGCCACCTCACTGCCCATTTCTGTGTCTTTACTTAGATAGTATTGAAATGGAACACCAATAGAACACCAGCCCTATCCACAATTCTGTATGAATAATGATCAGGTCTCCTTTTGATGTTTCCTCCTACATTTGTGGGACCAGGTTAGGTCTCATAGAAGAAAATGTGTCTCAGTTGAGCTTTGAAGGAAGACAAGGAGATCATTAAGCAAGAGATAAGGAGGAAGTACATCCCACATGTGGGAGGAGGCAGAGGAAGAGAGTGGGCAGCCATGAAGAGGAGGATGGGGACAAGAATGTGGGATGAGATCAGCAACAGTTAACTGTCCATCTTGGCTGAAATAGGCCAAGGAGAGGAATGTGACCTAAGACTGAAACATTAAAAAATTTAAGGAGTTAAAAGTTAAATCTGAATCAGATTGAGGAGAATTTTAAATATCTAAGTAGTAGTATTATTTTGTAGAATATTTATTATATCTAAGTAGTATGTATTATTATTTTGTGAGAAAATGGGAAAGGAAGCAAATAAGCATTTCTATAGTGCCTCCTATGTGCCAGGTGCATAAATAGTACCTCATATGATCCTCAACAACCCTGCAAAGTAGGTGCTATTAATATCCCTATTTTACAGTTGAAGAAACGGAGACAAACAAGTTAAGTGACTTGACCAGGATTACAAAGCTAATAAGAGTCTTAAGGTTGATTTGAACTGAGGTCTTCCTGGACAATAGGAGAGAGAGACAGAGAGAGACAGAGAGAGACAGAGAGAGAAAGAGAGAGAGAGAGAGAATGTGTGTGGTGCTTAGGAGGGAGGAGACATGGTTGGGCCTATGCTTTCATTAGGCAGCTGTGTGAAGGATAGAGGATTATCTAGGAGGTAGCTCAAATAAGATATGATGAGGTCCTGAATTAAGATGGTAGTAGTGTGAGTACACAAGAGGATGAATTTGAAGGAATATTGTCAAGGTACAATAAATTGGACTTGGCAGATGATTGGAAAGAAAGGGAGCAGTCAGGTATGGCTCTGAGGTTATAAGTCTGGGTTTCTAGGAAAGATGGTGACACCTGCAACCAAAATTGAGATGTTTTGATGTGGAATGGGTTTACTGAGCTAGAGAGTGATGTTGAGTCCCACCAGAATATAAAAGCAGAGATTCGCAGCATGTGCTTGGCACCATGAAACTGGAATTCAAGAGAATGATTAGGCCTGGATATATAGATATAGATCGGCACAGAGATGAAAACTGATATCATAAGAGCTTGATGAGTTCACTGAAGGAGAAAGTATCTGACCTCAAATACTGGACACAGTATAGAGGACTTCTTGATACTCTGTTTCTCTGACATATTGGGGGGAGGGGGGAGCGGAAAAAATGTATCACATTGCGTGGAGACTTTCCAGGAGAAAATGAACAAGAATTCTGTGGGATGAGAAGTTGTAAATAGGCTACAATCTGCATTAGTGGAGAGATTGCTTGCCTGAATAAAACTACAAATCTTTCTAAGTGTAAAGAATTTTTTTCTGTTTTCATTTGAATGGTGTGACCAAAAATTACTAACCTCAATCCATCAACTTCACCAATGCAAAACTTATATTATTACTTGGCTGTACCATAGTAAAATACATTTAAGTAACAAAGTTAATTTGATAGTATGGCAAACTAAAACCAGGTTCTGGTTGTCGGGTAAGGTGTTCAAAATTAATCATGAGCCTAGTTGGGGAAGGTGGTCCTTGAGGAGAGGATTTCATCATACTAGAGAAAGCACACTCCTTATATATAGTGTGATAAACAAGTAACAATACTTAATTTACAAAGAAAAGGGTTCAAAGAACAGTCAAGTTTTGTTTCATTTTGTTTTTCTGGAACAGAGAGTCTAACTTCAGCAGTTTCTTTGAGTAAAAAGTTTCTAATAAATGAATCAAGCCTTTACATCAATCTGTAAACTTATATAGACATTTTGATATTTGGACCACAATTTTAGGTAATTTGTCACTAGGAGTTGAAATTCCGTAAGAAGCACTGGAAAACAGTCGAGCGTTTAGTAAGTGTCTACTGTGTTGCAGGCACTATGCTAGGCCCTGGGAATAAAAAGCAAAAAGAAATCAGTCCCTCTGTTTAAGGAGTTTGCAATTGATCAAGGGAGACAACAAGTGCGTATCTAAGTATATATGAAAGCATACAAAAATAACTATGAGCTAACTTATGAGGGGAAGGCATTAGCAGCAGCTTGGGTGGGGAGGGGAGAGACAGGAAAAGTCTTATGTAGCAGATCATACTTCAGGCTGTATTTTGAAGAAGGTTGGAAATTCTAACAAGTCAAGATGAGGGAAAAGGCAGTGCGTTCCAAGCAGTGGGCAAAAGTAGAGATGGGTGATGGAATGTCATATGTGAGAGACATTAAGCAGGCCAATATGATTGGATTGTAGAAGCCTTGATAGGAAGTAACAAATAATAGGTTTGGAAAGCTAAGATGAGATCAGATGATGAAGGTTTTTAAATGCCAAACAGAAAACATTTTTGATGCTAGAAATAATAGGAAACCACTGGGGATTCGAGCAGGTAAGTGACACGGTCACACTTGTACTTAAATAAGACTCTTTAGGGCCTCCCCTTTTTCATTCTTCCAGCCAAGTAAGGAAGATTTTGACATCCTTACCAAAAGTAAGTGATTCTTTTTGCCATTTCTTCCATTCTGTAGACATGCAGTATCAGTCATGTGAGTTAACATCATAAGGTTGTAATAGTGAGATATATATATATATATATATATATGCATATATATATTTATGCCTTCAGTCTTTGTCCTCCCATCATGCTCAATTTGCACATTTTTTTTTAGGATATGAGAAAATTAAGACAAAACTGTCATGTTTACTTCTGTACTTAAAATAACTTTATGGTTTCTCCCCTTCCCACTTTCTTTTACTTGTCTTAATTTGTAAAACAAATATATTACCACCATTTAGGTTGGGAAAAAATAACACCTTATTTTCTGTAGAAGTGAGTTAAATAGGATAACTCTTTGCTCTCTTTGTGAAATAAATCAGCATGTAAATTAAGTAAAACTGAAAAAAGTTTACTTTGGAAACAAATCCAAAAAAATGTTGTTTCTCCTTAAAATGACTTTTGTTGGATTTGTGGCCCATGAAAAATAAGTGCTTTTGAAAATATAATTTGGATAAAAAAATTATCTTTTTCTCATGTTGTTCTCATTTGAAGAACAAGGAGAATGGTAAAAGGAAACTGTGTGAACATCCAAGATCTGGCTGTCACCATCCTTTGCAGCCATCATTATTCTTTTGAGTTCCACAAAGTGATTTACTAAATAGAAAATCACTTCTAATTTATACAGTAATCAGTGACAAATCCACTTGAAATACAGATGCCCTGCCCCTTTTGCTACTAGCAGTCCTTCATAGTTAAAACAAAAGGAGGATGTACTTTGCAAGTGACATAAAGGTCATATGCTTAGAGATGAAAATGGGTATTGGATAAAATGGAAATGTGGTATTAAATATGTAAAATTTACTTTTACCTCCTAAGTTTGTGTCTTCAACCCTTATGGTTCTAGGAAAGGAAGGACCTGGCAGCAGCTATACCCCGCAATTCATTTCTAACATCTCTATAGGGTTGGAAGGTATATTATGATATGATATAATAACCCTGCACCCATAGCCCAGAGGAGATAGAAAGAAGACATAGTGGTAGGGAAGGTGAAAAAAGTTGATTTGGAGTAGAAGAATGAGGGCTAATTAGGTTTCCCTTCTTCTTAATGCTAGAGTAACAAGTATTCATTTTAGTCATTTGTCAGTCGTGTCTGACTCTTCATGACCCCCTTTGGGATTTTCTTGGCAAAGATACTGCAGTGGTTTTGCCATTTCCTTCTCTAGCTCATTTTACTGGAGGAAACTGAGGCAAACTGGGTGAGCAGTGATTTGTCCAGGGTCACACAGCTAATAAGTTTCTGAGGCAAGATTTGAACTCAGGAAGAGGAGTCTTTCTAACTCCAGGCCCAGCACTTTATCCCCTGCACCACCTAGCAAACCCCAAACCCCCCCCAAAACAAACAAACAAAAAAAGTGTTCAACTTCTCTTTTAAATTAAATCTGTTTTGTCTTTGTCCCAAGAATAACAAAATGGTTTTGCTTAGAGAATCATACTATATAATTTTAAAGATCTTAAAAAAGAAATACCATAGAGATCTTAAAAGTAGACCTAGGAAGTGATCTCATTCAGTATTTTCATTATACAGATGAAGAAACTGCAGCCCGGGAGCTCAAGTCAATTTGTTCAAGGTCACACAAGTAGTAACAGAAGCAGGATTTCAGTATAGGTTTCTGACACCAATTCCAGCACTTCTTCATGGCCCCCATGCAGCTGTCATCACTTCATTCTCCTCTTTTTACATGTCAGGAGACTGAGGCACAGAGGTCGTCGCTTACTCTAAGGGCCTGTTTAGTGCCCTCGTCTCTTGAACTCTGTTCCTGTGCTTTCTTTAGGGCAGATTTTACCACTTCTTAGATCTATAAACTTGGACAAGGCACTTAACTTCTCTGACCCTTTGTTCCCTTAGCTATGGGAAGGAAGGAAGGAAGGAAGGAAGGAAGGTGGGGGAAGGGGAGGAAGAAAGATAAGATATTTACTTTGTGTGCATCTTATAATTTTTTCCTTCTTAAAACTATGACATTCTTTCCAAGTGTTGTTATTAGCCATAGGTGTTGTAGTTTTAACACCACCATCTTCCAGACCCTGCTAGCAATGTAATCCCTGATTGAGGGGGAGAAGTGATATAGAGGAGAAAGAGCAAATGGGGAATTAAATTGGGAAAATACCTTTTGAAAATAATTTTCTCAATTTGTGAATGGGGACATATTAAAGCAAATAAGGTAATTATAAAGAATTTTAAGTAGAGAAATTTTTATAATGATGAGCTATTGTGCTTGAGTCTTTCTTATATTATTGTCAAACATTTCAGCTATTACCATTCATGCTTTTTATTTTTTAACTGAAGAAAGGAGTACTTATCTTGTCGGACTCTGAACTTAAAAATTTTATTGTTTTCATTAGTAGAAAATGGTCTTAACAAATGCATGTCCCATATGACAGATAAAACACAGAATCAAGTTTCAATAAAGCATGCATTCTTTTTCAAATATCTTTGTGAATACAAGATGCCAGAATAGTTGGACCATAGAAAAAAATGTTTTTTTAAAGGCATATACATTTTCTGTGACCAATGCCACCAATTCAATAACTATCTGTTGACCTAGACTCTCGATTGTTACTTCTTATAGGTGCAGTCATGGTCTAATGTTGATGAACTTTTAAAATTTAGAAGTCAAATTGACAGAATGTATTTTTTTAAAAATTATTTTTATGAGAGTGGGCCTAAGCCTTTGATCTCATCAATGTAAACAGTCTCCTTGGTGTGGAAACTAACTCCAGCAACATATTTGTACCTCTTAGAGAGTTGCCTGAGGCATGAGATGTGGTCACCCAGCTGGTATGTATCAGACACAGGATTTGCATCTGTAGAATCATAGCATTTAGAGTTGGAAGATACCACTCTGACTATCTTGTCTAACCCATGTCTGTAGAGGAATCCCCCATTATACCACTTCCACTCAGAGCTCTCACATGAGGGGGAATGCAGTAGTCCCCATCACAACCCATTGCACTTAGAACTATCCATGATTGTTAGAAAGTTTTATCTAACATCAAACCTAAATTTACTTCTTTGCAGCTTCTGTACGTTGCTTCTGGTTCAGTCCTTTGGGGCACACAAAACAAGATTAATTCTTCCCTCAAAGAAAAGCCTTTCAGATACTTTAACACAGCTATCAAGTCCCGCCTGAAACATGTCTGCTCCAGGCTAACCATTCCCAGTTCCTTCAAGCACTTATTCTATGACTTAAACCCAAAGCCTTTCACTTTCTTATACTGGTTTCCCTCTGGATGCTCTCCAGTTTATCAATGTCCTTCCTAAATTGTGGCATCCAGAACTAAAAGCAATACTCCAGCTGTAGTCTGACCAGGACAGCATACAACTAAGACTTATCACCTCCATATTTCTTATTTATCTAGGCTCTCATTTCCATATTGGCTTTTTAAAATTGTTGTTGTTCCATCTTCCCTTCCAAAGGTCATCCATCTTGTCAGTGAAAACTGAAGCAAAATAAAAATAGGAGTCCTGCCTTCTATCTGTTTTCTGTTACTATATCATCCTTTTGAGAGAGTGATCCTATCCCTTTGATCCTCCTCTTTTCCTCTAGTATGAACACACAAAATATTCTCTTTAGTTTTCTTTCCTGCTGTCATCTCATTCTGAAATTTAGCACTTTTGACAGTGGTCTTACAGTATCAAGAAACACCGGTGTATTTCTCCTGTTTTACTCCTTTGTTTTCTGTTTGCTTTAGCTTTTGTGAGTTCCATGGTGAACCCATATCAACTTCCATTTTCTTACTGTTAGGACTTGTTTCTCCCTGGGTCCTGAGGATTTTGTTCTTGAGTTTCCCATCCTTCTCAGGGGTAACTTCCATATAGAACTTTAATCAGTGTTGTCTTCCCAGTAATTTCTCTGAGCTCTGTGAAATTCACCTCCTCCACCCTGAAATCCAGGACACATATCTGACTATCCCCAGATTTATACTCCTCTGTCACAAATGCTAGGTAAAAGAGAGTGCACACTTCACATTTCCTACCACATGTACTTCAGGAATGAGTTCCTCCCTATTAGTGAGAACCAGATCTAGAATAGAATTTGCTCATATTGATTCCTCTGAAAAACAGAATAATTATTAAGGCAAGTCAAAAAGTTGTTGACTACTCCGTTTTATCAGAGAGCTCTCACAAATATCTGCATAAGTGAAATTTCCCATTACTTATTATGCCTCTGTACCAAGTTTGTGATATATGTCCTCATCTTGTTATGTGGTCTGCAGTATACCATGATGACAGAATTGCTTCTTCCTTAGATTGTCACCCAAATCCTCTCCCTTATGTGTCCCCATGTGGGTTGTGGATTTCCTCAAGGAGTATACCTTATACTTTCTTCTTATATAATGCTACCCCACCTCTTTTACTTCTCTGTTACTTTTGAGCAGGTTGATGGCACAGTGATCATTGGTGATATATTACAACCTGCAGGCTTCTCCATTACCCTTTGGGTGACCCTCAAGTTTAATTCTGTTTTAGGTGTATGAGTTTCTAAGAAGACTTAGGAGCATCAGCTGCTGATCAGTTATTCAATGCAAAACCCAATCATTTCTTAAGTGCCTATTACATTCCAGAGTTAGGTGGCGCAGTGGATAGAGCTCTGGGCATGGAGTCAGGAAGACTCATCATGAGTTCAAATCTGGCCTCAGACACTTTACTAGCTGTGTGACCTTGGGCAATTCATTTAACCCTGTTTGCCTCAGTTTCTTCATCTGTAAAATGAGCTAGAGAAGGAGATGGTAAAGCATTCCAGTATCTTTGCCAAGAAAACCCCAAAAGGGGGACACAAAGAGTCAGACAGGACTGAAAAATGACAAAACAATAACAAATATACCAGTTACTGTGGATACAAGTACAAAGATCAAAAGATCCCTCCTTACAGGGAATTTGAATTCTATTGACATGGGTTCTTCTGTTACATCTGTGGAAAGTATTTTTCAACTGTTCTCTAAGTAGCTTACTTAATAGCCTCCTAGCAATAAAACTAGTTGATTTTTTTGCAAGTTCATGATATGTCATTCTCTTTAATGAAGGAGTATTATCTATGTGTAAGTTATATATACTTAACTATATGAGTGGTGATATACTACTTTATTGACAGTCAGCATAAATGAAACTCTCATGAATATTCAATTATTCCTGCCCTGAAAAGGACTATGACATAAAAGGAAAGGGGCAGTAAGATGATAGCTGTTATGATAAAAGTAAAATTATTGCTAACATTGCACTCTGAGGTCCCTTACAGCAGTCAAGCCCTCTTCCTCAGTGTGACTTTACCTGCATGTAGAAACAGAGATTTCAGGAATAAAGTGAAAAGAAAAAGAAAAATCTTGGATTAGGATAGAATTTGGTAGGGTCTTCTGTGATTTTCAGTGATAATGACAATTTGCAATCAGGAATAAGACCCTAGGGAGAGGCCTGGAATGTAAAGGTCATTAGGATCTCCATATTCATTCACTTCAGGCCTCCTTTTAAGATTATATAAATCTCAAAGAGTAGTAGATTAGCATAGCACCTGGCGGTAGTAGGTACTTAATTAATGTTTATTAGTTGAGTGATCTGCCCTAGACTAATATACACTCAGGATCCAGATGAGTGCAAGACCAGGTTAAACCTCTTAGTCACTTCCAAGTATCTAAAGATATCTAGCAAGAACAGTAACAAAGAGAAGCAGAAATGCCTAATTTTGTGGTATGAAATTAGCATGAAATACCACGAAATTCCTTCTCTGCTTGGAAATTTTCATCAGTAGAATTCTTTTGACATTTACCTTATATTGGGGTACTTATACCCTGTACTTTGAATTATCTGCTAATATTTCTATTGGAGGTTATTCATACTTAATTCACTTGCAAGTTATTAGGAGAGATACATTAACTATATTGATGAACTACTTTGCTCTATTATTTAGTAGGATTTATCAGTAATGTATTGAATGAAACATTAGCACCATATTATGGTTCTTGTTCCTAGATAAGGTATTTTCAGGGTATGGGATTGGTGAGGGTGTTTCTGGGAAATAGAGAGGGCATATGTCAGCATATTGCTGTCTGCCTTGGATTGTCATGTAAATTGCAACCCACTCCAAGTCTTCTACTACCAAAGATAAGGTAAAAACAGACAAGGAAACACAGGAACTGAAAATGGCATGGTGCCCAGAACCCTTGAGGGGGGCTTGGGGGCTGGGATGGGATTAGAGGACCCAGAGATATTCAGAATGGGGAGGAAAAAAGCAAGGAAGTCACGGGATTGCCAGAGTGGCAGCTTTAGCAATAGTCTTCCTCCAAAGGAGGTAATCTTTCATCTTCTCTAATTTGGGGCGAGGGGATTATGTCCTTTATGGTTTTCCTATACATTTATTTTGCATATTCGCTGCTTGAGAACATCGATCCACAAATAACTGCTGAGGTAGGTGATTATGACACTCTTATACTTATTTGGTGAAAATCACTCAGTGGTGAAATAATTTGTTCTAGAGCAGAGAATAGGATAAACTTATAATTAGGAACTAAAGAGAGAATATGAGTATAAATAGAAAAAAATATCTTTAAAGCATCTTTATTTTGGGAAATACGCCGTTTAAAAATTTATTCCAGATCCCCCCAAAATGAACAGACTTAAGATACAGCTTTATTATGATGCTTATTAAAATATAATCACAATTTTTTTTGAGTGCCTAGGATTTTGTAAGATGTTCCAAATGAAGTTCATATTTGGAAGTATCCAAAGATCTCAGGTCTGCTGTTTTGCAACCTGTGAGACCTTGGTTTAGTCACCTCACCTCTCAAGGCCTCAGTTTATCATCTGTAACTTAAGAACATTGGGCCACATTTCCAAAACCCCTTCTAGCTCTAAGTTCCAAGTTGCATTTACTCATGCAAAATTAATTGATTTAGTTATAGATAAAAGTAGTTTAATATTTTAAAATAAACTTAGTTTCATTTGACAGAGCTTCCATCATCATAATCTAAAGTGTCTATTTTAGGTCATGAAAGATTTAAATTTCTGAAGTCTAGACTAATTATTTTAGAACCTAGCTGGAATTGTTGCTTAAATATGGTGCTTATCACATGTTTTGGACTAAAACTTATTAGGTGATGTGAAATCAGGTGAAAGAAGAAAAAAAAAACTTATCATTGTCCATTTTTTAAATAAAAATTTCAACAGAAAGTTGATTACATATTTGGCAGCTAAAATGCCATTGAACAGTAACCGTAAAATTATGCCAAACACTTTAAGGGGAGAAGAGACTGGTGATAATTGCTTTCCAAATAAAAGCTGATCACTATAAATGGAAACAAAGTATATTCTTGTAGGGATAGGCTCTATTTTGCAATAGACAGAATATAAATTTCTTAGAGTTAGTATCATATCGACACTTTATTAATCAGAAGCGGGTATCATTTCTGCTTTTTTTCCTTTATAAAACTGATTTTATTGGCCATTGCAACTTGGCTATAGCAATTCCTCCTAGGATAAAATTGACAAATTTTGGACTTTTGAGCAATGAACAAAATATAATCCTTATAATACTGCTATCTCTTCTCCGCACTCAATTCTGTGTTTCACATAGTATTTAGTATTCTCTTTTGTGAGGATACAGGCACACTCATACACACACACACACACACACACACACACACACAATCACAATCACATACCTCCTCCAGGCAACATAACCCTGACACTGAAAAGAAACAAAAAAGACCTCCAAATACTGTAACTATCTATCACATTCTCCTATACTGTAGTCATGTACTTTATTTAGTTCTTCACTCAGAACTTTATTATCATGTATTCAGTAGATGATAAGCAACAAGCTTAGTTACCTGTTTTCCTTACCAGCAGCAACAAACTGGAAGCTGGTTGGGATGAGAATCTATGAGATGTCGGCACAATAATAGTAGGGGAAAGAATAATAAAGAGCCTAGTAATGAGGGAGGGCATAGAAAACCATGAAAGCAGACATAGGTAATTACTACACACTAATAGAAATCGATATTCATAATAATAAACTTCACTCATTCAAGAAAAGATTGAATTGTCTTTAATATCCTGTTTAAGAAAGCAGGGAAATATCAAAAATGGTCCAGATGATAAAGCCTTACCACTTGCCAGGCTTCAGTTATCTTGAAAGTTCACATCCCCCCCCCCAAAAAAAAATCACATACAGAGAATTCCACAATTCCTGACAGTACCAGATGATCCAGGTGTTACAGAATGAGTTGTAGAATATGATTCAATTCAACCAACATTTATTAAGTACTTATTATATCCAGATACTTGTAACAAAAAAATATATTTGGAAAATGAATTTTAGGACAGTATAGAACCACTTTAAAAATTTTAATTAGTGCCTCTGTTGGCAGACATTTCTTCATTAATTTTTGCAGGTAATAACTAACTTGATTTTTTATACAAAAAGATTTGGAAAAGGCACAAGATGTTATGTCCAGCTTTGCAAGGCTGAGTTCTCAAGACTTGGATACTAACATTGTGTACTTCTCACATTGATTCGTAACCTTTGTTGTAAAATCGACTATGCCAAAATCTTTTTGGCAGTGATGCTGGGTATTTGGGAAAATTCCCAAGGTCCTACTGTAGCTATATCTTTTTTTTAATTTCCCTAGTTATATTTTTAGTGAAATTACTCTTTAGGAATAATATGTTCTACCTGTCCCCATCCTATTTCAGCGTAGTACTAATTAAGATTCAAAGTCAAGAGCTACTTTTTAAAATTAATATTACCAAATACATTGCTATAGAAAATATCATTCTAGAGTTATAACTTTCAGGCTAATATTTCACTCAGCCATAAAATAGAAAAACTGCTCTCACTCAGCCTGGCAGTAGTGATCAAGTATTTATTGACTTCCTACTGAATACAGACTTCTCTGTTGTGTACCATAATTTATTATGTCTTCATGCCAATAATTACTACATAATTGGAAATTCAGTAATGAATACAAAGGAGAGGAAACTATCAATTGATGAACTTTAAACCACCAATATTTCAAATATATTAAAATGGGACAGAGAGAGTACAAGTTATTGTTACTTCATCACCTCCTGTCTACTCCAATTTCCTTTGCTTTCTTATCTAGAATTTTAAAGTCTATAACTGCAATGAATTTACTCTTTTTTATCATTAATGAAAATTGTAGCCCTTAAGAACACATTGATATATTAAGACTGATATTTGTCTAGACTGGACTTTTTTTTCTCAGTTTATTGATGTAATGTTTTTGTGACTTCCATTGTCACCATGTTGCAGAAGGTGTGATTAATTGTAGAGGTCTTACTCATTGAAAGTCATGTTGGTTGGTCTTAATCAACAAAACATTATTAAGCCTATTAAGTATAAGTTAAACATGTACATTTGTGGGTCTTCATTGAAATACGGACATGAATGAAGCAATAAAACAAAACGACAAGGGAAAAGGAAAGCAAATAGTATGCTTCCATCTGCATTCAGACTCCATATTTCTTTCTCTGGGTGTAGATAGCATTTTCCATTGTGAGTCTTTTAGAGGTGTCTTATATTCTTGCATTGCTGAATCCATTACATACAATAGCTTGGGTTCCCAGGAATTAAATTTTAGATACCACAAATATATTTTTTACAAAAAATGAAAAAACTAAATAATTTTCTATGAACAACTGTAGTTTTGGGTATTTTCCTAAACTCATTTTTAAACTTATTAAATTTCTTCATCCTATGCTTTCTGTGACCCAGCTCCTTCAACAATTTAACCAGTCAGTAAAACTCTGCAAGAGGGTAAATGTCCAGGATATTACATTAATTTCAGATGCAGCCCAACCAGTGGACACATCATTCTTCTGTGAGGCGGGATCAAGAAGGAATCTCTCAATGTATTTGTACCTTGGGAGGAAAACAGCATGCCAGTGTACCTAGTTCATAGGATTATAGATTTTAGAGGTATTATGATGAAACTCCCCGATTTTACAGATGAAGAAACATGTTCAGTAAGGTTAATCAATTAATCAGCAAGAATTTATTAAGTAACTACTATTTCCAGGCACAGTTAAGTGAGATGGTCAACATCACACAGCTAATAACACCTAACAACCTCACATTAAATGGCCAGAGGCAATATTTGAGCCTGAGGTGTTTAGCTGGCTTCCTGCCTGTAGGAACACATGGATATATTAAACTATTGAGTTTTCTAATGAGGAATCCTCCCCTATAATGGGAAATTTAAAAAAAACTTGAATATAGCAAAGTTTGAATAAATCACAGATCTCTCATTTTCTCTGAACCTATGATTCATTCTGAGCATAACATTTTTGCAAAGGCATTTTGTTGCTCACCCACTTGTCTTCCTCCAGCTTTTAAAAGGCTACTTTAATTATTCGTTTACTTCCATTCCTGGGACTAGAAAATTGAATTCCCTGTGAATGCAAATCAAATATACCAGGAAACTTTGGGAGTATAAAACCAGCTTCTAGAGGAGAAAACTAGCTTCATTTACGTGTAAATGATTAAATCAGACCAGGGCCTCCTGTAGAACAACCAGAGTCTGGTATCTGATACCTCAGTGTGCCCCATGCTAGTAACAGTACACCATGGAACTTTTACCCTATCTGTGACCCTAACCCGATTAAATTCCTAGCCTCCAATTGTCCATACTATGTAGTCATTCCTTCATTATATAGTATATCCAGTGGATGCCTCGGGATCCATTTATTCATGTAGTTAATGCTTTCTTTGTAAAAGATTACATGTCTGTAACTTAGAAAAATACACGAGAACTGTGATTTCCTCAGTAGAGGGAACATCTGGTGTGGCTTCTCCCTTGAGCGACACAGATCACAGCCTATCTATGAACAGAGGATTATGAATTTAGAGCTGGAAAAAATGTTGGATGGCATTTAGTCCAATCTCTTTCATTTTAGAGTTAAAGAAACTAAGGCCTAGACCAGGGATGGAGACCCTGCGGCCTTGAGGCCACATGTGGCCCTCCCTCTAGGTCCTCAAGTGCAGCCCTTTGACTGAATCCAAACAAATTGTTCTGTGAAGTTTGGATTCAGTCTAAGGGCTGCACTTGAGGACCTAGAGAGACCCACATGGCCTCAAGGCCGGAGGCTCCCCACTCCGGCCTAGACAGTTTATTGATTTTTCCAAGTAGTAAACATCAGAGCCAGGCCACTATACTATAGTCATTTGAGATACATAAAGATTAAGTAACTTATCCAGAACCATATAAGCTAATAAGGATCAGAAATGAGATGTGAACCTAGGTCCTCCTCACTGCAAGCCCAGCACTTTCTAAATTATACCAGTTTCTTAAAAAAAGATATTTGTGTACGATGATCAACTTTAATAGACTTAGCTGTTCTCAGCAATATAGTGATCGAAGACAATTCCAAAAAACTCATGATGGAAAAGGCTATCCATATCCAGAGAAAGAGCTATGGAGTCTAAATGTAGATCGAAGCATACTATTTTCTTTTTTGTTTTGTTTTTTTCTTTCTCCTGGTTTATCCCTTTTGTTCTGATTCTTTCACAACATGACTAATGTGGAAATATGTTTAATATGATTGTACATGTATAACCTATATCAGATTGCTTGCCGTCTTGGGTGTGGGGAAGGAGGAAGGGAGAAAAAAAATTGAAACTCAAAATCTTATAAAAGCAAATGTTGAACTAAAAATAAATGAAAGGGAAAAAATAAAAAATAAAAAAGATATTTGTATGGTTGTATTTAAACCTAGGTCCTTCTCACTTCAAGCCCAGCACTTTCTAAATTACACCAATTTTTTTTTTAAAAAAAGATATTCGTATGGTTGTGTATTTGAACCTAGGTCCTTCTCACTCCAAGCCTACCATTTTCTAAATTATATCAATAAAAAAGGTTGTTTGTACAGTTTTATGCGGATCTATTTCACCACTCCAATTTGTAAATTCCTAAAGCCTAACTAATGTTTCATTTTATATATTATTTGCATTTTGTTGCCACTCTTAAAATTTTTCTCTCATAATATTCACTTGCCTTTACATGAATCTTAATAACTAACCTTCTCTGTAATATATGGAAAGAATTAAAGGAATCAATGAGCATAAAGATCCAATGTGGCTTCCTCAAGAAAATACTTTATCAGATTAATTTTATTTCCTTATTTGGTTACTAGACTGATAGGTCAAGGTAATAACTGCCACCATCTTATAACTTGCTTCAGCCGATCACTTGACAAAATTTCTTATGCTTTTTTGTAAATAAAACGGAGAGATATAGTTAAGTGGTTTTGTTCATTTGAATGACCAGAACAAAAAAAAAACAAAAAAAGAGTCAAAGTCTCTAGGGGAGTGCTCCTGGCATTTTTGCTTGACTTTCTTGCTACTTAATCGTGTAATTAATGACTTGGGTAGAGGAATACATGGAATACTTATCAGATTTACAAATAACAGAAAGTGAGGAGGATTAACTCAAAATATACATACATTAACAAAATAATAACAGGATGACAACATCAATATTCAAGAAATGTTTGTCAGGCCAGATCATTGAGCAAAATCTCCTAAGATGACATTCAATTGAGAAAATGTGAAGTCTTACATGCATATATATATAAATCAGCCTTTACAAGTACAAGGTGGGAGAGGTGTGGGGGTGAGAAAGGTAAGAGAGAAAAAAATAATGATAAAGAGAGAAAGGTCTGGAGCCTGCACAGCAAGCTCAATATTAGTCAGTGTGATATGGCAGCTCCAAAACTAAAATAATTGTAGGCTGCATTAAGAGAGTCATAGCATGCAGGATTTCGGAGAGGACAGAAATGTTGTACCCTGCCTGGGTCAAAGCACATCCAGAACATTGTGTTCATTTTTGACACTATATTTTAAAAAAGGTTATTGATAGCTAGAGACTGTGTTAGGAGTGGGCAGCCACAAAGGTGAAAGGCCTACAGTTCATGCCATATGAGGCTTGTTTGAAGGAATCTACCAAATATTTAAAATGGAGAAGAGATTTAGGGGGAACGCCTAAATCTCTTCTCCATTCTAAATATATGATGGTAAACTAAACTCCCTTAGTTTGGACACTTCCCATAGCAAATACCATTGTATGACAAACAGTGTAAATACAGGGGTGGGGAATCTGCTGCCTCGAGGTCACATGTGGTTCTGTGAAGTTTGGATTCAGTCAAAGGGCCACACTTGAGGACCTAGAGGGCCACATGTGGCCTCAAGGCCACAGATTCCCTACTCTGGTCTAAAATATAGTGTGTGTGTGTGTGTGTGTAGTTTTGTTTCTGTTTCTCAGTTAATTATTTTTGTTTTGTTTAAGACTGTGTCTCCCTATCTTGCCTAGGTTAGAAATTCAGGAGCCACTCACAAGGCCAGATCCCAATACTGCTCAGCATGGAAATTTTAACCTTCATTTTTCTGACCTTGGCCAGTCATCTATCTTTAGACAGTGTGGTGACTGTCTACTCCTTGGGGCTCGTCTTATTGGTGCCTGACTTTTTGGCTTTTACCCTACCTACTAGAGCTCGGAACTCCTGAACCCAAGCAATCCACCAACCTCAGCATCCTTCAAGAAAGGATTCCCGGAGTGTACCACCATTGTTCCTGGCCTAATTGGTAGTGGATGTGGTTGCTGTTATTTATTTTGGTCATGCCTTTCTTCTCTCACCTTCTATAATTGACTAAGTCAGCCTGTCATTGCCATTGCCTGCCATTTAAGTAAAGTAACAGATAACTATATAAATTAGTTCTCACATTGGGATATGTGAAAGGAGAAGGCAAGCTGAATTCTTTGGGTTTTGTTGTTGTTGTTTGTTTGTTTGCTTACTTTTTAAGACAAGCTATGTCTTCCTAAACACTCTATAATAGCAAATATGTATGTCATCCAAGCAAGAGACGGTAATGAAAATTATTAGATAAAAAATATCTGTCTGTGCTCTGGTCCATCTTTGAGGGAGAAAGAAACAAAAGCATAACCTTTTATCATTGCCAGTATGAGTTCACTTTTTCAGGAGTCTTTGAGCAGGTAGCTTGTATTCATTGAGTAAAAGTTATAACTGGGAGAGATGCGTCAAAGGATTGGCTCACTGCCCAGAATTTGGTTCTAACCTCCATAATAGGCCCTTTGGTTTTTCATCAGCCCTGCAAGATCACCAGGGAAATGGTCAGAGTATTATTTCTAAGATCAAAGAGCCTACTTTTCTTGGACAATCCAGTTCTTTATTTCTGTTGCCCATTGGTAACACTATGGTTCGTGGAGCCCTTGTCCTCCCTGAGGAACTCTGGATCCCATATGAGTTGAAATTAGGGGAACCAGATTTGCTGAGTGGTTAATTGGCTTCATATTGAGCAAAATAAATGTGCTACCTAATGCATTCTTTTCAAGAACTTAGTTCATTTTTAATTGTTAACTTCCCAGTTCTAGAACTAGAGAAGAAATCTGCATATAGAGTATGGATGGTGGAATTGTAAATGGAGAACCTTTGCATGCATTTTATTCATGAAGATCATTTAAAACTTTTTTTTAAATTTCTCTAATAAAAACTTTATTTTCCTACAGGACTTGAAGAAGACAAAGTGAGCAGACTAATAATTTTGTTTTTGTTTTTTTTCCTATGTCCCCAACAGGATGGCTTAAAGAAAAGATCCTTTTTTTTTTTTTTGGCATGCTGTCTTGTCTGTCTGTCTATCTATCTCTTTTCCAATTCAAAAGACAGATAGACAGACTGATAAATAGATAGATAGATATTTAAGTTCTTTAGTTAACCCCAACTAAAGTCTTTTGGTATGCTGAAGAGATTAAGTACAGGTGCACATTAATTTCAAGTCATTTAACCTCTGTTTGCCTCAGTTTCCTCATTTGTAAAATGGGCATAATAATAGCATCTAACTCACAGGGTTGTTGTAAGGATCAAATGAGATATTTGTAAAGCGCTTAGCACAAAAGCAATTCTACAATATAGTGAAAGCTAATAGATATAGAAAAAATGTTTGATATTTTCCTTCTCTATTTCTCCATCTCTTTACTTACTATGTATTCTAACACAATTTTCCATGCCCCTTGGATGAATGAGTATATATTATCATTATGGAAACATCCGTGCTGGCCAGACAGGGCAGTAACAGGTTGATAGAACCAAGAAGAAACACTCCATTAAAAGTCGCTTAACTAGCAATCTCTGTTGATACACATTTAGGGAAGTCAGTGGAAAATTTCATTCATTTCAAAGTGATCTGACTCCCAATACTCATTTTGATATTATAATTATGACAATGAAACTAAATCTCTTTTTATGTCTTAGTTTTGCATGATTGTCAGGAAAATCTGAAAAATTAATATGTAAATAGTATATGGCATCCTGTACATAATATTGTCCAACTCTTCGTAATCACATTTGGAGTTTTCTCAACAAAGATACTGGAGTGGCTTGCTGTTTCTTTCTCCAGCTCATTTTACAGCTGAGGAAACTGAGGCAAACAGGAGTAAGTGACTTATCCAGGGTCATATAGCTAGTTAGGGTCTGAGGCCAGATTTGAACTTCCTGCCTCCAAGCCCAGCACTCTATCCACTGCCCCTATAAAAATATACTACTTGGCAGTTGCAACGAGTCAGTGGCCAATCTGTGCCAAGAACTACCCTAGGCCCTGGAATTACAAAGACAAAAATGAAACAGTCCCTCACTCTCAAGGAACTTGCAGGTAGAAAACTGGAAGTAGTCATGGTTCTGTCCAACAGTATTGAAACCCAGATTGAAAGCCAATAGAATTTCTGTAAGACTTGGGAACTGGGGACTTGAAACTGCATGACTGGAGTCCGAATAGAGAAATAACATGGCATGCATTAGACTAGACTGAGACTGTAAAAGAAACAACTCAAAAAGTCTTAAATCCAAACTTCTTAGGTTCGGTGATTACTAGAAAGATTCTCCCCACCAGGCATGCCATATTTGATTAAAAACTACTTGGGAAAGGAGGGGTGAGATGAAAGGAAGATAAGATGAATATATTTAAAGCAGTCAGAGAAATTATGTTTGTATGTAAATATTTTATAAGACACCCTAAAAATAGTGTAACATACTGCTTCTCACTGGCAAGATTCTGCTGTAAGAAATTGGAAAATAATTAAATGTTGTATTTAAACTCTGTGCATTCTTTTTGATTTTGTTAATCTTGTTTTTATTGCTTGGCTTATTCTATAAACTGTAAAACACTGAATGATGCTTTCATAGGACTTTAAGTTCTAAAAAGGATAGGAGAATACTCCCTACCACTTTCAGGTACCACCTACCAAGAATCAATCCAGAGAGCTTTACAAAGTGCTTTAAACAGTTCAACAGGTGAATATCTTTCCTTTAATTTAGTACCAAATTAGGGCTCTTGCTGTGGTAACTACTTGGATCCTATCCCAGAAATGGCAGCATTTCATTTGTAGATAAGGATAAGTGCTTTAGTGCTGAAAAGAGGGCAAGAGCAAGATTTTTGAGATTTTATAGTTATATAAAAGCTATATGATTAAGTACCTGGCATTTCAAGACGATCTCTTCAGGATATGTAAAATTTACCAAGTAAGATAATGGGATTGGCTGAAAACAACACTCCAAGGACTAGAGAATGTCAGAATATAAGTGTATCTGTATGTGTGTGTGTGTATGTATGTATATATATATAATGTGTGTGTGTATATATATATATATATATATACACACACACACACATGAATGATTTCTATAAGATTGGAGGGGTCTATATAATATAGTTACAAAACAAACATGTTAACCTCAGGGGCTAGGCATTAGTTGCTGGAGGAATCAGTAAGAGCAGGAAAGGTCTTCCTCCGAAGTTGGCAGTCAAGCTGCGTCTAGAAGGTGTTCTAAGGGTGGAGGTGAGAGCATTTCAGGCATGGGCCACAGCCAGTGCAGTAGTGTGGAGACTAGACATGAAGTGACATGCATGAAGAATAGCAGATTTGGCCAGAGCCACATTATGGCTGGATCCTAGAGTGTGTGGAGGGGAGTAATGAGTAAGATTAGAAAGGGACCAAGTTGCGAAGAATTTTGATTGCCAAACAAAGGACTTTTACTTGGGTTTTTTGGGGGTTTTGTTTTGTTTGTTTTTTTGTTTGTTTTTTTTGTTTTGTTTTGTTTTGTTTTTTTGTTTGTTTTTGTTTTTTTTTCCGGTGAGGCAATTGGGGTTAAGTGACTTGCCCAGGGTCACACAGCTAGTACGTGTCAAGTGTTTTGGTCTGAAGTCAAATTTGAACTCAGGTCTTCCTGACTTCAGTGCCGGTGTTGACCCTAGAGTTAAGAGAAGGCCATTGAAGTTTATTGAGTAGAGGTTAACATGATCAGACTTGTGCTTTAGGAAAAGCCCTTTGGCAGCTATGTGGAGGATAGATCAGAGATAGATCACTCCAAGGGAGAGGAAATGAGGCTAGTGGCAGTGTGACCACAAGAACACCTATTTACATAGCACTTCAAAGGTTATAAAGTACGTTACAAATATTATCACATTTCATCCTCATAACTACCCTGAGAGATGGGTGCTGTTATCTCCATTTTACAGATGAGGAAAGTGAGGTTGAGAGGGATTAAATAACTTGCCTGTGGTCACACAGCTAGGAAATGTGTGAGGCTGGATTTGAACTCAGATCTTCCTTCAGCGTTCTGTCCAATGTACCACCTGAGTGGAAGGAAAGATATGCATATTAGAAATTTTGTTGAGGTGAAAATGAAAATATTTGACAACAGGCTAGATTGCCAGAGTAAATGACAGTGAGAAGTCAAAGTGACACTGGAGTTGCAAACCTGGGTGACTAGGAGTGGTGGGATTGGGGATGGGGCTAATGGGGTGTGTTTTAAACATATTAAGTTTGAGATACATATAAGATAGCTAATGTTTTGGTACATAGTAAGCACTTAATAAATAGTTTTTATTCACTTATTCATTAAACATTTGCTCAATTGAATTGATCCTGTTGTATTGAATATAAGGGTTTTTTTTTTTCACTCAAAAACAAATTACTTGAGTTTCAGATGTTAGTTTTCCAGGTTTTCAGCATCCATCCAAGGAGTCTCTTTGACTTATGTTTTGAGGCCATTTCACTCATTCTACAACATTTTACTGAAGTGCCTCAAAATTAACTCTACCTTACATTGACCTATCCTGTACTGAATTAAAATGCCTAATAGTATTTTTATTTTGTTTTCTTCTGAGATACCTGAGTAATGAACCAGATGCCAGAAATCTGATTGTATCGACCATATAGTTGTACCACCTGATCTTTAAGTTTCTTCTAGCTTTACTGTTCTGTGATTCTATTCAAAAATATGCTTGCTTTAAACGGTTCTAAGGATAACCTCCTCACTATGATAGGCTTGAATTGAACTTGCCACCACAGTTCCAAAAAAAAAATTTGAATAGGTCTAATGGACTGGCATCAGATACACTCATACCATAAACCACCATGCACTTCACTACTCTTGTAACAGTCTGTTCCGTTGTTGTTTTGTTTATAGTTCAGTCGTTTCCCCTATACCTTTCTTTCCTTGTGGCACTGCCCTTTATGAAAACAGCTCCATCTCAGTGAAGGAAGAGAAAAATAATCAATGTCCTATCCCAAGTCTTACTGAGGGTTAAGAAAAATATTAGTGTCTTATTAAGGGATCTGTTGTTATTGTTGTTTGAATGGCATATGATAACATAGGAAAAATTGCTTTTGTCTGATTCCTGTTGTAGAACATTTGGGATTCTGCAGTTCTTTACTTGATAAATTGGTGTAACAGTATACATGCTGTTAATTTTGCCAATCAAATTAAGGATGTTTGGACTAAAATAGACATTTGAGAATTAAAATGAATGTGTTAGTACTGATGAATCGCTAATATGTAATGCCTCTAAATTTTAACCTGATTTCTTTTAAGTGGGTATTGGAGATGCTAAGAATAATAATAGCTACCTTTTATATAGCATATATTATGTGCCAGGCACTGTGCCAAACACTTTACAATTATTATCTCATTTGATCCTCATGTCAACCCTAAGAGATAGGTGCTATTATTATCCCCATTTGACAGATGAGGAAACTGAGGCAAACAGTGGTTAAGTGACTTGCCCAAGGTCACACAGTCAATAAGTGTCTGAGGCTAGATCTGAGCTCAGGTCTTCCTGACTCACACACATTCTATCCACTGTGCCACCTAGCTGCCTCTAAGAAATAACATAATGAAAAATGATGCATTGTCCTTATAACTGTGCAGTAGTAGAGTGCATGTAGATTGGAAGTGGTATCTCTGATATGGAAATATGAATTTTTAAAAATTTGCTGCTGGTGTTTATACCAAATTTTATTTTAACCACCTTTTTTAAACTTCTTCAGGTTGTATCATTTTAAGAATAGTCAGCATGTGGTGGAGAAACCCTAATTGTTCAATATGCATTTTTATTTACATTTTAATTACTCTGATCTTTACCCTGGGATGCTATATTAAAGACCATGTGATTATTTAGATGTTTTCTTCTTTAGTTTGCTGCCTGATTTCTTAGTACTAATAAAGAGCTCGAGCTCAATTTAAACATACCTTTTCCACTGAGCTATCAAGCATTTTCAGAGAGACAATGCATTCATTACACAGCTGTTTAGTTGATTAAAATGACAGGGGAGGAAAACTACCAAAATAATTTCAGAAAATCAGCTACTGAGTTTGGTTTCTAGTCCTGCCTTAGCTGTGTTCATGATGCTGGCTGATTAAATTACCCTTTCTTTGTCTTTCACTACCTGCATATATTTGAAAATTCATAGCCAACATTCTCTGGCTTTCTTGGACTGACACTCCATACACACCAAAAAAATGAAATTCAAAGGAGGAGGAAGAGGGAAGGAATGAGGAGGAAGGAAAGACATATAGGAAAAAAAATACAGCACTGCCTGTGCCCTATAACTTTGTTATAGATTTGAGGGAAGGCAGGGCGAGCCATCTTTATCTCAAGAATCTGTGGACATGGATTTCTGGCCTACAAACATCACACAACCCTTTTCTCACCCTAGGCTGATTCAGTAACAGACTGTACAACTCTTTTTTTAATGTTATCTATTTCAGTATGTAGAAAGATCACTTGTTAAAATAGAAGCTTAAATTCATTATAAGCCCCCTATTCTATGTACAATTTAACTTCAAATAATTTCATTGGGTAGGAGGTTAATATAGTGTATGTTATCGTACTCTGGGCCCAGAATGAAACAGGTGGAGGACATTGAGATGAATTACGTTTAGGAAGTGGTTTAGTGTTTTAAAAATCTTAAGTATTTTCCTGAAACAAAGACCCATATTTTTAATTTCAGCATTTTTCTTTTGGTATTATATTGCTGCAAATCATGGAGTACTAAAGTCACCAGAGAAGTAAAGTTGTGGGTCACCCAAAGAACAGTGAAAAGTTAGTCAGCAACATGTTATAAATGAGACTTGCTTAGGAAAAGTAGTGTGGCTACCCTTGGAGAAATGTAGTCGTGTAGAGAGAGCGTTATCAGTGGGGCAGTGGATAAAATGCCAGGCCTGGAGTCAACAAGACTCATCTTCCTGAGTTCAAATATGATCTCAGACACTTACCAGCTCTGTGACCCCGGGCAAGTCACTGCACCTGTTTGCCTCAGTTTCCTCATCTGTAAAATGAGCTGGAGAAGAAAATGGCAAACTACTGCAATATCTTTGTCAAGGAAACCCCAAATGGGGTCCTGAAGAGTCAGACACAACTGAAACAACTGAAGAACAGCAAAAAGAGTGAGCAAGGATTAAATAATAGATACTTTGTTATGTTTATGTTATGTAGGAATTTACATAGTGTCAAGAGGTCCATGTCTCTCAAGATGTGGGGTGGCCCTGGTGTAGAGCATCTATAGGGAACCATGGTCACAAAGTTGGGAATGGATTGTAATCTTTATGATTGGAGGGAGGGCTCACCTCAATGAGATGACAGATTTACTAACATGTGCCCCCATAACTGGTCCTGGCAGTTGATTTAAGGCTGTATTCCCAAAGTAGTGCCAGTATGATACGTTAGTATGTCACCAAGACACACCTTATTATATTTTTTCCCAGGTTTCATCACACTGCCAGTCATTTTTGTTTTAGTTGTCATTTTAACCTAGTGAGTGGAGGATAATAGCAGTTAGCCTTGGTGGAGAGATGTTGTTGTTCAGATCGTCTGACCCTTCATGACCCCATTTTCTTGGCAAAGATACTGGAGTGGTTTGCCATTCCCTTCTCCAGTTCACTTTACAGATGAGGAAGCTGAGGCAAACAGGGTGAAGTGACTTGCCCGGAATCATACAGCTAGTGTCTGAGACAGATTTGAACTCAGGTCTTCCTGACTCCAGGCCCACGCTCTATCCACTGCACCACCCGGCTGTCCTTATGGTGGAGAGATAAGATAAATGGATGTTTATCTATGTGAGTATGTGTAAATATATATGTATGCTTTATGGTGGCTAGATAGCTCTTTCTACACAAGCGTAGAACCAAGAGATCAAACAATCTTGTAGATTTAGGCAAACGTCTAGGCTCTAAACATGAGCAAAGTCAGAGGCCATAATTTTATAATGGCACATAATTGCAATATGATGAACATTTATTTAGCAGCAGCTAGGTGGCTTAGTGGGTAGAGCACTGGGCCTAGAGTCAGGAAAACCTGAATTCAAATCCAGCCTCAGACACTTACTAGCTGTGTGACCCTAGTCAAGTCTCATAATCTCTGTTTGCCTCAGTTTTCTCATCTGTAAAAGAGAGGATGATAATAGGACCTACCTTCCAGGGTTGTTGTGAGGATTAAATGAGGCAATAATTGTAAAGCTCCTGACACAGAAGCACTATAGAAATGTTACTTAATATTATTCTTGTTTTGATGATGATGATGATGATGATGCAGCAGTGTGTACTATTTGGTGTTCATTGGGGGTGGGAGGGAGATTACAAGTCTAGATATGATACTGACCCCTTTCGCTTAAAGAACTTTCAATTAAATCAGAAGATAAGAATTGTCACAGATGACTTTTATGTGTGTGTTTTCTGTATTACATGATGAATGCACATGTTTTTACCCAATGAAGTTCAATGTAAATTCTGGGAGGAAGATCATTCCTGAACTGGGAGATCAGGGAAGGCTTTGTGAAGGCAATGGCCTTTGAGTTGGGCTTGACAAGATGGGTAGGAATTCAACAGATGAAGGGAAGGGAGGGTAATCAAGGCACTGTGACCACAGCCTATTCTTTAATAAGCTCAGTGAATATTTGCTGGGATAAGGAGGTCATCCTGTTTGACTGAAGTGCATAAGAGGGTGAAAATGGGAGATAAAATCTGCGAAGGTCAGGTGGAGCCTGCTTGTGGAAGTCTCAAAGGCTAGGCAGTGGAGTATGAACTTTATTCACTAAGCAATGGACAGGCAGTGGAGATTTAGGGGTATAAGAGTAATATAACCAGATGTGGACTTGAGTCTAGAAAATAAATCTAAGATCCAAAGTTCAGCACAAGGTCAAAAGTACAGGAGGAATGTACCTGTAGCCAAGGTTAAAGCAGAATCCAAGATGTAGGGTGTCAGTGTTGGCAGAGATGTGTTTAGGTATTCCATGACAGTCTTAGAATATTTGTAATGTTTCATATTCATGAGTGGCCAGCCTGCAGTAGGGGCAGAGGTGTCAGGTTCCCTAGAGTGCTCTGAAAAGCATGAAATGCCCCATAAACTGCCATGATGCTTCTTGCTATAAGCCAATAAGTCTGTGGTCACTGTAACCTAAGTGACATAGTGATAAAAGTCAGGAGAAGACACTTCTTGATGCCATCACATTCACTTTTGACTGTGCAACATGGAACACATTTTCCTGTGTAAACAATGTTTTAATTGGTTTTGGCGTTTTCAGGCAAACCCACAAAAGTACATTTAACCCATAGTCCATAGATAGCAGGACTATTAGTGTGCTAGTTTAAGTGGCTATTCCTGGTTGAGAGTTCACATTGAGTGTTTTCTGTGGTACATGGTGAGAATGGAAGGAGGTAGTTCAGTTAATTGGTCTATAATGTCTCCTTTGCCCCAAATTGTGAAGGGATTATGATGCCTTGGGGAAGACAGAATCCTTAGACTGTGTAACTGTGATATGGTAGGTCATCTAGATCAACCCTCTAATTTTTACAGACAGAGAACTAAAGATATGAGAGGTGAAATTGCTTGCCAAGGTCTTCTAGGTAGTAAGTAGAAAAGCTGGAATTGAACCCAGATCCTTTTTCTCTAAATTCAACATTTCTTCCACTATAACATGTGAACTCCTTCATGCTCTGGGTGAGCTAAGTTTTGGCCTTTTGGGCCTTTCCAGTATTTCTTTAAGTTGGAAGTTGATAAGTTTGGTAGTACTTATATGCTACAGTGACTACTGTTATTTCCAGTTAACATCCATTTTTGCCAAATTAGAGTTTGTATTATTTTTTGCAACTCTCTTCCAGTATATTCTAAATATTTAGACATCTTTGACTTTCTATAATGGCACTATTAGTATGATAGTTCATAGTTCAACTATGTTGTGGCCTAAGTAGGTTTTTAAAACCTGGCCTGGGAGTCTAAGCATCATTAATAACATTCTTTCAAAGAAAAAAATGTATTATAATTTTTTTAAGTTTATAAACTTTTTATAAAAAGCTTGTATCCACATAACTTTTAATATATCCATTTTGCTTTGTTTCGGGGGATTGTAAATTGATACATAGTGTGTCCTATAGATAGATTGGGAAGACAGTAAAAGGGGAGGAGTATTTTCTTTGGTATGTCCCATATTGAAACAGATACTGAAAAAAAACATGTTAAAAAAAAAGGTGTTTAAGGGGCAGCTAGGTGGCGCAGTGGATAGAGCACTGGCCCTGAAGTCAGGAGGACCTGAATTCAAATCCAGCCTCAGACCAAGCACTTGACATTTACTAGCTGTGTGACCCTGGGCAAGTCACTTAACCCCAATTGCCTTAAAAAAAAAAGTGCTTGTGAGACCAAAGTCTTGAACTTTATTAACAAGTGGGTCTTTTAATAAATTCTGTTTCATGGCCACAGACCCTACCCCTAACTAGCCATCCTACTAGTGTGTAGTTGGTTTTAGCAAAACCTAGGCGATAAAAGATAGAAGTATGAGAACAGATCTAGTGACCATCTTAAAAAAAAAGAGCTTTTAAAAGCAAATGTGGTATAGTGTAGAGAACTTTAAATTTAGAATCAGAAGAATAAAGTTCTGACAGTTGCTGGCTGTCTGACCCTTAAAAAAAATCACTTAACTTCTCTGAACCTCAGTTTCCCCTTCTGTAGAAGTGGCCTGCCTAGCCCTTCATTTTCATAAAGATTCAGTTGTAGGTTCTAGTTCTCATCCTAGGAATAAGGGCAATATTTACCAGTCAATTTTCATTGTCCATTTAAAAATGCTGAATAGATTTCTTCCCTTCTGTGGGAGATGACTTATATTCCTTTTTTTCCATTGGTCAGGGAAATGCCTATAGGAATTATGGGCCACTGTTCTTCAAAGGAGATAGAGCAGGTGGGTTACTTCATGCTTTCTTATAATGTTTGAAGAAGCATCTACCGTTGAGGAAAAAGAAAGTGAATGTTAAGTGGTTCTTTGTCAAATACCTTAAGATATATCATTATTGAAAAGTAATTTTATCAGAGAAGCGTGCAATTTTCAGGCAAAGCTTTTTCATTCTGTCTCTGTAAGCCTAAATTTCACAGGACTATCAATAACAGTCCATTGTGAAGAGTCAGTAAGCTGAAGTAATTTCATATTCATAGTTGTGTTATTAGTTTAAATATTTGTCCAGAGACATATTCAGAAAAAGAGAAAAGATCAGCCTCCTTGAATTTCTTGGTATACTTTATCTAGTTGAAGTGATCTAGAGAAGGTTTCATAATAAAGTAGTTAAAAGTTTTAAAAAACTGTTGTCTGCCTTTAAGGCCATTAAACAAAAGCAAAGAGCCAGTATCTTCTCTAGAAATCAATGAAGAAAAAAGAATGTCACAGAAGAGTTAGATTTACTCTCAGCTAATGGAGGGGAAAATTCATAAATCTGAAAAATGTGATGTGAGAGGGGGGCCATTCCAACACAAAATAGTGGCTGGCACTTTCCTCCCCTGCTAAGCTAATGACCCCCTGCCTTCCTTTCATGGTTCCTAGGCAAGGATTGCGTAATTTAATTGACTTATTATCAACGCTAGCTAAATGTTTTCTGAGTGTTTTTTGGATAGAGAAATGATCTTAAACGTAAAGTGAACTCCATGTATACCTACCAAGTCAAATTCAGCTTTTTTATGCACCTTAGTGACAGGAAGTTGAAGTCAGACTCTTAACTCCAACAGTTTGCAATCATCAGTCATGCTCTCTAGCTCATCAGGAGAGGGAAGGGGAAAGGAGGCGGGGAGGGAGAGACAGACAGTCAGACAGAGAGGGAGAGACAAAGAGACAGAGATGAGTTAACTAGTTGACTGTTAAAGCTAAGCTTTTTAGATTATGTGTATCTTGGTGAGGTTGCCATGCATTAACTTTCTAGATTCAGGAATTTGATTTTTATTAATTTACCCAGAGGATCAGGCTCTATGGAAATTGATTCACACTAACTGAACTTTCAAGAAAGTAAATTTATAAGACAGACTTTCAGTTGATTATTTTATAGTTGAAATATGTCTGGTGAAAAATATCACACTTGCTAGAAGAGGGGAAAATTGATTGGAGGACCCTGGCTTATCAGGGAGAATGAAGTTTCCTGAAAGACTGGGATAAGGGCTTCAAGAGGAACACAAAGAGAGAAAAGAATCTGAAGAGCCAAAGGGCACCCTAACCTGTGTCAAGACATTGGAGAGTAGAAGAATGTGCTAAAGAAAGAGAAGTCAAGAAGTAGGACTGTTGACAGTGGAGTTGTGTAGTAAGACTATACTTTCATAGATCTTTTCTATAGTGTATGTGCTCTTTTTAATGCAACAGTTTTAATGGAGGCTCTTCCTTGAGAATGGAGCTAGACTCCTTGTGCATCTGCAAAGAAGATGAAAATTGGTCAGAAGGAAGACAGACAAATCATGGTTGGTCGTTGGCCCCCTGACATGAGTCATGACTATCCCATCTTCTTTCCAGACATAGCATAGAGCCCACTGTCGACTTAATGTAATTTATGTGGGAATAAACGATACCTCTAGGATACTTGAAGGCACATTCCCTGGGCAAGAAATTAAAAACTATTGGGTGATCTTTATAACCCTTTTATTGATTCTTTAAATAATTTAATTCAGAAGAGAAAGGTGATTTTGGGATCTGTGGTTAGGAAGAGGTTGTTAGAGAAGAGATTTTGGATTTCTAGACCAAGAATTAAAATCACAACAGAGCGAATCAGGAAAGGCCTTTTGAAGGAGATTATTCCCAGGCACTACCTTCTAAATAAGACTTCTGCTGATCATTCATCTCTCAACTGTTAGCACCCTCCTTCCATAAACTATTCTGTATTGCTTTTGGATTTATTCTGGGTATATTTATATGTACGTGTTGTCTCTCTTCCCCATCCCCTAGAATATAACCTTTTTGGGAGCAGGAACTCTTTCATTTTTGCTTTTATATCAGCAGCATTTAACATGGGGCATGATACATGGTAGGCTCTTAAATGCTTGTTGATTGCTTAGTAGAACTGAGTCTGACAGAAGCTAAGGATTCAGAGGCAGTAGTGAAAATGGAGTCTATTCCAGGCATGAGAAACAGCCTGTGAAAATGCAGAAACAGAAAATGGCATGTCACATGGAGAATGGTAGTAAATGAGCCAGTTGAGATAGTATATGTTTTATGTGAGAGGAAGTAAAATATAATCATAGATTGATACCAGCCTGGAAACATAAGTTGACGTTAGATGTGAGGGGCCAAATGGAAAATTCTGTCTTCCTAGAGACAATAGAGAACTTCTGAAGCTTCTGGAATAATAGCGTGACATAGGCAGACCTGTGCTTTAAAGCCACCAATTTGGCAGCCATGTGGAAGTGGGATTGAAGAAGAGAAGTTTGAGTACAGCGAGACTAATTAGGAAGCTGTTACAATAAACCAGCCAACTGGTGATGAGAACCTATATTAGAATGTTTGCGGTGTGAGCAGAAAAAAATACGTGAGATGTACTGGAGATAGGATTGATAAGACACAGTAATTGATTCAATATGGGGAATGGGTGAGACTCAAGATTCAAAGCTGATTAGGTTACAAGCCTGGGTAAACTCAAGAGAGAGATGAGGGATAGATGTATATAATTTGAAATTATCTTTATTGATATGATAGTTAAATCCATAGGAACTGAATTCATGCTCCAAGAGAATGTAGAGAGAGAGCAAGAGAGAGCCCTGACAAATGTTGAGTATGAATAGTTTTTTAAAGTGTCAAGACCTGAGACAGTAAGTTCCCCACCACTGATCATCATGAAGGAAATCCAGGAAAACCAACTTGTTGAACAAAATGCCTTCTGACAGTGTATACAGCAGGCTACATCCACAGTGCCTTAACAAGGCTACCCATTCCATTGTTGTAATGACTCTCAGAATTATTCTTTATTACGTAAGTCTCATGGTCCCTTTCATTAGTCCTGGTTCTGTTTTGGGGAGAAACAAGAAAGGAGCCTCTCCTCCCACATGTAAAGACAGCTACTATTTTCTTCCCCCCAAGCTTTCTCTTCTCCAGATAGCATATATAGTTCCTTCTACTGTTCATTTGATGTGTTTTCCAGACCTTTCACTACTCAGATTATTCTTTTTATATATGCTCCGGTTTTAAATACCTATCATAAATTATGGGTCAGTAATGGAACATAATACTCTACATGGGATCTGACTGGCAGAAAATCTCACCCCAAGCAGCTATGGTGTATTGGAATAGTCACATACCTTGTATTCAGAAGAACTGAGATGAATTCCACTACTCAGCTTGTATGACTTTGAACAAATTGCTTCACCAACTTGAGACTGATATCTCATCTAGAAAATTGAGAGGATCTTAGTATTTCCTACCTCACAAGAGTAAAATAAGTCTTGGCGGGAAAGCACTGTGTAAATATTAAAATGCTATGGAAATGAATTGCTATATTAATAATAATTATTAGCACATTAATATTTAATGTGTTAATTATATTGATAAAATTTAAAATAGTAATTACATTAATAGGTTCTTTTAAAACGGTTGCTATTTATCCATATGCATTGTTACAGTCAACAATATCGCCATTTCTTTTTTAGTTAAAGTATTATAAAGTCAAATCTCTTCTGTCTTTCATTTATGGAGAATATTTTTTTTTTGCCTTAAATGTAGAAAATTAAAATCATCCCTATTAAATTTTATCTGTTTTGACCCTTTGATATAGATTCACTCTTTTAAAATCTTAATTCTGTCAAACAAGCTGATAGTGATCCATCCCAGATTTGTATTTCCCACCAATTTGATGAGCATGATTTTTATATCTTTATCCAAGTGATTGATAGAAATGTTGAGCAAGACAGAGCCAAGTACAGAATTCTGCAGTACACCTTAGAGGTAATATAAATTCATTACATAGGCTCTTTTGGTACATACATGTGTTCAACCAGCTGCTGATTGTATTTGCATTTTCCTGTATACATTTTTCCATCTTATCCAGAGTATAATGAAAGATTATTAAATGCCTTATTAAAATCAATTTTTTAAATAGTTAAATAGCTAGATTTTAGTGGACAGTTGACAAAAATAATGTAATTTCTTATGTAATTTCTTTCTCATCCAAGTTCACTGACCCCCTGAAATCTATCTGTGGATATTCTGGACCCCAGGTTAAGAACCTCTAAACTCAATGCCCTCATGTAATCTTCATGCTTATCTTGGTTTTTAAATCCCTGTTAATTATTTTTTGTTTTATCATTTTCTATCTGAAGATCATTCCCCTGGGTGGAAAAAAAACACAAATAAGTAAGCATTGAATAGTTTTGCCTTCTTTCCATTCTCCTGTATGATCTTCCCATCCATACAAAATAAGGGGTCTGATCCTTTTCTTATTCTCTTCACCATGACAACCCCCCCCCCCCCCCCCAAACTGGACCAAAAAAGCCCTTTTATTGGCATTCGTGTTTTTCACAAGCCTCCACTCGTGTTGGATTTTAGCTTTCCTGGCACTGTCAGTACCCCTCCTCTGTTTCTGTCCTTGTTTATGGAGCTTTTCTTGTCTTTTGCATATGTCCTTTAAAAGTCTGAACTCTGATTCTGCAACAGATAAGTGGTTAAAAGATATGTACAGGAAGTTTTTGAAAGAAATGCAAATTGTCAACAACCACGTGAAAAAAAATTCAAGATCTCTTAACTAAGAAATGCAGATTAATGAGATTCTGAGATGCCACCTAACACCTATCAAAATGGCGAAGATAATAAAAACAATGAAAATAATGAAAATAATACAAACTAAAGTTCTTTGCTGGACACACCTGTGGGAAATGGACTTGCTGTCTTGTTGCTGGTGGATTTGTGAATTGTTTCAACATTTTTAGACAATAATGTGGTATTATACAATTTGCATACCTGTTACTATTATAGAGGAGAGTGCTCAAGAAAGTTATTGATAAGAAACAGACATCTCTCTAGAACTATATTCCTAGGGGCATCTGGGTGGTGCAGTGGACAAAACACCAGCCCTAGAGTCAGGAGGACCTGAGTTCAAATCTGGCTTCAGACACATAACACTCACCAGCTGTGAGACTCAGGGAAATCACTTAACCCCAATTGCTTCACCTAAAGAAGAAGAAGAAAAAGAAGAAGAAGAAGAAATATATTCCTAGCAGGATTATTTTTAATAGAAGTAAGAGGGAAAAGAATGGGCTGGATTGCCTTTGGAAAATTTCAAAGTTCTTTTAATGACACCCACCCCCCAACTTTCCCATGTAAATAAAGGCCCATCTTTTTAAAACCAGAATTGTTCTGGTGTAGTTAATATAGGCTTGGTCTCTCCATCTCACCCAGGATGGAAGTGCAGCAGCCAATCACTGGCCTGATCCCACTACTGATCAGCATGGGAACTTTCACCTTCTATATCTGTCTTAAGTCTGTTTGTTCCTCCTTAGGCAACTTATTGAAACCAATTTGAGTGCAGAAGCCCAGTTGGTTTAGCCCACTGAGTCTTTGCATTCCTGAACTCAAGCCGGCTCTCAGCCTCCCCAGTAGCAGAGATTACAGATGGGTGCCCCCATGCCCAGTTTGCCCATGCTTATTTAAGAGTTTCTGCCTAAAAAAAAGATAATATCTGTGTTTTCTGTAAAAAAAAAAAATTGCTTCCTTAAACTCTAAAATACACCTAATTATGTCCAAGATTCTTTGACTATTAAGAAGTCTAGGGTTACAAGGCTACTTTCTCCTGTGCCATCTTAAGCAACCAAGTCTTCCTTATTGGTCTGAATTGAGACTAATGCATCAGATTTCTTTTGTCTCTTCTTCCACCTTCTAACAAGTGAAATTACTAACAAGACAAGCCCAGAATTTATCAGAGCCTCTCCTTTCAGCAGAATGAGTTAGCAGCAGACATTGAAACCCAGGTAGTTACTGTATCTTGGATCTTTGCCAAACCTGTAATATGTGTATAGAAACACTATCTATAGCTTCCATCTGGAGAGGAGGCTTATAGTATACTCCCATAATAATATATGTTTCCTTCTCCTTTTATCTTTACCCAAATGCTTTCCACTGTACACCCACAGGTTCACATATTTACATACAGGAGTTTGTTTTGTTAATATAGTGCTAGTTCCCACTCTTTTCTTCTAGTTCTGTTTCTCTTGGACAAGACATACATACATACGTACTTCCATTGCTCTTTTCTAATCATTAGTCTCCCCCACTAAGTCTTAACTGTTATCCAAAAGGCCATTTTTTACTTCCTTGTACAAAATTTCAAGTTTACTTTATTACCCTTACACTATCAATAGTACTATGTGTATACATCTGAGACCATAAATGTTGTTTCTTAGCCTCATTCCTATTGCCCTCTCCTGAGAATTGCTGTGAACTCTGTTTTCTTCCTCATGTAGGCTTACCTAGATAATGTTCCTTTCAGAAACATATAAACTTTCATCCTTTCAATTTACAAAAAGATGATTTTATTGTTGAACAGCAGGAGTATTTTTTCCCTAGTGTGTTAACTGGCTCACTAATAACATGAAAGAGTTAATTCACCCCAGTCTCAGTTTGCATGCCGTTTTTATTCTCTGGTACCTTCAGGCCCTATATTTTTTACCTGGTTGGATGATGACTAAATTATTATTATTTCTGTTACTCAGAAAGCATTTAATTTCCTTCCCAGGATAGAAGAATTATTTTCCATTAGGGAAGATTTAGTAAATCTCCTGGAGCCCTTAGGAGATCTCACAAGACAAATAACTAATGATTAGAAGAACTGCCAAAAAAATTACCATATACTGAATTTACTGCATTTTTTTCACCTCATATTGATCTTCCTCCCCCACCCCTTCATTTTGACAAAAACTTTTCCCTCCACTCTCTCTCAACATCCTTTTATTTTTTCCCTTCTTGAAATAGCAATAACTACTATTGGCTAAGGTCTCTTTAAGCAGAATAATCTTTGCCGGAAGAGATGTTTGCCATGGGGTGGCCAAACAGTAGAGAATCAGTTACCATCCAATGTTGCATCCCATCCCATCCCCATTAACACCCCTACAAATATACTAATGGTTCTGATTTGCTTTTCTTTCCTTGACCAAAGATGTTTGAGCCCTAAACCTAAAGTGTGAAAGCAAGGGTATAATAAATGTAAACACTACCTTTGCAGACACCTTCGTATCAGTGTGTTATTGGGAATAAGAGTGCTGGACCTGGAGTTAGAGATTCGATACCACAGTTTTAGAGCTAAAAGGTATTGAATCCAATACCTTCATTTTCAAAAAAAAAAAAGGGGGAAATGTAGCTCAGAAGCTTGAAGTGACTTGCCCAGGGACACACAATGAAATAAGTGCCTAATGCTGAATTTGATCACAGGTCTTCCTGATTCGAGGTCCAGCATTCTCTCCATTGCATCACCAAGCTGCCTCATAGCTAAGCCTTCCCATAAAAATAAAGTTGTTGTTTCATCTTCTTTAACATCTGCAGTTTTTTTTAACTAAGATTTTTTTTTCCTTTTCATTCAGTGCTTATCCTAAAACCCAGTCCAAATGTTCTTGATGGAAAGGACATCCTCTGTTTGCCTTTTCAGAATACATTCCAGGAAAGTACTGGTTGTTCTAATAGCCACTTGTGTGCTTGCTTAGAGCAATCCAAGAGATGCAAAAAGAATCCTTAGTGTCGACAGGCAAAGGAACTAAACACAAGTATCAGTTACACTCCACAGTAATCCTATTGGTTCAGCTCTAAAATCCAGCCTTTTATTGATTTGTTCTTTCTGCTCTCTGTTTGTTCATCTTTAAGCACAATGTGGTTTTGATGCATTAGCAAAATTGCGAACAAGCAGTTCCTGGATATTCGTATACTATTCTCCAAGGAGGAGAAAATATATACAGTACTGAATGTTTCAAATGGATAGACATGGTGCTCCAAACTTGACAAGTTCCGTATCTGTTTCCTTCAGTGAAAGTTAGTAACCTAAGGAGGATCAGTGAAATAAAATCTTGTGTTGAACTTTATATTACATGCCAATAAAGACGTATGATTTGGGGTTTATTTTGCAGTAGGGTCTATCCTCATTATTAAGGTACGGCTGACTCTTAAGATATCCATGGGAAGAGGTGACAGGGATAATTCAGAGAAAGGAAATCTGAAGATAATAGAGTAATTTTTAACTTTTTGCTGCCTTTACCACCATACTTTTAGTTTTCAGCAAGTAATATGATTTCCTGATTTGACTTGCATTTCCTCTTACTTCCCATGCCTTTGGTCTAGTAGAGGGGCTAGTGAGCAAAGAAATATCCAAGATAGACATTAAAAAGATACAAAACAAAGGAATAAGGGTTGTCCACAAATTGTATGACCTGGGTGTTTAAGTTAAATTTGTAGCGTTTGAGAACAAATGAAGTATAACATATTTATTAAGTGGCATGTTTTGTAGTATAATAACTACTTTGTTTCATTTGTCTAAACTGCCCACTGTGAACTTCCTGCCACCCACAGACAGCTATCTTGCTTTTTCTCCCCCAAAATATAAACATATGACACTTTCCTTGTAACACATTCATCTGTCTCAAGCATATTTCATTCTTTGGCTCTAAAACCAGGTATTACAAACTTTAAAATTCTTTAAAGAATTTGTGTATTATATAGTTAAGATTATATTGTAATCATTCCAGCATATAAGGATTCTAACATAGCCTTCAATTGCTTTTATTGCTAAGGATTCCAGGTAGTAAAGTAGTTAACATAAACATAAGGCCTCGTCACCAGATTGGGAGGGGTGGTACTATACAACAGCACTCATAACCTAAATATTCCAGGGGAGTGTGAAGTTCTCCTTAAATTGAGGTGGAAGCTAACTTTTAGAATCAGAATTACTTTTCTAAGTGGTTTCTAAGGGAGGAGAGTTGAGGCTAAGGGAGGGTGAGAGATGAGTGCTACTGTTGATTTGGAAATATCTAAAGCCAAGCAAATATTTTCTGATTGAGGAGAAGGGAAAATATAGGAATATCGTAGAGTAGAACATATAATGCTTAAGTTTATCTCTTGAGCATGATAGCATTGGGTTACTGAGATCCATCCTGACAGAAAATTTATTTGAATAGTTCAGTGATCAGTAAATTCATTGATCAGGGTATTCCCTCTACAGAATAGATTATTGTCTCCTCTGTCACCTAGCAGATATTTTTCATACATTTCTATGGCCAAAAAACACATCCCACCTGTGGCCAGCTTGGTGATAAAGCCTCTCCAAATTTAGCTAGACTGTTTCTAAGAGAATAGACATCAATATATGAAGGCTTCCTAGTGTGGGAGGACCCACCAGAGCTTGTGGTCTGTTGGAATAGCCTTGGAAGATCCAGGATTCTCACCTCATCTTGATAGGGCAGGAAGAGAAAAGGACTTGAGTAGAACGTCCATATCTTTTTAAAATGAGGAGCTTATATGAGTTGCAATTCTGGTTTTCATAGCATATAATGAGGATGCTTATTTAACAGGTTGGAGAATTTGAGCATACTGGGAAATGCAGTTAATAAAAAGTCTAGACACTCTATGCAAATGACAAGCGAGATAAAGGATGTGAAAAATAAGATAATGTATGTTGTGGGAATCATATATTGTGATGGTATAAATCAGTGCTTCATAAACTGTGGGTTGCAACCCCACAGAAAAATTTGGCAACAGTAAAAGGTTTTCAAACCCACAACGACCAAAAATTAATTCAAAATCAAACACGTAATGAATCTGAGGAGTTTCTCACAGCCCTTGCCCATTTTGCATCATGCAACTTCACCGGAGCCTTGGTTCTAAACACAGAGCATGCGCACTTTTCACTGCGCATACCTTCAGGCCATGCAGTGCTGATGAATGCCAAGGAATGCTGCCAAAATGGGAAAAGGGATCACAAATGGAAAAAGTTGAAGAAGCCCTAGCGTAAATCAAGGTTTTTGCTATGCTTGTATAGAAAAGTTGTTGTAGGAGCAACTCAGTGGCGCAGTGTATAGAGCACTGGGCTTGGAATCAGGAAGACTCATCTTCATGAGTTCAAATCTAGCCTCAGATACTAGCTGTGTGACCCTGGGTAACTCTCTTCACCTTCTTTACCTTAGTTCCTCGTCCGTCAAATGAGCTGGAGAAGGAAATGGCAAACCACTCCAGTACCTTTGCCAAAAAAAAAAAAATGAGGTCATAGAGAGTCAGATAAGTCTCAAATGACTTCAACAACATCATTGAAAAAGATTTTTTAAAATAGAAAATGAATTTTAAGGACACCTTTTCATTTAATTGTTAGGGGGCAGCTAGGTGGCGCAGTGGATAGAGTACCGGCCCTGGAGTCAGGAGGAACTGAGTTCAAATCCAGCCTCAGATACGTAACACTTACTAGCTATGTGACCCTGGGCAAGTCACTTAACCCCAATTGCCTCACCAAAAATAAAAACAAAAAAAAACAAAAAAACAACAAACAATTGTTAGATTCAACTGATAAAATGTGATAAAATGATATATTAAACAAAGAACATTCTAATAAGATTAATGACAAATCAATTAATGAGATAGGTATAAGCCTATGAAGAATACCTTTCTCAAATAATATTTGCCTAAAGGATCTTTAGCCTTTTATTATGTCTTCACATTATAATAAGACTGCTTGATGGAAAAGCTTCGACAAACAAAACATCTCAGCTAGGCATGTACCTGGCAGCGATGGCCTTTTTTACATTTGTCCAGATATGGCCACTCATTGGATTTTCATTTAGAATTCTAGCAGTCCTGCTTCTTGATTACACGTAGTAGTTTTCATTAAGGTGCTCATTGTGTTCCTCTAATATTTCCAAATGGCATTTGGCTCAAACTACATTGCAATTTTTATTTCTGTAATTATAGGTTAAAAGGAAGCTATTTGGCCGTTTCTGCTGGTTTTATGACACTCTGTCATTTGGAAATGGCAGTGTATTTCCACCTTATGCCTGGGGAAGAAAGTTGAATCAAGAGTGTAATTTTTCTGAATTGTAATCTCATTTTCAGTGTGTAAAAGGAGAAACATCTTCATTTAAATTATCCCCTAAACCACAACTTTGGACAAAGTGCTTGCTCAAAAAAGAAAGTACTAAAGAAAGAAAAAAGTTAATCTCCCAGAGTGATATAAGATGAAAATGGTAGAAAATTATAAAGATTCAATTTAATAAACATTTATTTCATGTGTATTATGTGTAGAACTATTACCTGTTTTTAGATTTGATTTTGCTTTTTCATATAGGACAATATCCCCTACTTTAGCTCAGTTCTCCCACTTTACTGGCATTAATCTCTGAAAGCATGTATTTCCTACGCAATTGAAATGCAGGCACAACACAAAGTGGGGTCATGTGAAGGTGACTTTTCAGCCAAAATGGCCCAGCAGTGCCTGTCACTTTTATGTGAATTAGTATATGCGCTGTCATTTGACATTAATGGAATAATTAAAATGTAGAGGATCAGTGTGGTTTAGAGGAAAGAGCACTAAAGTTATGAGGTTTAAATTTTGGTTCCACTTTGCCACCAATTTCCGTTGTGACCTGGAACAAGCCACTTCACGTCTGGGCCTCAATTGCCTCATCTCTAAAATGAGAGGGTTGGATTAAATTATTTCTGATGTGCCTTCCAGTTCTAAGTTGATGATTCTCAGGTCATACATTATGGAAAGTGTGAAACCAAATGCTAATGTGGGTGATTGTTGGTACTAGGACATCAGGTTATAGATCCATATCAGATATCTGAGATTGGGAGAACGTGATATGTCAAAGGTCACCAGCATGACAGAGGAGCAGCCAAATGGAGCAAACTCACAGGTAAGAGTGAGAGTAGGCCAGGAATCAGTCAGTCCTGCTATATATAAGTAGGTAGTTTATCCTTTGGAGACCAAGAGTACAGCAACAGAATAGATGATCAATTAGCAGGAAACCTAAAAGGTGTTTCATCTGAGAGTTAGTCACAAGGGGTGATTTGGGGCCTAAAGCCAAGTGGTCAGGAGTCAGAGAATATGTGAAAGGGGAAGAAATAAAGTCAGTTAATCAACAGGTGATGGGGTGAACAGCTGCTCTATAGTTCATAAAACTCTAAGCATGTGCAGGTTAAATTTCTTCAGTCAAAAAAAAATTTCTTCAGTCATTGAATAAACACTTATTATGCATCTCTTGTATGCAGAAACTAATAAGTGAGGAGAAATACCACATTGAGAGAAGACTTAGTCCTAGCTCTTACAGACACAACCCTCTTCTTCCTACCCACTATGTCCCAGCCAAATTGACCTACTTGCTGTTTGCAGTACCTGACATATTTTCTCCAGAATCAGTTTTCAAACTTTAAGTACTTAATATATCCTCCATGTCCAGAAGGCCCTTCCTTTTTCTCTTTGCCTCGCTGATTCCCTAGTTTTCCTCAAGGCTTAGCTCAAGGGGCACGAGTCACACAAGGTGTTTTCTGATTCCCATTCCCCCACATACAAACATACAAGTTGTTGGTGTCCCGTCAGTTATTTTGGGTATGTTTTAATTCACTTATCCGTATACCTGCTATTCCCCCCACCCCACTCCCAAGAATATAATTCCTCTGGGGCAGATACTGTGTTGTTTTTGTCATAACCCTAGGGCTTAGGATACAGTAGGTACTCAATGAATGTTTATTGAATTGGAGTGACTTGAAAAGGAAGTAGAAAAGAAGATAGCTACCTCTATGCTCATAGACTTGGTACCCAAGGGAGTGCCTTTCTCATAAGTGGGTCTTATGGGGATAGTCTCAGCTGCGTGGAAGGGAACAGGTAATTGGCCTTTTCCTTCAAATGGGGATGTACAGGGGCAGAGGCATAGGAAAATCAATTAAGACATCCTTTCCAAAAGTAATGGTGACATTGATATGATTGGAGTAGGGAAAAATAAGTGTTTATTAAACACCTACTATGTGCCAGACACTGTGCTAAAAGCTTTACAATTATTTCATTCAGTCCTTAAAACCCTGTGAAGCAGGTGATATCAATATCCCCATTTTATAGATGGGGAAACTGAGGCACACAGCAGTTAAGTGACTCATCCAGGGGCCACAAAGCTAGTATCTGAGGTTGGATTTGAACTCAGGTCTTTTTGAATCCAGCACTCTATCCACTGTGCCACCTAATGGCCACTATAGATTACTGTTCTTACAGTAGTAACCTGAAAAGTAGGGGAGGGATGGGCTTGATGGCAAGGAGAATGGAAGCATGAAGCACAGTGTGCAACCATGTTCATTTGCACCTACAGACTCACCAGTTAGGACAGCACCTCGCTCATGATCTCTGAAGGTCCTGTGGACTAGAGGGATTAACAGCATTGTTGATAATAATAGCTAGCATTTATATGACACTTTTAGGATTGTAAAGCCCTTTACATGTGTTACCTCAATTGAGCCTCACAACACAGTGAGGTAGGCGCTATTATTTTACACCCGAGGAAACTGAGCCAAAAGGGTAGTTGAGTGACTTCGCTATAGGCACATAGCTAGTAAATGTGTGAGATATGATTTGAACTCAGGTCTTCCTGACTCCAAGTCCAGAGCTCTATCTGCTGTACCACCTAGCTGCAGAGATGACTAGGAGTGACAGTATGATGTCTGAGATAGATGGTTAGATGGGATAGGAAGCTTGATCTGGAGTCTGGAGCAAGCTGGATACAGCAGGACATGTGTTTCTGCACTAACTGGCTCTCCAGTCAAGATAGCATGGCTCCAGGATGGTAGTTCCCAAGCTAAGGGTATAGTAGTACCAAATTTAAAGACACACGAGGTTTAAATGCTCTTAGGAAAGTAATATCAATCTACCAGATTCCAAGAGAACACAGTGATAGTAGTGGGAGGGAAGGGACATTATTTTACTGTGACTTTGAATTGAATTGCCAAGGCAGGTTAGAGAGGTCAGTAAGGAGAAGTTTCATTTGTCAGAATAGTAGATGATTGCAGCATGGATGAGGGATTTTGCCATGGAGATGAGAAAGAAGAAGATACTTTATCATTTAATAATTGAAAAAAAAGTTAAGGTCATGAAAAGGATGGTGGCTTTGACTTACTGTTTCCAGTTGATTGGCCTTGTGGCTTTTTAGCCTCTGTTCAATTTATAGGGTATGAATTTAAATCCATTCCCAATTTAGCTTATGGTTCATTGTCCCTTTTCCATTTTTTTCTTGGCTTTTGTTCTCTCCCCCTTTTGCATTCCTTGCAAGTTATTCTTCAACTGCAAATGGAATTTACAAGTTACCCTTGTTGATTGTGCGCCAGCAGTAAGGGGGTCATGTTTTTAAAATGCAAAGGGAAGAAACAGAGGATAGAAGAAACCTTCTGTTAATTAGAATAGATAAATGAAAATTTCCCAAAAGGGATGACATTTACTTTCTTTGACCAGTAAATTTTAAGTATGTTTTGCTTTGAAATGCGAATTTATCTTTCTTATGATAACCAGAATATCATTAACAATTTGTCAGAAGTTCCTTAGCTGGAAATTTTATGCAATGCCATATTACTCTTTTTTGAAACAGTCTTAAGTATAAAAGTTCTTTACTAAGGAAATTGTAAGCTGTTTCTAGGTATACATCTACAAAAGTAACATGAGGAATAGTTCTATAGTTATGTGAAGATATAGAGAAAAGCAATTGATTTCCATTAATGCTGTTGGATACAATACTTAATGCTCTCCTCAGCAAAATGAGTTGTCATACTTTGATCGGACTAATTAGATACGAACTTTTGTAAGTATTTAAGGTTGTTTCATTAATGTTAAGGAAATGTAATTGAAGAAATCCAGAATCATTAGTAGAAGGGGTATTTATCCAAAATAGGCATCATTTAAGATGGCAGAGAATAGCTATGGAATTATATGAAAGTGGGGGGTTCCATTGGGAGCTAGAAGAGCCAGAGAATAAAATATTTCCAGTTTTCAGAGGTTTGTGATTACATTACTAGCAAGGCAAACATGCATCATTGATAAAATGAAGAAAGTATTGGGTCACACAGCCTTATACCAGCAGCTTAATGAAAAAGAAGGTATTTCTAATTCTTTTTTCAACTTGCATCATATCTTCTAAGTGGAGACAGGTGTAGAAGGAGAAATGTACATAGTTAGACCAACTGAGTTTGACTGAAGAGCTTCTGTAGGATAAAGGGAGAAGATTGGAAGCCAAAATGGGAGAACTCTTGAATACTGAGCTAAGAAATTAGGATTTTATCCTGTGGGAGAAAAAAGTTTCTTCAGAAAGAATAACATGTACAAAATTGCTCTCAAGCAAGATTCATCAGTGTAAGGATACCTTTTAACCAGGAATGGGGAATTTCAACAGGGATACTATAGTCCAAATATAGGTTGACAGTAGAAATAAAAAGGAATGGTTAAGGGAAAGTGTGATGATGAAAATAAAAGAGGAATATTGTCTACAAACTAAGAAATAATATGTAGAGTTAATGGAATATTTTGGATGTGGAAGTGAAGGGAGGAAGGAGTCAAGGATGAATCCATGGTTTTGAGAGACAAGTAAATGCCATTTACAAAGGTAGGGATAGATTAGAGGCAGCATGGTATAAACAGAGCACTGGACTTGGCATTAGGAAGAACTGGGTTCAGTCATTAAATCTCTCTATTCCGAGGGATTCATCTGCTAAATCATGGATGGGTTGATTTGCTCATACCCAGAGATACTCCATTCTCACTGTTTCACATAACCTTCATGTATTAATGTATTTCAGATAGTAAAAACTTATTTTTGTATTAATTTGCTAATTTTTAAATTAATAAATTATGCTACATATGTAAGGTGGAATAGCTCTATGGATTCCTGAAAGTTCTAGATCAGTGTCATTATTAACAAAGTAAACCACATTCCAAAGAAGTTGGTTTTTGAACACAACCTCATTTGTATGCAGTTTATAGACAGCATCCCTCTTTTGTTTCCATTGCCATACTTTCACTTAGCCCAGTGCCAGGAATATACAGGGTGTCCCATAAGAATGAGTGCAGTTTTACGCTTCAGTAACTTCAGAAGTGTATTAGAAACTTGCAAAAAAAAAAAAAAACCCAGCATTTGAAAGTACTTCTTTAATTTTGTGAATTTGAATGGTACTTTTTAAAAATTTTAACAAGATGAGGCATTTTGCTGGTCCACTACTTTCTGGATAACAGTTTCTCAGAATGGTGGATCAGTACAGAATATCTTCTTGCTTAACTACCTTGGTCACCTGATCTATCTCCATTAGACTTTTTCATGTGGGGTCATGTCAAAACTGTCATGCTTGCATCAAATACTATCTTTGAGTGATCATAAGGCTATTACAAATGCAATACTTTCCATCTCTGAGCAGCAGCTGATGACAGTTTTTACGAAGTTCAAAAGTCAACTAGAGTGATATATAGCACAATATGGTGGCTGTTGAATATTAATAAGAAAAATGAATGTTTTTACATTTCTAATAATCAGACTTTCAAATTATGTTCTTTTGTAATTTTGTAGCATTTATGTTTCTGAAAGTTTTAATGCTTTAAGCTACATTAAGACTTTGGGACAGTATTAGCTGGTTAATAAATGTTTCTTGATTGGTTGGTTGATTAATTGATTTGCTCAAACCACCATCCATCCCCAGCATGCAAGGAGCTGTCTTTTCTTTCCATCTAAAATCTTATCCATCCTTTAAGGGCCATCTTAAGGGTAATGAAACTTTCCCTGACCACCTCAGAACATGGCATTCTTATCCATCTCCAAACTCCAGAGGCACTTACTATCTGGCTCATTCATTTGGCACCAGTATATGGCTTTGTCTCATTGGTTAGCTTTTTACGTCTATGTGTTTTGTCTCCCTGTATAGGTTATAAATTCTTTTAGGCCTCCTGAGAGGGTACCCTATGCTTCTTTGTGTTCCTTACTGCATCTAGCATGATGACTTCTGTCTATTAGGTATTTGATAACATTGGCTGTTTTTTTGATAGGATATACCTAAGTTGTGGAATGAAACATTCTTGTACTTTTTTTTAATTTGGGGATAATTCAAATGTTTGTTTTTAAATATTCAGCTGATACTTTGAGGACTATCTTTGCATAAATTATGAAGTCTTTGAATCTGCTTGTCTAAATTGGAACAACCAAGAATATAGACAGAAGGGATTGGCTTCTAGCCAAGTTAGATTATTATGCCAAAAATTAATAAGCAAATAACAATTCGATGCTATTTGACTTTGGATAAATTCATTAAGTTTTGGGGGGTTCCTTTCACTCATTTAGAAAATGGAGCAGTTATACCAAATACTCTTTAAGGTCCCTTCAGATCATAAAATTCTAAGAATTTACCTCAAAATGAAATAGCTATTCCAGTTACATAAATGTGAATTATGCTTGATGTTTTGCCATGTCATACTAGAAATTTGGGGTGCCAATCTAGAATTTTAGTAGACTATCAATTCAGATTGTTCCTTGGGGTATTGAATTGGATGGGTGTACCCTTCGATGTCTTTTTCACTTTGATCTGAGGCTGTGTCCTACAATTGTTACCAGGCAGTGGTGGTACCTTGCATAGCCTCTGCAATAGAATCTCAGTATTGGACAGAACCTAAGAGGTAGCTATAAATAGATAGTGGATTTATTAAACATTTACAGTGTGCCAGCACTGTGTTAAGTGCTGGAGAGACAAATAAACGACAAATAAAACTTTCCACTCTAGGAGGTGGAAACAACACATAAATGGAAACTGGGGAGCTGGAAGTGGGGAGATGTATATGGAAATGGTAATGTTTCTGGGGATGTCCCAGAAATGCAGTAGAGGCCTGAAACTGATCAAGATGAAGTCAAAACTGGTTTCTCAAAATCCAAGGGGTTGCTCCAGGTATGGAATCCATTCTCGGATGATGAGTGGAGATGCGTACCGAAGGCATGGCTGGAGGAGACTGGGAAGTAGAGATCATCTAACTTAACTCAGACCTGAGAAGAAATATTTACAAGTATTCAACCTTTGCTTGAAGACTTCCAATAATGGGGAGTTAGTAGTTCTGCCTACTTCCAATGGGAGAACATTGTGCTTTGTAATTGTTTGGGTTTGTTTTGTTTCATTTTATTTTCATCTGCTTTTCTCCCCTCTGGAGTCAAGTAGAATTCCTTGCAATTCAATAAACATATATCTAGGCTGTCTGTGGATAAGACATGGTGCTAGGTTATAGAGATAAGAAGATTAAAATGCCACAGCTCAGGGGACATCTCATCCAGCCCATAACAAAACAGACCAACAAGTGGTCATCCAGCCTTTGCTTGAATACTTCCCAGTGAGGTGACCACCATCTCCCGATACAGTTTTGAACATTAAGCTTTGATCTACCTCTCTGCAATGGCCTCCCATGGCTCCTAGCTCTTCCATGTTTATGTTCTGTCTCCTCAGTACAATATAAACTCTTGAAGATTTAGGGATTCTCACCGTTTTGTTTAATTATCTCCAGCACCTAACACTGTACTGGACATAGTAAGCATTCTAATTTTGTTGATTAAATTGTTCCTAAAAGCATTAAATAGGCCAGGCTTTGGGGATTCCCCCCAGGCTATTGCATAATCCTTTGGCATGCTTTTCTTCTGTCTCACTCTTCTCATCTGTACCTTTTATGCTCCCTTACCAAATGCAGTCTAATCCAGAGAAAGAGAACAACTATTAATAACAAAATAAGGGAGGAAAAACTACTTTTCTCTGCAACAGCAGAATTCCAGTCTCTTTCTGGATATGTTATTATTAATCCTTATAACATTTCTGTGAGCTGTGTAAGTGGTAAATGTTACCCTTGAAAGGAGAGGCATTTGAGAAATGAGTGTTCAGACAAAACATTATTGTTCTAAAGTTGAAGGCTATACTATTTTGTAATCCAAATATTGTTCTGGTTAGGACAATGAAATAACCAGAACTAGAGAAGAAAAAAGTAAAATCATTAGTGATAGGCTTTTTCTTTGAGATTTTTATTTTTTTTTAAATATAGGAGGAAACTCTAGATTGTCATAGAATATTCCATTTGGAGAGTAAGTTCTGGCAGATTGGTCCAGACTTGCAAGACTTCTAGTACAAATGCTGTAGCCTGCCTATCTGTTGTCCAAAGACCAGCCCAACTAAATCTGGAGAGAGAATCATCACTAGGTTGGCTGTAGAGTGAAGAATTTTTTCCATCCCACCATGTCACAATGACCATCAAGTAAAACTAGAGTGAATGCTGATAGATTTCAATGGATTTTAATATTCTCTCCTCAAAGCAGGCTAATTGGAGAGCACCAGTGTAGTCAATGGGGTTAGCAATACCACCCTATCTAGAGACTGACTTATCCCTAGATAGTACCAAATGGTTGGGTAAAAGAATTGCCACATTGTTCAGCACTCCATCTTTCTATGTCTTTCTGTACTCAGGTTTGTGCCTCCCTTTCTGGTATGGTATGTAAGTAAAGATGGTCTTCTACTCTCACAGTAGCCCACTGTTTCCATCATTTTTTTTTTCCCTGAGAAAGTTGGAATCTCTTCATAGTCATGACATTTTAAGATGGGGGACAACTTTTCCAGGTGAAACTTTCCAGCAACTTGGTGGCTGACTCTCAAGAGGAGAATTTCTTTTTGCCTTCTAAGTTTCATTGCAGATTTGTTCAAACAAACAACATTCTGAGCTTAATGAGAAGAGGTTTCTTTTTAAACAGAATTGAAATGTCAATGTGAAATTGCAAATTCAGGGAAAATCATTTATGCAGAAGTTGCCTTGGGGCTCCTTAGACCCTGAATAAGAAAATGTTTTTAGTATGGCAGGCCCCTGAGCAGATTACTGAAATCGTGTCTAGTTTATCATCAAAGCAAAATTGATGGTTTGTATTTAGAGAATGTATTTCAGAAGACTTCAAGGAGAGAAATCAGTTGTTTCTAATTTTGTTACTAGTTATATGCACTTTATTTCTTTCCTTACTATGGAAATGGAGCGTTTTTATGTGAATATCACTGTATTTACTTGAGTAGGTAAATAATTACTTGACATTTTTGTTCAGTGCCTCAATCTTCTAAATTTTAGTTTCCCTAATTATAACTCTACATGAAGGTGATGGCAATCAACTTTCTTAGGAAGATGATAAAATGCTCTGATTCTGTATCTTGGGAAAATTTAAGATCAAAGTAACCTAGGTCTAGAGAACTCTAGGGAGGGGTTGGGGGAGAGGGAGAGTGAGTGTAGGTTTGGCGTTTTTTTTTTTTTTCTTTTCTTTTGGCCAAAGCAATTGTTTTTATTTCACTGAAAATCAAAATGAGAAGTGAAAAAAGGGGCAACACAGATAACTGAAAAACAGCAATAAAAATTAAGAAGTCCATTAACCAATTGCTTTGGAATACAGATTTTTTTTTTCATGTGTTCTCCGATCCAAGTAATAGGTAATGAAGTCATCGAGCTGAAAAAGTTAGATTTCAGGGCATTGTGTATTAAGTTGAATGTTAACATGACTTTCATAGCAATCTTATGGTGGGATGTTGTTTGCTATATATTGGCAAGTATAGTCGTGGGGTTGTTGTTGTTTTTAATATTAAATTATTCAGGAAGCTACTTGTTATTCCTATAAGTAGATACTGTTCAACACTACCCAAGTTTTAAACAGTATAAAGCATACTTGATTGACATTTTAAGATTATGATACTGATAATGTAGGGAATTGAGGAATTTAAGTATATAAAGAAACTGCTGTTTTTAGCTAGGTGTTAAGCAAGTAATAATGTGGCACTATGTGAAGCATGGTAGATACAAATACAAGCGAAAAGAAAGACAATCCCTGCCTTCAAAATGCTTATATTCTAAAGAGAGAAGACAATACTGGAGCTGAAGGGAAGGGAGAAGGTATGAAGGTACCCATACAGGGGATTCAAGGCAAAGTCCATAGAGTCAGAAACTCAGCTGGGAGAGAAATGAGGCATGACCAGCCGAGGCCCCCCCACAGGAACATACAAATAAGAGAAGGGGGCCCTCACGGAAAGGGATGTTCCAAGGTGAGAAGTTCCAGGTACTGAGGAAAGGACTGAGGAAGTAAGAACTCGTACTCCATTAATAAGGAAAGATTTGGTCCATATATTTGCAGTTATTCCAAGTAGGAAAATGTTTCTCCTTATTTCTGATGTTTAAATCAGTCTAGATTTCTTGTCCAAATAATATTTAAAGAAAAGTTTATATTATTTGATAGACTAACTCTTTTAAGACTATACTGTATAGTCTTGCTTTACGAGGGGAAAGATTGGTTTTATATTAGGCAAGTGAAGGTATTTGGACAGGTGATTTCATTGAAAATCTAAAAATTCCATGGAGAAATTGTATTGAAATTATACAGTGTCTTGAAACTTGTAAGCTTCTTGAGGGCAGGAACTATCATGATGTTGTCTTTGTACTCCCAAAATTTAGCTTCAGTGCCTGGGAAATAGTAGAAACTTAATAAACATCCCTTGATTGATTTCATCACTTTAGGGAATTTCCTATGTAAAATTTCCCCCCACTAATATAGATTACCAACTCCTATAAATTGATATTTACTTTGGCCATTGGAAGTTTAAGGTCATACCAATACCAGTGTGTATCAGAGACAGAATTTGAATCCAGGTCTTCCGGACTCCATAGCCAGCTCTTTATCCTAAATACTGCCTCTCACCTGTATGTGAAAGTGCCTACTATGTGACAGGCACTGTACTTCTACTATACTATTTTTTTTTACTACTACTATTAAATGCCTGCTATGTGACAGACACTGTACTGAGTGCTGAGAATACAAAAAAGAGACAAAAGACAGTCTCTACCTTCAAGGAGCTCACAACGTAATTGTGAGACAACAAGCAAATAAATATATACAAACAAGCACTATTCAGCATAAATAAAAAAATAAAAGAAGGAAATCACTAGAATTAAGAGACAACAAGCAAATAAATATATACAAACTCTATTCAGCATAAAGAGAAAAAAATAAAAGAAGGAAAGCACTAGAATTAAGAGGGGTTGGGAAAGGCTTCCTCTCGGAGATGGGATTTTAGCTGGGGCTTGAGGGAAGCCAGGATTCAGAGCATTCCAGGGACGGAGGACAGTCACAGAAAATGCTCAGAGCTGAGATGCTGAGATAGAATGTCTTACAATGGATGTGTGTGGATAACAAGGAGAGGCTTTAATGCTCTCTATCTGTCCCTCTTGTCTAAACCCCTGACCCATTCTTTCTGCTTTTGAGAGACTTGAAAAGGAAGTGATTATTTCCTGCGTGATCCAGAAATTAGGATCATTCTTTCCATTGAAAAAGAATGGATTACAGACAATGGAAAGTGCAATTCAGACCAAAGTAAGATTTCTCTCAGAAACAGAGTGGCATTTAGAAAGTTGAGATAAGATGCCACTCCTAGCACTTGGACTCCAGTGCCCATGTTTCTTTCTACACAGCGCCTTTGTTCAACACAGCCCAGAGGAGGCTCCTCACTTCTGGAAAAACAGCTGGAATAGTTGCTTAGTTTTGATTGAGCTGCTGTTTCCTTCAGCCTGTCTGTGTAGAATTGATTAAATTAGATGCCGGCTCAGATGCATACGTGCATTCATCCATTAATCCAAATTTTTCATCATTTGTAACTGATGCACGCTATCCAAAGGTGTGATGGTATGAATGCTTCCGATGAGACAGCTTGCTTTGACTGCACTGCCTGGAGCTGCAATTCAGCCAGTGACTAAAGGAGTCTACAGAGTTTCTCTGTTGCTATAGCTATGATGTCACGCACTGATCCTAACCCGTGGTTGGTTATTTTGTTTTTCAGATCCCTGCCTGTCTTGAGCACAAAGACCACGGAAGAGAGACTCTCACATCCTTTAGTGAGAAGAAAGGAATCAGCAGAGCATATTTAAACGGACTTGTGCCTGGTGGCCCTTTGCACACAAGCCTGCCTTTAAAGGAAGGGAGGAGAGAAACACAGTAGCATTTAATGAACTCTGTGAGATGAGGCACTGCTAACGCCAGATTCCAAAGATTCATCCACTATTCCTTGTGCTTAATGTATATGTTTCTACAAAGTCCGTTCAGAAGAGCCCAGAAAAGAATCCAAAACGGCTGCGGGGGAAAGACCACCCAACATGCCTACAGAGACACTACAGACAGGTAGCATGGTGAAACCTGTCAGTCCGGCTGTTACGTTCACATCGGCCGTTCCACTCCGCATCTTGAACAAAGGACCAGACTATTTCCGCAGGCAAGCAGAGCCTAATCCCAAAAGACTGAGTGCGGTGGAAAGATTAGAAGCTGATAAGGCAAAATATGTCAAGAGCCAAGAGGTCATCAATGCCAAACAGGAGCCTGTGAAACCAGCTGTGCTTGCGAAGCCACCTGTCTGCCCTGCTGCAAAGCGAGCCTTGGGCAGCCCTACCCTGAAAGTGTTTAACAACAGTGCAAAGACTGAGAGTGGTGTGCAAAGGGAGAACTTAAAACTTGAGATACTGAAAAACATTATTAATAGTTCTGAAGGCTCCAGCTCAGGTTCAGGTCACAAACACAGTGCCAGAAACTGGCCACCCCACAGGTCGGATTCCACGGAACTAAACCGACACTCGTTTGCAGAATCCCTAAAGGTTTACCCCACCCAAGGCCGCAGCAGCCCCCAGGAGAGCAACTCAAATGTTAGCAGAAGGCTGCTTGAACACTCAGCAGAGTCCTTCCTGCATGTTTCCCATAGCTCCTCGGACATTCGGAAAGTGAGTAGCGTGAAACCTTTAAAAGCAATACCTTGCAGTAGTTCAGCACCACCGCTGCCCCCCAAACCCAAGGTCGCTGCCATTGCCACAATGAAATCTCCCGAAATTGACACAGTAGAGTCCAGTTGTGGCGTCAGCCGGAGACCTTCCCTGCAACGGTCCAAATCAGACTTAAGTGACAGATACTTTCGTGTGGATGCAGATGTGGAGAGATTCTTTAACTACTGTGGCTTGGATCCCGAAGAGCTTGAAAACCTTGGGATGGAAAACTTTGCAAGGGCTAACTCCGATATAATATCCCTCAACTTTCGCAGTGCAAGCATGATCAGCTCAGACTGTGAACAGTCTCAGGACAGCAACAGCGACCTTAGAAATGACGACAGTGCCAATGACCGTGTGCCATATGGCATTTCTGCAATCGAGAGAAATGCCCGAATCATCAAGTGGTTGTATAGCATCAAGCAAGCAAGAGAGTCACAGAAAGTATCTCATGTGTGAGAGAAGGGGGGAGGCACACTCCCCGTAGTAAGATGAGGAAGGTCCATATCTTTGTCTGTGAATAGTCAGTTGTGAAGGGTTGTGAAGTCTACTTGAAGTTTCGTAAACTTCTCCAATCTCTTTGTGTTGCCTGTTGTGCAATGTTTTCAAGTTGCATGCCTGTCAACATGTGAACTGATCTGGCTTCCACTTGAACAATAACCGCAGAGCCTGGCTGAGCATACATGTTATCTGCCAAAAGTTTAAGACTAGAATCTAGTTAGGGCTTCATTCTCTAATCAGAACTGTTTACATGAAAATGGAATAATGACTTCTTCAATATTTATGTAGTTGTGTTTTTATAGCCCACCTTTATGTGTCTTAATTAAAATTTGTCAACCTTCATTACTGGCTTTTGAGTTGGGAATGTAATTTTTTTAAGTAATTATTTTTTTAAATAATGCCCACTTAGCCTACAAGTTAAAGAGTAAGAATGGGGGGGGAAAGTGGATTTCATCTCAAAAATGATGGCATTGGCCTAAGCAAAGTTGAAGAGATCTAAGTTTCTAGAGGAATAGAATGGGAAATAAAATACTTATCACTTTCTGCCTGAAATTTTCATGCAACATCCTGAAGCTGTAGTCTGGAGACACAAACTATTAAGCATTTCTTTTAAGTGAAATAATTTAGCCAAACCTTGAATTTGAGTCGGTATAGAAATACCTCTGGGTCTACGTAGCCTGATCCCAAGGAAAAATAGGAGGTGGTGGTGTGAGTGATATTTGATGTGAGGAAGCAGAGGGTTGGAGCGATGTTTTGTGGATCATTCAAAGATTCCCAGTCTTAAACTTTTGACAGGAATGACTGGACCCTAAAGCTGATACTAAATGCCTTGTTTTTCTCCCTTTTGAAAAATTATCAAATACATTCTTCCAAGTTTTCTTTTTTTTCTTTTTTTCTTTTTTTCTTTTCTTGAGGGGACGGGTGGGCTTGTGGGGTTAGACCTATTTGAAGAGTTCATGAAAAAAAAATGGAAACACACAGCCATATTAGCAGAAAGCCTCCTATTCAAAAGTAAAGATCTTCAGTAGCTGAACTATATCTGACAAGGCGTGATTCTGTTGTCTTGCATATGTTATATCTCAGGCTGTGAACATCTGTTACAGCTCTAGAAACTGTAGAAATACAACAGTATGTAGTTTCTCTTTTTCTTTTTCCTTCTTCTTATGGTTGTTAGTGCAACACATTGACCTGTTGCTTCTCACCCCCAAACCCCTTTCAAGACAATCGATGTCTTCCCAATGATTTCATGAACTGTCATTCAGCAGACAGTTGTGGTGTGGTAGCAAAAAAGTTGAAAGTACAGTGGCCTGCTTCATCATTATCATATTCATGCTTTGAAGTACATTGCATCCCTACCTTATATACTTCATCAGCTAATAAGAAACTTTTTTTTATGGTGTAAATGCTGTAAGACTTTGTACATACTTCAGTTGTTATGAAATCTTAAAAAAAAAAGTGTTATGCTAATAAATTGCTCCTGGTGCAGCCATTCTTGGTGGTGTTTTCTCTTTATCCTTTTTATCTCCCACCCCCATAGTATCTTTAGGAACCATAGTTATTGGAAGCAGTCTGGATTAAACTCTGCTGTGGTGAATTTCTACCCAATTCCCATTATTCTGAGCATCAGTGCTTTTAATTGTAGCTATAGCAACATTTTCCTGCCGATCTAGAAGAGTTTCACCCCAACTCCCAAAATAGCTTCTTACTTCTTTGCTTATTTCACACTTACCTGACAGGATTGGGTTTTTTCTTGTCTTGAGCCTCTATTTCTGACATCTCTTGCAAGTCTTTCACATGACTCCTCAGTAGTAAATATTTATATGTTTTTACAGAGAAGGCATTATTTCATTTTTATTTGAAGAAATCTAACACTGTTAACACTGAAATTATCTGCAGTTTTCACATTTCTGTTTTAGGAGATATTTCAGTTCCCTTAGGTGTTATTCTTTCTGCCATCATTGGACCCAATCACTCCTAAGTTGGAGGAAATAGGACGGTAGACATGGACATTTATTTGTTGCGTAGGTATTAAAAAAATATGGTGCTGTAAATACTTTGTTTACAAATGGAATCCTCCCCATCTCTATACCCTATGACTCACCAAAAGAAAAAAAAAGGAAACATGATCTGAGATTTATAGCTGGAAGAGACTTTAAAGGTTCTCTAGTCCTGAGAAAACTGAAGCCCAGAAAGGATATGACTTGCCCAAAGTGTCCAAGGCAGGATTTGAATCCTGTTCCTCTCACTGAAAATTGAGTGCTCCTTCTAGTGTAACAGTTTGATGAACATAATTGGAAAAGTAAATATTATGGTGTAGGCCCACTTGTAATTAGGCCCTATGAGGTTTTGTCTTTCAAATATACTTTTTCAGAAACCGACAAAGAAAATACAGGACTCCCGTATATCATTTCTCATAAACCCATGAGTCCTTTCACTCTCTACTCTTCTAAAAATAGGGAGAGGGGACTGTGAATCTAATATAGAGATCCTAACTTTTCTATAAGTTATTTTTTCTGTTGTGAGTCCTACTTGAATTTGAAATAGGACTGATAAAAGGACTTTTTAAAAATGTAGTTCATAACATTGTAGGAAGCTAGAAGGGTCCATATAGGCTGTCTAATCCAACCCCCATATTTTATAGATAAAGAAACAACTGGAATAATTTCTTTTTTTTTCTCTGTTGACCCAGAACAAGTTTTAGCCAACATTTTTTTTTTACTTTTTCAGAGAGGAACAGATCTCTCATGTAAGAACATTAATAATAACTGATGTCTCGCAAAGTGCTTTACTGACATTATCTTACTGAATCTTTTTGAAAAATGAGATACATACTACAGGTTGTATTATCCCCATTTTACCAATGAGGAAACTGAGGCTGAGAGAAGTTGAGTAAGTGTCTGAGGCAGAATTCAAACCCTTATATTCCTGACTGCAAGTCGATCTTCTTGCCCACACAAGATGCTGCCTCTTGGCAAGTAGTGCTTTGAGGCCATAAGTTATGTGTTTTGTAGTGGCTTTGTTCTCAGAAGTAAGTAGGTTGCACAGTGGATAGAGGGCTGGGCCTGGAGTCAGGAAGATTAATATACTGAGTTCAGATTAATATACTTTCTAGCTGGGCAACTTATTTAATCTGTCTGCCTTGGGTTCTTCATCTGTAAAATGGAGATAATAATGGCACCTGGCCCCTCATTGCTGTGAAGACCAAATGAGATATTTGTAATGCACTTAGCACAGTGCCTGGCACGTTGTAGGCACTTAATAAATGCTTATTTCCTCCCTCAAAAGCACAGGCAAGAGGTAGCTAGGTGGCACAGTGAATAGAGCACCAGCTCTCGAGTCAGGAGGACCTGAGTTCAAATCTGTCCTCAGACACATAACACTTACTAGCTGTGTGACTCTGGGCAAGCCACTTAACCCTGATTGCTTCAACAAACAAAAAAAAAAGCACAGGCAAGTTGTATTCAGAGCAAATCTCAGGAAGGCAATGGAAAGGAAACTTTGCATTGCCCTCTTTGTACAAATGGTGACGTTTTGGAGATGTTCATCCCAATTTCATTCTAGTTCTTGATGGGCTTTTGGTCATCTGTTCATGGAAGTATTATACATTAGGTATGCTCATCATTAAGTTCTCAGACTGATAAAGAACAATTTGGAAACCATTTTTGCAAACTGAACCATTAATAAACCCTAGGCAAACAAATTGAGTACAGTTGTGACTTTTTCAAGGCTTGAGTCAATTCAATTCAACAAACATTAAAATGCCTATTATATGCCAAGCATTGAGCTAGGAAACTGGGTTTAAAAAGAATAATGAGTAATAATCCCTATTTCTATGGACTTTTATTCTGCTTGAGGGAATTTATTAATTTCTAAAATTCCTTATAAATTAAAAAGCATGAATGGAAAATAGTAGTAATTATTAGTGATTTTTTTTTACCCTAAGTATTGTTGAGCCAAATCTGTAATTTCACTGGTTAGGGAACTCCCAATATGGATACTCCCTCTACGAATGCAGATCAACAATTGCTCTGTAACTTAACCTTAGAGAGCTGTCTGGAGTGAGATATGAAATGGCCTGACATGAAACGACTTGCCCATATTCACACAAATAGTTTGTGTCAGTGACTAGAGTTGAATCCAAGGCTTCTAGCCTCCAAGGTTATCCACTGTGCCACATTACCCCCCACTATCCTCTGTAAAATAGTCATATTAAAAATTCAGGACATATGTTTCCATTAGTTTATGGCAAGTGTGATGGTGTTGGCATGGCCCTATTGAGAATGACTAAATTCCCAACCACCAACAAACCCCAGTAAGAACCACTTACATCAACATCTGACAACCCAGTGCCTAATGGCATTTGCAACACAGAGAGAGAGCCTCCAAACATTTGGCATTTTTATTTTAATCTAGCAGGTCTTTGAGTAGTTTTTAAAGTTCTACCTGCTGCCTGTCATTTGAATTTTCCAAGCAAGGGTCAAATGCCATCTTGAATATCTACATGAACAATGGGTAGCAACCAATCAGAAACTAATCATTATTTCAGTTAATTTGCAGATAATAATCATCTTAGGAAATAATGGGGCACATGCTTGGAGCTGCTCTATCATGATCAATCCATCCCACTGAGTTCAAAGACATTAGGCAATTGAGTAGGCTGCAATTTAAAAGATGTATCTCATCTCATTGATCAAGGACATTTCAAGGATAATACTGTGAAGGCAAATATGTTTGGCAGGAATTCAAAAATCAGGGTGCATTTTGACAGTACAGCCAATCAGGATCATTTCATCACATTTTACCACAGTGTTTTTTTTTTTCCTTCCATAAAAGCATGTGTACTTGGTGGAAGTGTACTCATTCAGTAAGATACAAAGTGCTTAATGAAAACACAGGGGAGAGAGAACTGAGTCAGCTTTGTTTACTTACGGTCAGTCACCAAAAGAATGATGATCCCATGATTGCTTTGAAGGTAACAGACTATTTCCCTTTGAAATAAAAAGAAATTTGCATGCAATTATTAATTCAACAATACTTAGACTGCTACTAAATTTTGCTGCCTTATATTTTTCCTTATTTCATAGCTCACTGTAATAAGTATTGCCCAATATTAATTTGAAGTTAGACTGGAAGCTGATTGAGGTTCGTTAGTAAAAATATCTTCAAGTTTAAGAGTTCAATAGATCTTCAGGGGCTGTCTAGTTCAGCCCAGACATGAAGGAACTGCCCACTCTAATATATTTGGTAAGTGGTCATTTTCTGTTTGAAGCCATGGGAGGGGCAACCACCCCCCACTCCTCCATGCAATCCATTCCCCTCTTGAATAATTGAATTGTTAAGAAGTTTTTCCTGATATCAAACACAATATGCATCTTCTGCCCATTTTTCTATCCTCTGGGACCAAGCAAAACAAATCAAGTCTTTGCTCCAGCCCTCAGCAGACTTGAAGACAAGTAACATTCCCCTTCCCTCCTCACCCCACTCCTGAAATCTTGCCTCTAGGCTAACAATCCCCAGTTACTGCAAGTGATAAATGTCTTAGGTATGGTTGTGGACAGTAAACTGGGCCCAGAATTACAAAGGTATTAGGGGAGTGTCACTGCACTTTCATTGATTCTACTGCAAAATCCCTTTTTAACACCAATATCCCTAGTGATGGTATATGGCTTGGAATCATAGAACACTATGATCTCTGAAGCAGAAAACTTGCAAATGAGCAATAAAAATATAATAATAATGGCTAACATTTACATAGTGTTTTCTATGTGCCAGACACTGAAGTAAATGCTTTACGATTATTTCATTTAGTCTTCACAACAACCATTGGAGGTCGGTGCTATTATTATCCCTATTTGACAGATGAGGAAACTGTAGCAAACAGAGGTTAAATAACTTGCCCAGAGTCACACAGCAAGCAAGTTATCTGAGGCCAAATTTGAACTCAGATCTTCCTGCACTGTATCTACTGTGCCATCAGCTGCCTCATGGTGTTGTGAGTAGATACTACAGCGTATCACCAACAATGGCTTGTATGTGATAAATGTACAAGACAGCCGAGTCAAACCCAGTTCACTCTAGTGATCCCACTGTTCCTTCATAGTTTTCTTTCTGCCACAGTTGTTCAACTATGTGACACTAAACAAACCACTTTGAAGAAAAAGGCACCTCTCCAATATTCTCAGTTCACAAATGCTTGATTTGGGACATAGTGGGTTAAAGGGGTGCTTAAAGGGAGGATAAGTGAGGTATATCCTTGAACACTTGAAACTGCTCTTCCCCAATTTCTAGCATGAAGAACACTGGCCTAAATTTTTATGCCAAATTTCATTATAATATGGGGAGAAAGAAAATCTAATTCTGCCTACTGCCTACTGTATCTTATGAAAAATCAGACCAATGATTTAGTAATAATAACTAGTATTTATATGGCACTTTAAGGTTTTCAAAGTACTTCACGAATTTTATTTCATTTTATCCTCGCAATAACCTTGAGGGATAGATGCTATTTTTATCCCCATTTTACAGCAGGGGGAATTGAGGCAGACAGAGGTTAAGTGACTTTTCTAGGGTCACACAGCTAGTAAGTGTCTGAGGCTGGATTTGAACTCATCTTCTTAATTCCACTTCTAACTACTCATCTACTGCACTGCCTGCCTTTTCTACATCATTCCAGATGTCCTAAGCATTATGGGGAGGATGATAAAACTTGAGGGTATACTTTCTGCTCTTTTGACCTAGGAAAGAGGCCAAATGTGAATTTGCTTTTCAAATTACTGCCATAGTTGACTAATCATGTCAATGCTCTGTAGGATGGTAAAAGAGTATTTATATGGACCCTGGGCAGGAAGGGAGAGTGGGGAGGAAGGGGTACTATTTAATCAAAGCACTGTGTTCTTTACATGTCCAACAAAAAGTGAAATTTGATTGATAGCTGTAATTTTTTGAAATAGTCTAAGAATGTCTTAATTTACTCCAACAAGGATCAGGTTTTTCTAGTTTAATTAACAATGGGCCAGTACTATTATATTACTTCTCTGATCTATATCTTTTTTTCCTCCAACTAGTAGAACATGTAATTGAAGACATGTCATAATCCATAAAGGCATAATATAAAACTAGACCCTAAACTAAGGGAGAGGAGAATTAGAAAGGTTCAAATCTAAGGGTTTTCATGGTATAGAAAGCTTCTAGGATATTTAATATTTTTTTCTTTTTGTCTTTTTTTCCTCTAAATCATGGGTCTCCAAACATTTCTTTAGCTTGCCCTCATCCGTAAGAATTTGAGACTGTATCTCTAATATATGCATATTTGCTTGTTTATAAATGATATGCACTGACTACTGCAATAATAATTATGCATATTGTACAAAAAAACAGACTTTAAAAAAAACAAAACATGAGATGATGATGAAATAACATCCAATGTAATAGTCAATAGGGAGTCACTGAAGATTCTTAAGTAGGGAAGTGACATAATCAGACATGCACATCAGCAAAATCACTTTGGCAAGTGAAAGGATGGATTGAAAAAGGGAGAATTTTGAGGCATAAAAACTGAATAGGCTATTTATAATTTGGACAAGAGATGAAAAGATAAAAATTATAAGATTTGGCAACAAATTAGCCATGGGAGGAGGGGAGAGAATGATGTAGAATGAAAAGTCAAAGATGACACTAAAGTTTTGATCTTGAGTTAAGAGAAGGATGATGGTGCCTTCAACAATAACAGATAAGTTTGGAAGAGGAAAGATCTTCTAATGAAATCGGGGATGAAGATCACAACCCATCCATTCCTGCTTCTTCTGAATTTCTCACTCTGTTCCACATGAAAAGGGGTAGTGGGTAGATGGCACTTGCCTGAGACTAGTTGGTTTTCTGAGGTATAGAAGGGTATTCTCCCAGAGACACCTACTCTGCTCCCATAAATGTGCACAAAATGGTTAGATTATAATTGCCCTCTGCAGCCAATACCGAGATCAGAAGAGAGGAAGTTCGGAACTCATAAAGAGGAGGAAAAAGATAGAATAGGAGAGTATGATGGATATGTATAGGTATGATTGTGTTGGAAACAAACCCTACGATTGGCTGTTGTGGAAAGGATGAAAATGTGTCCTATCTTCCCATTCTTTCTGATTAATTGATCACACAATCCCTAGGATCAAGCCTTGGTCCCTTACTTTGGAGACTAAGACTCTATGTGATTAAGGTGACTGCTGATATATTAAGTCCTATCCCTCTTGCCTCCTCGTATTTCTTTGTAGGTAAAGATGTTAATAAAGTTTGTCTAGCAAGTAATTTCTTCTTTAAAATAAAAAGTATATACTTTAAACAAATCTAATATCACTAGTAAGAATTAAATATGGAATATCCCTACAAGATGGAGAGAAGGGGACTACATTAATTTTAAAATATGACATCATCTAATGCTTGCATTCATTCTCCAGGTCACTGAAAGCCATGCATTTGGGTTTGTCAGACTTGAAGCTCTTGGCTTTCCTTGATTAGACAATCCATTCCCTAAAAATGTCAGGTGAAAGTTAGATACCAATGAACACAGGACTAATAATAGGTGAATGGGAGGACAGTTACAAAACCAAGTAAGATGTGGATTTAGAGCTGTAGGGGATCTTATAGGTCATGTAATCCAACCTTCTCATTTTACAGATGAGGAAACTGACACCCAAAGAAGTTAATTTGATGTGCCCAAAGTCACACAGGGTATAAGTAGCATAGTTGGGATCTCAACGCAAGTCCCTTGGTTCTGAATCCAGCACACATTTCACTAAACTTTGTGACATGCCAAAAAAAAAATGGGATGGGACCAGAAGGAAGGCTAACATTGTTTTGTCTGAAATGATCTTCAGGTTGTTTTCCTCATCAGGAAAATACTACAAGCCAGGGCTTAGAACAGGACAGGTGCTAAGGACAAATAAACCAAGTTCTCCTGAACTGTTTCTCTCAGGAGACAAGAGTTCAGATAACAAGAACTAGAAACAAATGAATATGTGTATTTCCATTTAAAAAATTCTCACTGGGAAAGAAATGAAAATTTGCAAAATGGCTCATAATTAGAGCATCCTTTGACCAATTTTTGTAACATATGATGTGCCAGTTTGTTGAAGCTGTAAGCCAACTCTTTTCTCATGCCAGAAAAGCAAAGGAAGAATTAGCTAAATGATGACCCTCAGACTGTCCACAACGCTTTTTATTCTTAAGTCACAATGCTCCCCTGCTCTGACCTAGTGATTGTATGTGAAAATGGAAGTAAACTCATTTTCCAATCTCTCAGTATTTCATATGACAAGGGAAACTGGAGGTTGTTTTATCTTGGTTTTTTTAGCTAGCATTTATCTAGCTCTTGAGTTTGGAAAGTGCTTTGCAAATATTATTTCATTTTATCCTCACAACAACTCTGGGAGGAAGGTGTTAGTTTCCCCATTTTACAGATAAGGAAATTGAGGCTGAAAGAAGTTAAGTGATTTGGCCAGGATTAAACAGCTAGTAAATATGTGAAACAGGATTTCAAGTCAGGTCTTTCTGACTCCAAGTCCAATGCTCTATCCATGGTACCATCTATCTCCATTTTGTAGACTGGGATAATTGAGATATAAGAGAAGAGTCTCACTAGCCATTTGATGGAGTCAAGAATAAGAAGCAAGGCCGCATGCTTCCCTTTTGATAATTGGGTTGGATTGTGGGAAGCTGTGTGATAAAGTAGAGGCAGATGGGATTGATTAAGCTGGTAAGGCCTGATGGAGAATGCAACATCAACAGAGAAGTCATAGTTACGGAGGGAGTGGTCAGTCACATAGAAAGGGCATCAATCTTCTCAATCAACAAGTATTTATTAATTGCCTCCATTCCATGCACTGCATTAGGTGCTATGGATTCAAATCCCAAAGTGAGACAGTCCTTGCCTTCAAAGACCTTACATTCTGCTAAGGAGACAACATATTCTCAGATAAATCTAGGCTATATGAAAAAATATAGAGTTGAAAAAAGGTTACTAACCTGAGGAATTAGGAGAGTCTCCCAAATGAGATAGCATTTCAGTTAAGTCTTGAAGGGAGCCAGGGTTTCAAGAGAAAAGAGTGAGGAGAGCATTCCAGGCGTTTGAGATAGCCTCAGCATTCAGGATAGCCTCAGCAAAGATATGGAGGCAGGAGATAGAAGGTTGAGTATAGAAACAGCAAGCAAGCCAGTTTGGCTAAAGCATAGAGTGCATAGTCTGGAGCCAGATTACAAAGGATTTTAAATTCAGAACACATGAGTTTGTATTTTAACATCAAAATGATGGGGAATTACTGAAGTTTCTTGACCAAAGAATTATTGTGGTCAGATCTGTGTGGAAATCTGGTGAAATCAGACAGCAATGCAAAAGTCAGTCTGAATTGGTTGGCCAAATGTGAAGGAATAGCCAAGGAGGCATTACTTTGTTGGTGTCAAGAGATCTGGAACAAGTAGGAGGACACAGCAAAAGCAGTGATCTTGGAATGCATGAATAGATGTGAAGTTCAAGGATACAGGTAGGATTAAAAGTGCAAAAGTCCAGACTGGTCAGGAGGAGGGGTGGTGAGTGGAGGGGTAGGGGATTGATTCATCACAAACTCCTGGATAAGCCTAGGAATGGTGTTCTGAGTCTGACACAGGCAGACTACACAACAAGGGGCTAAGGATGATTATAGACAATCTTCAAGCTTACTTGCCTCCTGCTATGGTTTAGAGCATCCTTCTTGGTGTGGGAAGGGCTAGCCCATGTGTGCTGCTTCCCAGTGAGGCAGAACCCCACAAAGTCACAGGACTAGGGACTGCAGAGTAACCATTGGAGCCCTGTTTTCAGGATCTCCAGTTCTGAATACTTTTCATGAATTTAATGGACTTTATAATTACCAGCAAATTATACATATTCATCTACATAGAAGTCATCTTAACATTGTAACACCTAACATAGAATGATCATTAAGAATGAGGAAACACGTATTTTATCTGCGTGAATGAATAACAGCATCAAGTTTGAACATGTGTCTCTCTAATTGCCATACCTGTTCTCAGGCTTCACTGCTTGCCCAGAATTGAAGAGACTACAGGTTTAAGGCAACATCGTTCTCAAAAAATGGAATATTTCATCTCCCCTTGCTGTACTTTACCACTTGGTGAAGAATGAAAGCTTTTTGAGAACAGAGATTGTAGTGCCTAGCACAATGCGTTTCCTAGAGTAGGTGTTTGTAAAATATTTGTTGAATTGAATTAGGTACGATGAGGCAGGAGCATACTGGCAGTTGAAACACAGTCCATTTTCCTCTCTTGGATCTTATTGGGGTATAGGTCTAATAGTAGACCTATAATGGTTCAATGGCGACAACAACTTAGTAACTTTGGGGGCATAGCTTCAAATTGCTTTTCAGCATGACTCAACCAATTCATAGCTCCATGAATTCACAGTGCATCAATGTTACTGTTTTCCCATAGCACTTTTGGTAATAGCTAAGGACTGGAAACGAAGGAGGTGCCCATCAATTAGAGAATGGCTAGACAAACTATGGATATATGAATATAATGCAATACTATTGTGCTATAAGAAAAAATAAAGGGACCTGGGAAGGTATGTATGAACTGATGCAAAGTAAAGTGAGCAGACCAGGAGAAAATTCATACCATAACATTATAAAAACAAACAACTTCGAAACACTTGAGGATTCTGATCAAATCGATGACCAGTGAGGATTCCTGGTCAATGAGGAATGCTACCCATCTTGTAAGAGAGAAGAGATGAACTAAATAGGCAGAATGAGACACTTATTTTTAGGTATGACCAATGTGGAAATTTGTTTGCTTAACTACACATATTTGTTACAAAGGGTTTCTGTTTCTGTTTTTTTTTTTCCAGTGGGGGGCATAGAGGTGGGAAAAGAAAAAAATACTTGTTAATTGAAAAATAAATAAATTAAATTTTTAAAAATTAAGTTTAAAAAATTTAAGAAAAAATGGAAAGTCAGTATCTATGAGCACAATCTCCAAAAAAAGGTGAAAACATCTACCATTAAATGGTATTACTCTACTAAATATTACTCTACTAAATTGTTTACATAATTTGCCTTGATAACAAAGCAGTTCTGAAATGAGACTGTCTGTTTCAGCCTTACAATATGCATAGCACTGACTTCTTGACCACCACTATTCAATGTCTTAAACTCTGGGAATTTCATTAATCAGGAATGCACATGCATGAATGCACTATCACCCCCAAGTGAACAGTGTGACAGCAGCTAATAAATGGTAACACATGAAAATTCAACTAATAGGAGGAAGCACAGGAGGCATAACTTTTTGTGCTACTTCCTGAAATGCTTGGGTCAAGACATACTGTTTTTATAGGTGTGAATTAGTATGAGTCTTTCAGTTAGTTTCTAAGCTATTCTCCCCAAACACAGAACTTCCTAGTATCTCGGTGTGGTGGGGAAAACACAAGAATTAGAACTAGAAGACCCGAACTTTTGACTTCTTGTCATAACATTAGCTGTGTGATCATAGAATAAGTCACTTTAATGCTACTGAGTCTTAGTTTCTCCATCTGTAAAAGAAGTATAAATTATGTTCCTATCTAGAATCAATCCTACATAGACCTAGAATTAGAAGGTATCTTAGGGGTCATCTAGCCCACTCCCTCTCATTTTAGGACAACTAGATGGCACAGTGGATAGAGTGTTAGGCCTGGGGTCAGGAAGACCGGAGTTCAAATGTGGCCTCAGACACTTACTAACTGTGTGACCCTGGGCAAGTCACAAAGTCTGTTAGCCTCAATTTCCTCTTCCGTAAAATTCGAATAATAATAGCACTTCACCTCCCAGGGTTGTTGTGAGGATCAAATGAGATCATTGTAAAGTGCTTAGCATAGCCTGATGCATAATTAGAATAGGTCTGTATTTACATAGAGCTTGCCCAGAAATGAAGAGACTACAGGTGTAAGGCAACATAGTTCTCAAAAAATGGAATATTTCTTCTCTCCTTGCTGTACTTTACCACTTGGTGCAGAATGAAAGCTTTTTGAGAACAGAGATTGTAGTGCACAGTGCATTTTATAGAGTAGGTTCTTGTAAAATGTTTGTTGAATTGAATTAGGTACAATGAGGCTCCATGTAAATACAGACCTATTCTTATTAATAATAATTAGCATTATTATTTTACACATGAAAAAAATGAATTTCAGGTAGATTAAATGACTTGTACACAAAGGGTCACACAGATAATATGTCTGACCAATATTTAAACCCAAGGGTTCAGACTCCAAACTCAAAGATGGATTGGCATAATGGACAGAGGGCCAGCATTAGAGTCAGGAAGACCTGCCTCTAACAGGTATTAGTTATTTCACCAAAAACAAGTCCTTTAACCTCTTGGTGGTCCTCGGCAATTCTCTAATGCTATCAGTTACCTTTCCAGCTGCTGATTTATACGAATAGTAGGAATTTCCATAGTGAGAGTTCTATTCTAATGAAACCACAGCTCCCGACCAAAAATATATTAATAATAACCTGGGAGGGGAAGAGAAAAGAAATGTACGTGATAACTTTATTTTATATTTTAAAAGAATAGCAAGTTGTACATAATAGATTTGCAGTTTCATGTGCAATCATTATTATGCTGTTGTGAAAATCTGTTTTATTTCATAAGTTAAAAATAAAATAAATAAAAAATTTTAAATAATAATAATCTCTCTTATGGATAGAGAATCAGATAAGTTATCTATGGAAATTTCCTGAGTTTCTGGCAGAAATTCAGAAGAGCTGAGTTTGAATCCTACTTCAAATACTAGCTATGTTACCTTGGGCAAATCATTTAACCTCTCTTATCTTCAGTTTTCTTATCTGCAAATTGGAGAAAATGACTTCTACCTCACAAATTTGTTGTTAGAATCAATTGAAATAACATATGCAAAGTACTTTGCATACCTTCAAAGGTATATAAATAACAAAGCTATCATCATCATTTTCATTTTCTTTTCAATTGTTTAATCTCATCATTTTTCCATATCAAGTTCCAAGGCAGTTTTGAGAATCTAACTACTGAATTTTCTTTTCTTTGCTAGTAGTACATAAAGTTTATGATGAAATTCATTACTTCACTGATGAGCCCTTATTTCATTCAAGGAGTTCTCCATTTGGGAGTTGAGTGCTACCTCTTGTCCAATGGTAAAAGTGGCCTTGTACATAGCTGAGGAGTATGTGTGCTAATGTCTCTGTCTATAGGAACATTGTAGTATTTAGTCTTGACAAAGGTTTATCCATGTTATGAGTTTCTCAGAGAGTATCAATTTACAAGCATCTGGCAAAAAATTCACTCCTTTCCCTGAGGGGGGAAAAAGCCTTTCCTCTGAGTTTTAAGTATTCACATCCATCTGCTGATTTTGCTTTTGTTTAAAAACTTTCTGAATAGAGGACCATCAGGCCTTTTAGGGTCCCATGGTTTTTGTTTTTAACTTTCTAATTCACCACCTGATGCCTTTTAAATCCCTCGTAACTGACAAAGTGGATTTCTGTACTTACTGCACTGAAATAAGAAGGGTGTGCATGTGTCTATGGGGTGAGGGGCAGATGAAAGTTTACACATGTTGAATTTCTGGAGAATTTTATTTCAGACATATGTCCTATGGGTCAAATTACAATATATCACTTTTTCAAATTAAAGTCCTGTAACATTCAGGCAGGTTTGAAATGCTAAACACACAGCCAGACAGCAACGATTGATCTCGGGCTAGTAATGAAAGCATTTTAAAAACATGAGTTTTACCTGAACATTTATTTGCTCCTAACTCACATTTTATTACTTTTCCTCCTGATTGAGTTGCCTATTTCCTTTTGGAACATCCAGATAAGGAATGAAGAGATACCAGGATCTTGTTTAGTGAAGAGAAGAAACTCTATTTGGTGTTAAGTTCTGTTTGGCCCACTTCTTTCTATTTATGTTGCAGGAAGAATGGATGGCTATAGAGGGCACAAAATCATTCCACCATAGATTGAGAGCTTGAAGGAAACTTAGAAACCATTGAGTTTAACCAGCTCTTTTTACAGATAAGGAAACTGAGCCACAGACAGGTTAAGTGACTTACCCAGAGTCATACTGCTGGTAAAAGTCTAAGGTAGGACTTGAAAGCAAGTATGCTAGACTCCATTTTCAGGACCCCCTCCACTAGACGATGTTGCCTTTTGATGCAAAGATTTTCTAGGCATCTTAGTGTGACAAGAGAGAATGAGAATGGATGTCCCTCAAATGGAAAAAATATAGCCGACTCTGAACTATACAAATGGAAAAGGGATGTAGCCCAGGTGTAGTAGTTGGTGGTTTAAGAATTTCCTGTGAAAGACAAAAAACTTGCTGTAAGATTGCTGCTAAGAATGTAGGAGAGAAGGTTCTTTCTCATGCCTGGAATGTCCTGTCACACCTCTTAAAATTCCTAGTTTTTTTTTCAAAGTGCAGCTCCCATGCCATCTCCCACATAAGGCCATTCCTAATTCTCCTGTATACCTTGTATTGATTTTATATGTATTTTGCAGACGCATGTAAATGTGTTTTTCTCATATATGTATATCTCATTCCCTTTATTAGAATGTCTTCAAGGGTACGGATGGTTTCAGTTTTTTTGTATCCTCTGTGAAAAATCTGTTTTTTTGTATCCTGGTTATTTGAATGTTTAATTGATTGAGAATGACAAATATGAAAAATACAAAGAAACATGGAAAGACATATGAAGGGATACAAAGTTATAGAAAGAAGAAGTAAGACAACAAATGTGGTAACTATGACTAAGGAATAATAATAACAGTAATAAAGTTTGATAATTACTCAGAAGAAAAAGCTTGGGTGGAAACACAAAATTGAACTTATTAGTTTTTGAATTTTTTATATATGTACATATATTATTAAGATATAAATAGTTCAGAGTTTATTATGTTATGATTTTTATTTTGTTTAATTCTGTTGAAGTAATTAAGGTTAATTTTTTTAAGGGGAGCCTCAGGGGTCAGGAGGGAAAGGAAACAGAATCAGTCTTAACACTTAAAATGTGATGAGCGGAGTCCGATTTCTAGTCAACAAACAGTTGGAGCAGGGACACAGGCATTAATGATTCTCTGGTTCTTCCAGGATCATGCCCAGATGGTCTGCCCAATAGAAGTAGCAGAGGCAACTTTGCTGTTCTCCATATCCAGAAGAGTCTTAAATTGACTTTCTATACTGGAATCTTCCAGCTGCCACCTAAAGAGCTTCATAGATCAGAGTCTGTCCAAGCTGACAAAAGAATTTGTGAAAACAAGAACACACAATAGTCTCCTGAACCCACTCTCAAGCTTAATTTCTTGCCCTCACAAATTCTTTGCCCAGTCCCAGCTCTTCCATCTCTCCTTTCTCAAGAAGTCAAGCATAAGACTATTATAGATAATGTGAATTAGTTATCAACACTTTTTTTTCTACTTCCAATCAACGACAACTACAATGCATTTATGATGGTGTGGAGGTGACCCCGATTTCCTGAAGGTCATGATGTCACAGTGAGAGCTCAGACAAATCCTACCAAGCTGGAAAGGTTTCCAGAACAATTTGGTGACCAATTGTGTGTCTCTCATTTAAGCAACAGCTGAGCTCAGCTGGGGAAAAACTTATCGCCAGGGAAGTGGTTGCCAGGTGAGAAACATTTTTAGCCATGGCAGCTCAGCATTAGTGCAGGGAGTTTCAACATGGATGAAATCATCGGTTTGTGAAAAATCTGTTGTTTCTCTGGAGTGACCCTGAAGTCCTGAGAATCAACAGTGAAGGAAAAGATTGCTTATCTCAGTATTGGCCATAATCCCAGCAGAGCCTCCCTCAGGAACTTTGAGGAGTTGTATTCTGTTTACCCTATTTCAACCAGCTGGGATCTTCTGTCTCCCATCTCTCTGCCTATCCAAATCTGACTCAATCTTCAAGGTCAAGCTCAGAGCCCATCTCTCCTGGAAAGTTTTCCCTGGTTCCTAAAATGTCTCCCTCTGTGAACAATCTGGCACAATTTTATTTTTTGACAATTAACAGTATATTACCTTCTGTCATCCCCTTCAGCGTTGTCTTGAGCCCATTGCACACATATTCTGGTGTTATTTAACTTTTTACATTTTTATGTATTAGTTTTTTAAGTAGATTAAAACTCCCTGAAGGTAGAGGCCATGAAGATATTAATGAAAGTGGAAAAAAACATTTTATCAAGTGCTTTCTACATGCAAAGCACTGTGCTAAAGCCAAGGGATATAAATATAATTAAACAATAAAAACATTTATTAAGCACTTATTTTATGCCAGACATTAAGCCTGGAGGATACAAAAAAGTATTAAAAAAGAGTCTCTGTCCTCTAAGATCTCATATTTGAATGGGAAAACAAATCAGTATATACATAAGTATACATAAATAAATCCATAATGATATATAAGATAGAGAAGATAGATATAGAGTAGATACAAGGTAAACAGCACTGGAGTTCTTGTCTTTTTGTGAGTCATTGACCCTTTTGGCAGTCTGGTGAAGACTACAGACCCTTTTATCAGAATAATATTTTTAAATGCATAAAATAAAGGTACATGGGATTACAAAGGAAATCAACCATGTCAGAATACAGCTTTCAAAATATTAAAAACCAAAACCAAGCTTGTGTCCCCCTCAGGTTAAGAACCTCTGGTTTAGAGGGAAGGCACTAGCGGCAGCTGGGGAGAATGGGAAAGTCTTTCTGTGAAAGGTGGCATTTGAGGTGAATCATGAAGGAAGCCTGGGATTCTGAGAGGTGGATTGGAGAAGGGAATGACTGCCTTCCAGAAATTACAAACAGCCAATGCAAAGATACAAAAGGAGAGAGGGAGCATCACATGTGAAGAACAGCCAGTAGACAAAAGTGGCAAGTTCTAGGATATGTGGCAGGAATTATTGTCTATGAATTCTGGGAAAATAGGAAAGGTCCAGGTTATGAAGAGTTAGACCCAAAAAGTTTAATTTGATTTGTTTTGGTTTCTGTGGATTTTCCCCATCTATAAAGTGAAATTAGACTTGATGATTTCCAAATTGCATCCCAGTTCTAAAACGCTTATATGTTCTTTTCCAAGGTTTCTGGCTGTGTAAAACAGACCTGATGGTGGTAATTCTAATCAGTTAAGATTAGAAGAAAAAAATTCTCTTCAAGGATCAATAATTATGATAAAATATCAATTACAAGACTTGAATTGGAGAAATGAGTTCATGGCCCATGTGAGAAGTTGCTCAGTGCTTTCAATGATCCCAGGAAGCTCTCTGCCACCAAACCATCTTGCTAACACTAGCATTCTCCCAAGTGGCTCTATGTCATGGACTTACATAAATCATGGCGAAGATCTCCAAAGGATCAAAGTTCCACATGTCCCAGAGTAGATGCTTGGTGGGTGTAAGAAGGCTCCAGAATATTACCAATGGCTTTCCTGTGAGCAATGGTCTAAGACATAGGAGCATTCGTTTAGAGCTGCTATAGACGCCTTAGAATTATCTAGTCCAACTTCCTTCCTTTACAGATGAGGAACCTGAGGCCTAGGGGAGGTAAGGTGACCTGAGAAGGTCAAACAGGTATTAAGGAGCAGAGCTGAAACTTGACCTAAGGTTCTGTGATTTCAAATATAGGGCTCTTTCTGCTGCCTGTTGAGGCCATTAGTCATCAGAAACGTGTAAAATCAAAAGAGACAGCTAAATGGCTTAGTGGATATAACTATTAGGCCTGGAGTCAAGAAGCCCTGAGTTCAAATGCCGACTCAGACTCTCACTAACTATGTGACCCTGGGCAAGTCACTTAACCTCTGTTTGCCTTAATCCACTGGGGAAGGAAATGGCAAACCACTCCAGCATCTTTACTAAGAAAACCTCCCACGGGGTTATGACTGAACAAAAACAAAAATAATCAGAACGAGTGGTAGGCGTGAGAACAAAGAACAGCAGACGAAAAGCCTACATACAGTGCTGGTACCCACAAAATATTAAGACATCTGCAGAAAGGCTTCTAGCACATTGGGGAAGAGGATGTATGGGAGGACTTGGACAAAGTCATCATTAGTAGAAGTACTATCAACAAGAGCAGATAACTCTCAAAGTATAAATTATGAGAAGTACAAATCAACAGCTATAATGACAGCTGTTATCTATAGTGGCTATGTTATTCAAATCCCATCTTTACATAGTGGAGTTTGGGGCCTCAGGCATGTAGACTATCTATACTAAAAGGTCAAGATGAAAGAGGAGAACATAGTAACAATCAGAATCTTGATATTGTCTTGATATTAATCCCAATCAATCTGGGAAAACTAATTTCTATTCAAGTATTTTGTTGTTGCTGTTTTTCACCGTGCAATTAATTTGGTCAAATGTTTGCATTTTTTGTTTTGACTCTAAGGTTAAAGTCGCTCTTGAATAGACATTTGGGTCTGGTAGAATGTGGGAATTTGAACACATGTGTACTCAATTTTGCTCTAAATTACCAAACCTTGAATGAGTTTCACATGCAGGGCCCTCTTGCTGTGAATGAAGGGCCCCGCAAAAAAATCTGCATGCAGGACTACACCAGCCACAGCAAATGAGTGTTCCATTGTTACTGAACCTTTTGGGGGCTTGAGGGGAAAGGAAAAATTAATTAATTGGATTTTCCCAATGAGAAAAATATGAATTTCTAAAAGTGCTTTTATGCCGTGTTCAACTTCAATTGATTTTGAAATAATCGTTCCTATTTACACACATCCAACATCTGGTCTTCATAGAGATTGGTAGAACAGAATGTAGATTAATTGGAATACAACTAATCAAAACTCTCAATGAGCTGGATTTGTTTTTCAGCCCTCTACTGTTAGGAGAAAGGGAAAAATCTCACAGCCCAGAACATAAACTGAGACCAGGGTCTTCATTAAAAAAGCAAAAGTCATTTCTCAGAAGATGACCTGGGGTTGGTTTTGACATTTTATGGTTATGAAGCACTTGGTGTATACTATCTTATTTGATCCTCATAAGCAGTCTTCTGATATAGGTTCTAAAAGTATTACTATACCCATTTTACAGATGAGAAAACTGAGATGAAGTGTCATGTCAAAGGTCAAACAGTGATGAACTCACAAAAGGCTTGAGAAAATGTATCTTCTTTCTTTTGTTACAAAGGTAGGGGACTATTGGTGAGGAATATTACAGATACAGATGGATTGACTGGTTTTACTGAATTGGCTTTTTTTCCCCCCTCTTTCTTAATATTTGTTACAAGGGCCTCTAATCTAGCTCAGGATCTTTTCACCTCTCACTTGACCTATTGAAATGGTCTTCTAATTGGTCTCCCTGCTCAAGTCTCTGCCCTCTCCAAACCATGCTTCACACAGCTATCAAAAGTGTCCATCCTCAAGTGAGTTTGACCATGCTACTCTCCTGCTTAACTCAATCAGTGACTCTGTGTTACCTCCGGCTTCCAGTACAAACTCTTCTGTTTAGCATTTAAAGAAAAGCCCATCACAGCCTAGCTCCAACTAACCTTTCCATCTTTAATCCTTGCTTTACTCCCCTTCACATGCATTTTACAGTTCAGCCAAACTGGCCTCGGTGTTGTGGCTCAGACACCACAGTATGACAGCTTGCAGCTCCAGGCCTTCACACAGGCTGGCTCCCATACCTGAAATGGGTTTCTTCCTCACCTCTGCCTCTTAGGCTCTAATTTTTATGAAGCTTAGCTTATGTGTAGCTGTCTACATAAGGCTTTTAACTGATCCCCATCCCAGGATGTGTGTGTGTATATACGTATATATTTACATATATGTGTGCCCATGTATATTTATTGATTCTGTATAATCATATTGATTATATTAATTACATATATATACATATAAATTGTACATACTTATATGCATACATTTTGTCTCTCCTCTGGGATGCAAATTCACTAAAAGAAGGGATTTTCTCTTTTTTGTCTGCATGTACCCAACACCAGCACCCTGACCAGATTGGAGTGGCCAGCTAATAGATGTTTACTGATTGACTTATTGAACGGATAGTTTTCTGGGGGGCCAAGGAGGGATGTATTTGAAAACGAACATGCTACAAAAACAAAAGGGAATTTTTTAAAGAAGGTCACCCAGCTAGGATTTTTATTTATTTTGTTAAACATTTCCCAATTACCTTTACATCTGGTTCAGACCCTCTCAGGAAGGTGGGGAGTTTTGCCAGTCACAGGGAGCCCAGGGCCGAAGGTTTGAGATTTCTGCTTTATACCACCACCTACACTTTTTTCCACATCTATAATCCTATTCAATGCTAATAATATTAAAAGTGGAAATGCTGACATTTTACAAGAGCTTCAATCACAAAATTCATTTCAACTAATTCAATTCAGAAAACATTTATTAAACACCGGTTGCACGCAGAACACTATGCTAGAAAATAGGAGAAATCAAAATTTTAGTTGACTTAGTTAATCCCTTGCTTTCAAGGAACTTCTGTATCACAAGACAGGAAAGTGGACATTTTATCTTAGACTGACTTCTGAAATGATCAAAACAAACAAAAATAAATATTCTTTATGCATATATAGTGCCTGAGGGCACCCCTACCTAACTCATAGGCAGGGTACCTGAGCATATGGCTACTTCAAGTTCAAAGTTTTCTATGGGTCTGCATTCCTTAAAATCATAGGTCATAAACCCTTCCCACCATTTGTTTACCTTTAATAGTCAGCCTGAGGACACAATTAGTTCAAGGCAAAGAAAGTTACTGAAATGACATAGTGAGAAATATGGTAATAAACCTTTTCCTCCATAAACCTGGGGATCATTCTCCCACAAATACACATTTTTATTTGGAAGAGTACGTACAATTAGGGAATGCCAGTAAACAGGCACATATGTATGGAGCAGGATGGCCAAGGCACAAGAACAGAGAGGTTACTCACATCTCTGATGGTTCAAGGTCTCTTCTAGGGATAACCTCACCCTGCTCCCTCTGGGCCAGTTCCCAAGTGGTGAGTCTCTGCCAGATGCCTGGATGTGGTCTTTACCACCTCCAGCTTCTGGCTCAGCTGAAATCCTTAACTGTCTCTTGGAGCAACAGCTGGAGTTACCAGGCTCTATTAACGTCCATAGATTTTTTTCCAGATTTTTTTAAAGACAGAAACTCATGCTTAGGAACCATCAAAATGCTTCCCTTTGCATGTCCCTATCTTATTCTTACAGTTTCTTGGCTTCTCCCAGATCCTTTATTTAAGAAGGGGACCTCATCACTTGCTACCTGGCTGCTTTTCTAGACTAATCGTTGTTTCCAGAAACTCATCTTTCCTTAAGAACACATCAACTCTGAAACTAACAACTCAGTAACCCCTAGCCCTGGGGCTCCTCCCTCCCTCTGAGAGGAGAAGGTGGTGGATAGGAATGAGACAGCTCCTTCCAGATCCTCCATTCAAGGAAGGGGCCAAGGGCAGCCATCTCATAATTTCCCACCTGGTTGCAGGACTTCATTATTCCCCCCACCAGGTACCATCCTTTTCAGCTTCTCTTCGTGTATGTTCTGCATTAGGTTGTGAGCTCTGTCTTTTTCCTCACTTTGTATCTCTAGTGCTTAACACAGTGCCTGGCACCTAGTAGGTACTTAATAAATGTGTATTGACTGACTGATTTTTCATATCCACAGCGAGAGATTCTCAGTCCCAGGTGCCAGGTGTTTTAGAGTAAAAGTCTGGATCCTACAAACTACCTAAGGATTTTGGGGTGACATTTTTTTCCTAATATTCCCGTCAGGAGTCTCATGTCAACTTATTATGAATATTTCATATACTTCCTAATTTTCAGTATCTGAAGACTGGAGTTAAGTCAGGTAAAGATTGCTTGCCCTATAACTACAAAACAGCTCTGAGATTTGGGATTCTCAGGCTTTCAAACCCTAAAGTGGCTTCCATTTTCCTCACAGACAAATGGATGGGGGAAAAGACAGAGATGCTTAAACGCTGAAGGCAAAGTCATTGTCTTTGCTGTCACCTCAACTAAATTTCTGCTGCTTTCATATGCAACTAATATCCTGCACCAAAGTCTCGGAAGGGCTTTGGAGCACTCTCTTAGGCTGATTTTGTGTCTGCCAAATAAATTCAACTCTCAATGCCTACTTTGTGCTAGGTGCTAAGGATATAAAGACAAAAAACAACAAACATACATTCCCTGCCTTCAAGGAGCTTACCTTCTGCTGGAAGAACATATCAGTTATAAAGATAAAACACTTATTAAATGCTTATTTTTCTAGGCACTGTGCTAAACACAAATACAAGAAAGCAAGACAGTCCCTATTCTCAAGGAGCTTACAATCTAAAAGGGGAAAATAAACCATAAAAGGGGTGGAACAATCTGGAGAGTAGATTGAGCTGGGAATGAAGTAAGAATGGCTAGAACTTCTAAATAAATGGCAATCCTTGTCAAGGACTTACCAATCAGGTGAACAGGCTCAAGGACAAATGCATCTGGAGGGGAGCAAGCCTACTAGTGAGGCAGCAGCATAGTTAGAAAAATGAACTGAGTTGGGAAGATACAGAAATCCAGTCTAGTATGAAGAAGGTTGAGGGAGAAAACATTAACTGTAGGGATCAGGAGAGGTCAATGGGAATAGATACATCTTCTACCACAATCTTGCTAGGTTGCCTCATCAGGGAGAGGGAGGGACCCATGGTTCTTGAAGCCCAGATCCATGGGGGTCCTACCAAGCCAGAAAAGCATTGCCAATGGATTGCATGCCTGTTGTCCATTTAACCATTAAGCCAGCTCATTTACATTCAGGAAAGCTCACCACCAGAAGATGAACCTCCAACTGATGTATTTTAGGACCTCAGTCATTTATGAACCTGAGATATGGAGTGACTGAAATCAATATCAGTAGAAGGTGTCTCCCAAACCAATAAAAATCACAAATCCTTGATGGATCGGAATATATATGGATAATAAAATACAGGCATGTGTTCTATATGTATGGTTATCCTATGAGCATCATTGAAGGGATTTTTGAAGGAGGGAATAGTAGCAACTTATGGATTTATAATAGGGAGCTGGTATGCATGTTTATTACTGTGTCTAAAATGATTTTTTTAAGTATGCTGATCCCATTTCTACCATGAGCTCTTGCAGATAAACTGGACATTACTGTGAATAACACATAAGATTACAATAAAACCATGCTGGAGCCCGTGGCAGCTGCAAACCTCTTTCACCCTGTTACTGTTTTCTCTACCAGTCATACCACTGTTATCACTGTACAATGAGCAGCAAGAGATCCTGTCCATCCATAGGGCACACAGTGTACTTACTCTATGGCTTGTAAAAATAGTTTCAAGTAATGAAACTGCTATGAACAAGTGCCTCTTTGAGATGAAAATAGTTTAAATTGGTTTGGTTTAAAGAAATACACACCACAATTTATTTTCTGGGGTAGAGGGTTAGAAATAGAACAGAATATGCTTGCCTAGGCCAACAGAAAAAATTCATGGTCTAATGCATGTTATAGGCAGTACTCACTAATCTGTCCATGGGAAGATTGATAGAGTAAGTATATGAAAGGAAATCATAGAGAAAATAGAGTAAACTGAGTCCACTTCACATGGAAACTGAGATCAGGGAGACCCTAGCTTTTGTTTTTATTAAATTTTATTTTTTTCAATAAACAAGCATTTAATTTCTCTCTCTCCAAGCCAAGTTTTTGTCTGTGTTATTGTTTTTTTTTTTTTTAAACCAGAAGTTTGCAACAGGTTTACCTATGATCTAAGCCTATATGATCTTTGAGAAGAGAAATAAGAGAAGGAAAAAGATGGCAGCAGTCAGTGTGGGCTTTTCAATTATGAAGCTTCCCAAATGCCCAGTGTATGTTTATGTCAAACTGCTATTTCTCTGCTTCCATGTGATTAGCTCAATGCTTTACCCTGTGGAGACATCATTGATTATTCAAGATTGCTCCATGTAGCCACCCCAGGGAGAATACCAGAACTCTCATAAAAAAAAAAAATTTACATAACGGTCTAATAGAATGCAAGAGATAAATGATGGGCAAGCTGTATAGATCAATTTCATCTTCTTGTCTATCATTTTTGCTTTATTTATTATGAGAGATTTATAAATGGAAAAGTCTAAGCCCTTTTAGTCCCAAAATAACATCAACTTTATTCATACTACTCCCTATTCCTAGAATGCCCTCTCTCTCTCTGGCCTCCTACTATCTTCTGAATTTCTCTTTATTCTTTTTTTTTGGGGGGGGGGCAATTAGGGTTAAGTGACTTGCCCAGGGTCACACAGCTAGTAAGTGTCAAGTGTTTGGACTGAGGCCACATTTGAACTCAGGTCCTCCTGACTTCAGGGCTGGTGCTCTTAAGTGGCCACTGAGCCACTTAGCTGACCCCTCTTTATTCTTTCCTTCCTTCCTTTTTTTCCTCTCTTCCTTTTCCTTTCCTTTCCTTTATCCTTCCCTATCTTTTCTCCCTTCTTTCATTGTTCCTTTCCTCTCTCCCTCTTTCTCTCCTTCCCTCCCTTCCATTCTTCCTTCTTTCTTTCCTTCTTCCTTCCATTTTTTCTTTCCCTTCCTTCCTTTGCTTCCTTCCTTTTCTTTCTTCTTTCCTTCCTTACTTTCCTTTCTTTCTTCTCTTCCTTCCTTTGTTCCTTCCTTCCCTTCTTTCCTCCTTTCCCTTCCTTTCTTCTTTTCTTTTCTTTCCTTTCTTCCTTCCCTTTTCTCTTTCCCTTCCTTTCCTTTTTTCCTTCCTTTCCTTCCCTTCTTTCCTTCCTTTCCTCCCTTCTTTCCTTTCTCTGTAATCTAAATGGCATGTGAAAACTCCTTTCACTAACCAAATTGAATTAAAACCCAGCTTTGAAAGCCCAACTCAAATGCCACTTGCTCCAATGAGCTTTCACTGATCCTTGATTAGCCATGACCTTTGGATGTCACTCAGTATTTTGTTTTTAACCTCTCTTATGCATTTATAATGTGTTATTATATGCTATTATTATTTGTGTGTGTCCTATCCTCTTCCTAGACCATAATCTCCCTGAGGGCAGGGATAGTGTCTTCAAAAAAGAGTATGATGTCATACCAAGGGCATTAGATTTGAAGTTGCAAAACCTGGGTTCAAATCCCAGCTCTGCCCCTTGTCACAGGATCACAAGATCACAAATTTAGAGCTAGAAGAGATTGTAGATGTCATCTGGTCCAATATTTTCATTTTATAAATGAAATAACTGAGACCCAGAGAATTGAAGTGATTTGCCAAAGGTTACATAAGTAGTTAGTGGCAGGTGGTCAGATTCCAAATCTGAGACTCTTTTCACTGTACCTTGCTGATTCTCACCTCTCTGGTAACTCTGTAAAATGAATGAATGAAACATCCATTAAGTACTTACAGTGTGCAAAGTATTAGTGCTGAGTGCTAGGAACATAAATAGAGAAGAAAGAAAGTCTCTGCTCTCAGAGAACTGAGATTGTAGTGGGGGAAAAGACACATGTAGAAAGTTTCTGCTGCATCAGTTGGAAAAGTCACATAGTCCTTAGGATACAGCAGTAAAGTAGATGTCAATGAGTCTTACTTAATGTCATTTCCACTGATAAAACAATATCAGTTTCTGATGTTGAACCATTTGACAGTGCCAAAAACTTTGTTAACAGGAACTTTCTTTTCTGGGCCTTCAGTAGCTGTGGTAGTAGTATAAAAGGGACTGGCTAAAAAACCTCTAATGGCCCTGTCAAAATTAGATTTGACCCTATGACCCTAATGAGGAGGCTTCAACAAAGCCACATGCTTCTTATTACTGCTGTTTTTAAATGGTTTGGTCTTATCTATAGACTCCCCTGTCCTACAGGGTTGCTAACTACCTGCCCACATGCTGACTAACTCCAATCTCCATCATCCTGGTTCATAACTGTTTGCTCTTTCTGACCTTCATTCTCGAGTTGATGACCCCTTGTTGGGTATGTTGAAGAGAGGACTCTTTTTCAATTATGGGTTGGACTACATAATCTTGTAATGTCTTCTCAGACTTTGTGATTAAGTGAAAATACATTAAGAACCCAGGGATACTTGACCAGAAATGGGAAAATCTCGTACATCCTATAAATTCTGGGGTTTGGAGTTAAAGAAATAATCCATAAGTGTCAAGGTATTTTAACTTATTTTTTTTTCTCACATCTGCAAAGGTTCAGAATGTGCCTTGAACTGGAAATGACAGAACAAAGATGGCTAATAGAGAGATGACACCTAAAGACATAGGATATGGTAATGGAATATCTAGCTGACCTTGATGAGGTCACATAATCAGTCCCAGGTGAACTCTACCCCAAGATAGTGAAAGAACTGTTGGATGGGATTGAAGAGTCACTATCAGTGATCTAATGATCTTGAAGAACAGGGCATGTGATTCAATGTCAGAGAAGAGCAAATGGTGTTCCATTTTTTTTTTAAAGAGAAGAGGATGAAATTGTCAAACTATAGACAAGTGACCTTAACTTCCGTTTCAAAGTTTTAGACCTAGAATATACTATGAAAATGATGGTTAGTAAACATCTAGAAAAGGAGGTGATGCTCACAAAGAACCATCAAGCTGTCATAAAGAACAAAACCACACAACCTTTCTTTTTTCATGAAATTACTAAAGTAGTAGATCAGGAGACACAGTATAGATAGGATAGTTGTGACAGGCATTTATACAGATTGCTTGAAACTCTGCAGAGTCCTTTATATACACTATCTCATTTAATCCTCACAATAACCCCATGAGACAGGTATTACTGTTATCTTGACTTTATAAAAGTAGAAACTGAGGCACAGAGAAGGTAAGGGACTTCTTCAAGACCACACAGTTAAGTAAGTGTCAGAGGAAGGATTCAAACCCCTGGGTCCCTAATTCCAAGCCTATCATTCAATTTACTTTTGGTATGGTTTTCCTGGATTTCAGCAAAGCATTTGACAAAGTCTCTTGAGCTATTCCCAAGGACCTAATAGAGAGATGGGAGATAAAAGACAGTACAGTTAAGTGGATTCAGAACTGATGAAAAGGCTAGACCCAAAGAGTTGTCATTAATGGTTCAATGTCAACTTGGAAATTCTCCACTAGAGTTTCCCAGGGATCTGTGCTGGGAAGGAAGAAAAGAAAAAAAAGGAAGGAAGGAAGGAAGAAGGAAGGAAAGGAATGAAGAAAGGGAAGGAAAGAAAGAAAGGGAAGGAAGAAAGGCTTTATTAAGCACCTACTCTGTGCCAGGCATTGTGCCAAGCTCTTTACAAATACTGTCTCATTTGATCCTCACAACAACCCTGGGAGGTAGGTACTATTATTACCCCCAGTTTATAGTTGAAAAAACTAAGGCAGACAGAGGTTAAGTGATTTAACCAAACTCACACAATGAGTATCTAAGGCTGGATTTAAATTCAGGTCTTCCTGATTACAGGCTCAGTGTTCTATCTACTGAACCACCTAGTTTCTGGGCGTCAGGCAGTTTAACATTTTTATTGGTGACTTGAATAAATACAAACATGGTTAGCTTATCAATTTTGCTGGTAAAATGAAGCTAAAAGGGAAAGTAAACACATTCGATGATAGAACTAGGATTGAAAAAAATCGTAACAGCCCAGAGCATTGGACCAAATCTAATCATATAAAATTTTTAAGATCGTGTAAATATAAAAGTCTTATATATAAAATAAGTATAAATATAAAATAAAATATAAAAGTTCAAAAAGTTATGAAAAATGTTGAAGGAGGTTTTGGCCAGACAACTGTTCCTCTAAATAATATTTGGAGATTTTAATGAACTGCAAGCTTAATATGAGTCAGCAGTGTACTGGGGTAGCAGTCTCAGCTAGGCTGTATTAAGAGAGGGTCTAGGAAGGCTATAGTCTCCTAATCAGTCTGGTGAGATGTCATTCTAAATATTGTGCTCAGTTTTGGGCACCACATTTTAGAAAGAACATTGATAAGCTGGTGAGAACACAGAGGAGGTTGACCAAGATGGTGAAAGGCTTTGAGATCATTATATGAAAGAGTTGTTTCAAGAAAATAAAGATGTTTAGTGTAAAGAACAGAAGACTTAAAAAGTGCCTTGTTGCTGTGTTTAGGTATGTGAAGGACTGTCCTGTGGAAGAGTAAGTATTAGGCTTGGGCTTGGCCCCAGAGGGGAGAACAAGGGAGAAGTTAGAAAGGAGCATAATAATAATTAATAATAATTAACTTCTATATAGCACTTACTATGTGCCAGGAACTGTGCTAAGCACTTTATAATTATTCTCTCATTTGATTTTCATTACAATCCTAGGAAAAGAAAGGGATTATTATTATCCCCATTTTATAGATTAAGAAACTGAGGTAAACATTGAGTGACTTGCCCAAAGTTACACAGCTAGTGAGTGTCTGAAGACAAATTTAAACTCAGGTCTTCCTGACTCCAGGCCTAGCATGCTATCCACTGTGCCACCTAGTTGCCTCTATGTAAAGAAAAGATTCCCAGGAAGTAAAGCTATACAGAACGGGAATGGGATGCCTCAGGATATAGTATTGAGCAAAGTGCCTGGAAGGCTTAAATAAATGCTTCTTCATTGATTGATTCTATGAGTTATCCCTCATTGAAGGTCTTCAGCATGGTCTGGATGAAGACTTGTTGTAGAAGGGTTTCTTTTGAAGGCAAATTGGACAAGTTGGGCTTTGAGGTCCCTTCCCACTCTGAAATATAATCATTTTATCATACTTGTAGAACTGGATGAGACATAGCTAGTATCTGAGATGGGATTTGAACCATGGCTTTCCTGACTCCAGGTTCAGTGCTCTGTCCATCAAACAATGCTGCCTCATAAATAAGAAGCTTAGCTCAGATTCAAAACCAGTTCATCTGATTCCAAAACTAATATTGTTTTCACCAAGCCATGATGACTTCCCTGGGACAGAATTCCTTCTAGGCCCTCCCCTTTACTTGGCATACCTAGCCCAGATATACTGTTGTATTTCCAGATCTGACACACCCTTTTTCTATGGCTTACTATCAACCATTGTCCTCACATAGATTTAGTAATTAACTAAGTTTCTCAGAAATGTTATAAAGGCCTAATGTTACTGGGGTAATAATGAGGAATTCCATAGTTCCTATGGCTTCTAAGATTTGAGATTGAAAATACAACCCATAGATATATATAACCCTAATTTATCATGTATGTGTGGCACAACTACCCATTAACAAATCATATTCTGAATGAATGAATGAATGAATGAATGATGGAGTCTGTACCAGACTTTTCCACCCCACCAGTTTCCCTGGCCAAGATAGCACTGCATGCTCATTTTTTTCATGCAACTAATCCCAAAGAAAAAGCCAAACCAGAAAAATTGTTAATGTAGAATATTTTCTTATACTAACCTTGGAGAATCTGATTAAATTCTAAGCTTATTCAATTGTAGTATACCATTCTGTCTGGAGAATTCAAACAGAGAATTGGTGCTTGTCCATCACTCTGTTTCATGCAATTATTGCACAGGTGAGATGTGATTCTTACACTGTTGATGTATTTATACTTTATCCCTACATGAGATTTCCTTATTATTGGGAGTCTATTTAACACACATGTGTTTAGTTGGCTAACTTTTATTTAAATATTTGTAACAAGATATAAATATAAATCCATCTGGGGATTTAGAATTGCTGGCAAAAGGGAAAATTCCCTCCATTCAGTTTTAGCTTTTTAGGAAACAAGCTAGTAATAAGAAAGGATTAAAATTTCAAAACCTACCCAAGACCATTTGACTGCAAAGAAGCATGTTTTTAATCAGGTGTGTGTGTGTGTGTGTTTGTGTGTGTGTGTGTGTGTGTGTGTGTCCTTTCCTTGGTTTTATCCTCTATGGAACATTTGAGAGACACTGTTTGACAGGAAATATTCTTTTCGTATGTGGAGGGGTGAATTGCAACTGAGACTTAGTCAGCAAGATACCAGGTCTCTTATTATACCCACTTGATGTATCATTAACTTTGTTTGAGATGATGTCACTGAATCTGGCTCTCCAAGTGGGAATGTATAAGCAGTGTCCTGCATCCTCCACTGAAACTCAAAGGCATTGGACTCAAAACTATCTCCTGCTCACCACCAACACTAACCTTACATGATGGTTATCCCAAACCTTTTATTTTGGAAAAATAGTTATTTTTCATGAAAATACATTATTTAGGCTAACATGTAATCAGTTTTTTTAGTTATTATTTTTCAAATAAATTAATAAGTATTTTAAGATTAATCAGTTTTGATTTGAAGTCCTCTTTGGGGTCCTCAAGTCCTGATTAATTTTTAAGAGTATGAAGAACTCCTGAGACCAAAAAGATTGAGAATTGCTACCTTAGAGTAACTTTTTAGACCCTCTCTTTTGTCTTTTCTTCACCAACATTACCCCTTTCCTCTACACTTGACCAAGCCTCTTAGTTGATTGCTACTCCAACTTGAATTTTCTCAGTGCCCCTCCTCAAATATCCCCAGCATTAACACTGCTGATTTTCTCCTTTGTTCCCAACATAGAAAGGATATCCCTATTACTTGCTAAGGCTATTCTCTCTAGTCATGTCCAAGACCTTCTTAAAGCAATAGTTCCTGCCTTTGCTTTCATAAGCTTTTCGTTATCATTGTTTCCTTCCTACTCAGAACTTAGAACTGTGCTGAATTCTCCTCAAGTCTAAAACACCCTTCCCTTGAGCATTTGAGTGCCTTCAGCTACTGTTCCATCTCTCTCTTGTCCTTCCCTCCTAAACTTTTTGAAAAAGTCGTCAACAGCTGCTGCCAACACTTCCCTAAAACTTGCTCTCTTTTTTAACTCCTTGTAACTGGGCTTCTAACCTCTTCCCCCAGACTCTATTGAAACTATTCTCTCTAGAGGACTCAGTTATTCTTGATTTGTTCAAGTGGCCTGGCCCAGATTAATTCCATCCTCAGGTCCTGAAAATATTTGAAAACACAATATCCCATTCAGGGATGCTGAACGGATGTGCAGCCATCATATCCTCCCTTATACTTTTAGCTAACTTTTCATGTATCTATGCTTTCTCTTAAGCTTCTTATGGGCAGTTGCTGGCTTATAGCTGCCAGATCATAGGATCTCCATACTCTCCCTGTGCCTTTCTTGCTTTCTTGTCTTTGGTGTTACTGCTGTTCAGTTGTTTCAGTCGTGTACAACTCTTTGTGACCTCATTTAGGGTTTTCTTGGCAAAGATACTGGAGTGGTTTGTCATTTCCTTCTCCAGTTCATTTTACAGGTGAGAAAACTAAGGCAAACAGGATTAAGTGACTTGCCCAAGGTCACACAGCTACTCAATGTCTGAGGCTAGTTTTGAACTTAAGGAGATGAGTCTTCCTAAGGCCCGGCACTCTATCCACTGTTCCACCTAGCTAATGATTAGAGCAGTCCAAACATGGAATTAATTTTTTTGTGAGGTAGAGAGTCCTCCTTCACTGAAAGTTTTTAAGTAAAGTCTGGATGACCAGTTATCAGATATTTGTAAAGATGATTCCTTTTTCCAGGAATGATTTGGACTTTATGACCACTGAGAGTTCTGCCAACTGAAATTCTGTGATTTTGGATGATTTAACACTCCTTTCATTCTCCTTCTGTGTCTCTAACTGCTTTTCTCTCTCCTTCTCTGGCCTCTCATTTCCCTTTCCAACCTCTGACCATGTACATCTATCTCCCAAGAGTCTGTCCCCTTCTCTTCTTTCTCTGTGTTTCCTCTGTTGGCAATCTCATTTGCTAACTGAAATCTGTGTCTCCAACTCTGTACTCTCTTGTGAGATCCGGACCCATATCTCCCAATGCTTACAAGATAACTTGTTTCAGTGGAAAGAGTGCTAAAATTGGAGTACTGAATCCTGTGTTCAGATCCTTGTTCTGCCAAATATTACCTATATGACCCTGAGCAACTGAGTTAACATCTCTTGGCCTCAGTTCCCTCATCTGTAAAATGAGAGGATTGGCCTAGATCAGAGGTGGGGAACCTGGGGCCTCCAGGCATATGTGGCCCTCTAGGTCCTCAAGTGTGACCCTTTTACTGAATCCAAACTTCACAGAACAAATCCCTCTAATAAAAGTATTTGTTCTACAAAACTTAGACTCAGTCAAAAGGCCACACCCAAGGACCTAGAAGGCTACATGTGGCCTTGAGGCCACAGATTCCCCACACCTAGCCTAGATGATCTCTAAGGTCACTCGTTTCTAGATCAATGATACTGTAAGAACATTTCTAACTAGAAGTCCCATTGACTCCTCAAAGTCATTGTACTGTAAACCAAACTTACTAGCTTTGCAAAACCCTATTGCTTCTTCTGACCTCACAATTTCTGTTAGGGCCTCCACCATTCACTTAATTGCCCATATTTATGAGCAATTGAATCTTCTCCTATTTGACCAAACTTTAACTTCTTATCATCATCAATAAAATCTGTCTCCTCTTCTCTATTCCTGTTCCTACCACTCTAGTCTACATCTTCATTAGTCTAGGACCTGACTAGACTATTTAAATTAAATTAGATGGTCTTTTTTACAGATCTTCTTATCTCTGTACTGTCTCTTCCTTCAGAACAGCCTTCATACTACTGCTATTATAATTCTTTTTCTTATAAAAAGATCCGCTGTGCTCACAGATCTTCTATTGCTTCTTATTGCCTTCTAAGTAAAATTTTTAAAACTTCTTCGACTGGTTTTCAATGCCCTCTGCAACCTGGAACCATCTTGCCTGTCCAGTCTTAACTCAAATTACTCATCCCCAAACACTCTTCTTTCCCAACCATACCACTCTTAGAAGCTGGAGTCAACGGATATGTTTCAGATCTCAGCCAGCACTTCTGTTTGCTGCTTGTGCTTTCTATAAAATGACTAGGTGACCTCTAAGTTCCCACTGAGCTCTAGCATCTATGGTAATTTACTTAGAGAAGTCAAGAGATTCAAATAAAAATTAATTGAACAACTAATAACTTTGGTCAAGTGGCAAGATATAAAAGAAACCCACAGAATCATTGATCTTTCTCCATATTGACCAACAAAGTCCAACAGGGAGAAAGAAAAAGATAATTTCCATTCAAGATAACTACTGAATGTAAAAAATATCCGAGAGCTCACTTAACAACACACATAGGAATTGTATAAATACAACTACAAAATAGTCTTTACAGAAAGAAAGACAAATGATAGGAAACATTAATTTCTGATTATTGAGCCCTGATAATATAATAAAAATTACTATACTACCTAGATTAATTTATAGTTGAGGGCTATAGTATACAAACTACCAAAGACTTACTTTATAAAACAAGACAAAACAAAAACAAAATTAATCTAGAGGAATGAGAGGTCAAAATCTCCAGGAAAATGATGAGAAAAGGTGGGAAGGAAAAGGTCTTGGAACATTATAATTCAAAGTGGGAATCACTAAATATTTTTTATAATAATTAAAAAATAGAAAAGTCAATCACTGGAAAAAATAGATATATAAGATCCAGAAGAAATAGTACATATTTTTTTCTCTCTTTTTTTTTTCGTTAGACAATGGGGTTAAGTGACTTGCCCAGGGTCACACAGCTACTAAGTGTTTTGTGTCTGAGACCAGATTTGAACTCAGGTCCTCCTGAATCCAGGCCAGTGCTCTATCCACTATGCCACCTAGCTGCCCCCAAGAAATAGTACATATTAACTTAGTGTTCAGTAAACCCAAGGACCCCCACCACAGGGATAAGGCCCTGATTTTCATCAGAATGATTGAGTAAATTGGGAGAAAGCCTTGAAAAATTGGGGTTTAGACCAACATCCCACACCATACCATAAACTACAATAAGGTACTGATGGATACATGACATAGATATAAATGATTATACCATAAATAATTTAGAGGAAAAGGAAAGGGAATAACTTTCACAGTTATAGATAGGGGACTAGTCTTGACCAAACAAGGATTAGAGATAATTAGAAAAGATAAAATGGACAATTTTGATTACATAAAATTGAATGGTTTTGCACAAGCAAAATCAACAGAATTAGAAGTAAAACAGTTAATTGGGGGAAAAATCTTTGTAGAAAATTTTTCTGATAAACAATAATAATAGCTCACATTTAGATGTACTATTTGCCAGTATAGTGCCCGGCATATAATAAGCACTATATCAAAGTTAGTTACTATTATTATATAGTATTTTTAAAGTCTACTAAGTGCTTTTACTGTGTTATCTCATTTTCTCCTCTCAACAACCTTTTGACATAGGTGCTATTATTATCTCTATTTTATAGATGAAGAAACTGAGGCTGAGAGAAGTTAAATCACTTGCCCAGAGTCACTCACCTAGAAAGTTTCTGAATCAGGATTTGAACTGGGGTCTTCCTGACTCCAAGTCTAGTGCTGTAGCCATTATGCCATTTAATTGCCTGATAAAGTTTTAGTATCCAAGATACATAACGGAGTTGATGCAAATATATAAGAACAAAATCCATTCTCCAGTAGCTAAATGGCCAAAGGATAAGAATAGGCAGATTTCGAATGAAGAATCACAAGCTTTTGACATCTATAGGAAAAAATGCTCTAAGTTACTAATAATGAGAAATGCAAATTAAAATAAGTCTGAGGTTGTACCTCACACCCATTAGATTGGCTAAGATGACAAAAAAAGAAAATTACTTTTGATGGAGCAGATATGGAAGAACAGGCACAGTAATGCACTGTTGGTGGGGCTGGGCATTGGTCTAGACATTCTGGAAAGCATTGGGAACTATACCCTAAAAGTCACTAAACTACTACTAAGCATATACTCCAGAAATAAAGTCAAAAACAAAGGGAAAGGATGTCTATGTAAAAATGATATTTTAGCAGCACTTTTTGTTGTAGCAAATAATTGTAAATTAAGTTTGGTATGCATCATTTGAGGAATGGTTGAACAAATTATGGGACATGAATGTAATGGAATATTATTGCTTTGTATGAAATTACTAAAGAGCTCAATTCAGAGAAACTGGGAAACACTTAAATGAACTGATGCAGAGAGAAGTGAAAAGAACCAAAAAACAAACCAGTTAGGGATTCCAGGTCACATGAGCAACAAGATGGAGGACTATACATTTTCTCTCTCTGATCCCCATGACCTCTCAAAGGTCTCCAAAACAGATATTATGCAGCAAAGATAAAGCAATTCCAATTGTCTCCACAAGGATACCCAGAATCCCAAGGAAGGTTGAGAACAAAAGTAGAACCCATGGAAACCCATGAACTGATGCTAGACCCTAAACTCACCTGGCACTTCTCCCCCACCTCCCATGCTAGGGGCAGCAATACAAGCTTATAATCAAATTCACCCCTACACCATGGTCTCTCCTCCCTCTTTCAAGTGCTGTGGAGACCCTGGGTCCAGGCTACAGTAATTTGCTCAGGTATGGACAGCTAGCTTGGTCATAGCCCTTCAGGAGAAAAAAAAAAGGGAGGGGGAGGGTTGAAGCAGTTTAAACTGGTTTGGGCTCAACTGGTTTAAACAAGATTGAACTGGTAAATTGATTTGTACTAGACTGAACTGGTCTGAACTGGATAGAATCAGACTAATCTGGTTTAAAAAGCAAGTCTGAACCAAATTCAGCTGGTTTGAACTGGATTGTAATTAAAGATTCAAAGTTATATATATAATTCTCTTTTCCATATATAATCTTTTTTGTAATTCTCTTTTCCATATACAATCTTTTTTGAATATGGAAATGTTGATGTTAGTCAATGTTTATCAAGCTTGTAATTTTAAAAAAGAACATTTTTCATAAAAGGGGATATTGCTCTAGATAATTTTTAAGATCTCTTCAAGTGCCAGCTCCCATGATGCAGACAACATGAAGGAATTTCATATGTAGAAAACCTTATTGTTGGATAGGGTGCTTAGGGAGGAGGACAATATGATGTAAATCATTATTAAACTTGGAGGAGGACCTATATTGAATCCCTCCCTATCTGTGTGACCATGGGTAAATCACTTAACCTCTCTGAGGCTCAATTTCCTCATTCATAAAATGGGAATAATAACTCCTCATAGGATCAAATGACATAATGTATGTAAAGCTCTTCACACATTTTCAAGAGCAAAATAAATTTTAGTTATTATTATTATTGCTGTTACTAACAGAAAGTGTAATGACAGAAGAAAGAATTCAGCTAAGTCTTGAAGAATGGCTATGGAACTGACCCATCTCTCTCTTATCTTCCTCCTCCCCCATCCCTTCCCTCTACATACATTAGTTCACAAGGGCTGTGGCCAATGAAGCCTATATGAAACTATAGGCTACATATGGGGACTAGGCCTTCCCAAACTAAACCTCTCCCTTAGGGAGGGTCCTGGGAACATTCCAGACACACCTTTACCACTGGGAAGGTCCACTACCTTCAGGGAATCAATTGAACCACAAATATCTACCAGCATGTATAAGATACAGTACAAATTGACTGTGTGTGTGTGTGTGTGTGTGTGTGTGTGTGTGTGTGTATGTATTTGATGAACACACAAGAGCTTCAATACCCAAATGAATGCTGTCTCTTCAAAGCAGTTACCTTGGTAGGCTTAGACCTGGTTAGACCAACTGAGCTGATTCGAAGTGGATTGTAGTAGAGATTCAGAGTTTCATATTTAATTCCCCTTTCCACATATACTCCTTTTTGAATATGGAAAGGTTGATGTTAGTTGATGTTTATCATCAACTACATGGCTTAGTGGATAGAGCACTGGCCCTGGAGTCAAGAAAACTCATCTGGCCTCAGATACTTACTCTGAGTAAGTGTTATTTTTGGCAAGTCACTTAACCCTGTTTGCATCAGTTTCCTCATCTATAAAATAAGCTGCAGAAGAAAATAGCAAACCACACCAGTATCTTTACCAAAAAAGCCCCAAATGGGGTCACAAAGAGTTTGACACAAATGAAAAACAACTGAACAACAATTTTTTACAAAGAAAGTTTTTCATAAAAGGGAATATTTCACAAAAGGGAATACTTAGATCTGCTTAGACCAACCTATTTGAAACACCCCTTTGGGAACTGCCTTTAGAAACATACTTTTGAATAACCCAATGAGTGGTGACAAATCTTTGTCCCTTGAGGTCAGATTTGATCTATGGAAATAACTAATACTTATTCAGAGGAAAGCCTTTTGAAGAAAGTAGTTGATCAAAGTGGGTGACACCATTTAGGGTAAACATATGGAGTGTGACTATAAAGGAATGGTACTAAGTTTCTAGTGTAGCTTTCCACAGTTGTAGAGCTTGGATGGGACTTCAGAGATCTTCTTCTCCAAAGATGTCAAACATATATTCTATGCCTGAACTAGATGTAATTGGGAAATATCTAATCAAATAAATAAAAATACAATAAAACATAGATAATGTAAATTTGTAGTTCTCCAAGTCAATATATGACCCATAGGGATCCTTATATACAATTTTGTGGCCCCTAATTCTATTTAGTTTGACACCACTGGTCTAGCTCCACCTCCATCCATCCCCATTTTACTGATGAGCAAACTAAGGTATAAAAAAATATGACTCATGCAAGGTCATAGAATCACAGAGCTTCAGACTTGAACGTACCTCATGGACTCTGTAGTCCAATCCATACTCAAATCAAGTAATCAATATTGATGTATTGAGCACCCACTATGGTCCAGGCACTATTATGTTCTAGGACTGGGAAACAAAGGTACTTCTTTTTTGAAAAATAATCACCTCTACAAGATTAGATTGATGGAGGTCCTTCCCTCTAAATGCAGCCAGCTTTCCACTGCCCTGAATAGCTCTACCTCAGAGTTCTGATGGTGACTTCAAAAGAAGAATTTTAAACAATGGAAACATCGTTAGAATATGTATGCTAGCCTCCTAAGAAAACTATTTTGATGGCATTTCGTTTGGTTTTTTAAGTTCTGGTATGTTGTTTAAAAAAATACTTACTCCTTTATAGTCAACCTCCCTGCTTTGCCACAGACACCTATGATCCCTCTAGATTTTAAGCATTATTACAGTGCTTTGGGAAATACAGTCCTTATTTGATGCAGGATTATGTAATGCCACTCCTTTCTCAGACCCTCGCATTGGAGAAGACAAAGAGAAGTAATTTCAACATGTCTGGAGTCAAGATACAAGTATTGGAGATAATGTTCAAGCTTAATCTTTATGTTTTGACTTTGTAAGTCTTTAAAAATTGCCGTTTGTATGCAAGCTCATGGGATGACTCTAAAAATCTTTTCAGAAAACCCAGCTTTTAAAAAAACAAAACAAAACAAAACAAAACAAAAAAAACAAAAAAACCAGTTTTCTTCATTGCACATGCTGGTTTGGGATTCCTTCCTCCTTTCCTTCCTTCCTTCCTTCCTTCCTTCCTTCCTTCCTTCCTTCCTTCCTTCCTTCCTTCCTTCCTTCTTTCTCTTTCTTTCTTTCTTTCTTTCTTTCTCTCTTTCTTTCTTTCTTTCTTTCTTTCTTTTCTTTCTTTCTTTCTTTC